>NC_044551.1:114317916-114625978 GCF_007565055.1 Rhinopithecus roxellana | reverse complement strand
ACGCACTCAGAGGAGATCGCACATCAGAGATAGCGCACACTCAGGGGAGGGGGCACTCAGGGGAGCTCGCACTCAGACGAGCGCACTCTCAGGGGAGCGCACACTCAGACGAGCATGCACTCAGGGGGAGCGAGCACTCAGATGAGCCCGCACTCAGAGGAGCACACACTTAGAGGAGTTCACACTCAGGGAGCACACACTCTGAGCACACACTCAGAGGAGCGCGCACTCAGAGAGCACACACTTAGAGGAGCTCACACTCAGGGGAGCACACACTCAGATGAGCACAACACTCAGGGGAGTGCACACTCAGACAAGCACACAATCGGGAGTGCACACTCAGGAGCTCACACTCAGGGGATCGCACACTCAGACGAGCGCACACTCAGGGGAGCGCGCACTCCGGGGAGCGTGCACTCGACGAGCATTCACTCGGGAGCGCGTGCTCAGACGAGAGCGCACTCAGGGGAGTGCACACTCAGGGAGAGAGCACTCAGATGAGCCCGCAATCAGAGAGCTCGCACTCAGAGGAGCACACACTCAGACAAGCGCTCGCTCAGGGGAGGCACACCATGACGAGCGTGACTCAGGGAAGTGCACACTCAGACGTCGAGCAACAAACTCATGGGGAGCTCACACTCAGGGAAGCGCACACTCGCAGGGGAGTGCGCACTCAGGGGAGCGTGCACTCAGACGAGAGCGCACTCAGACGAGTTCACAAAGAAGCTCACACTCAAACGAGTAACACAAGAGCTCACACTCAGACGAGCACACACTCAGATGAGAGCACACTCAGAGGAGTGCAAACTCAGACAAGCACTGCTCAGGGGAGGGCACATGCAGGGGAGCGCACAACTAGGGGATGGCACACTCAGGGGAGCGCCACATCAGACGAAGCGTGCACTCAGAGGATAGAGCACATCAGATGACCCGCACTCAGAGGAGCAACACTCAGAGAGAGGCACACTCAGAGGAGCTCACAACAAACGAGTGCACACTCAGATGAGCGCACACTCAGAGAGGGCGCACTCAGACAAGCGCACGCTCAGGGGAGGGCACACTCAGGGGAGCGAGCACTCAGATGAGCCCACACTCGAGGAGCACGCACTCAGAGGAGATCACACTCAGAGAGGCCACACGAAGGGGAGTGCACACTCAGGGTAGTGTGCACGCACGAGCACACACGGGGAGCGCACACTCAGGGGAGCACACCACCAGATGAGCGCGTGCTCAGGGGTGCAACACTCGGGAGCGCGCGCTCAGGGAGTGCACACTCAGGGGAGTGCGCACTCAAGACGAGAGTGCACTCAGGGGAGCGAGCACTCAGATGAGCCCGCACCTCGGGGAGCACGCAGAGGAGCTCACACTCAGAAGGAGCACGCACTCAGACGAGCAACACACTCAGGGGAGCGCCACACTCAGGGTAGCGCACACTCAGGGGAGCGCACTCTAGGGACTCGGGGACGCACACAGGGGGAGCACCACTAGGGGAGTGCGCAACCTCAGGGGAGCGCACACTCAGACGAGCGTGCACTCAGGTGGCTCATACCTATAATCCCAGCACTTTGGGTAGGCAGAGGTGGGTGGATCAACGAGGTCAGGAGTTCAATAGCAGTCTGGCCAAGATGGTGAGAACCCTAGTCTACAAAAATGCAAAAAATTAGCCGGGTGTGGTGGTGGGTGCCTGTAATTCCCAGCTTACTCGGGAGCTGAGGCAGAGAATGTGTTTCAACCTGGGAGGTGGAGGTTGCAGTGAGCCGAGATAGTGCCACGACTCCAGCCTAGTGACAAAGTGAGACTCTGTCTCAAAAAAAAAAAAAAAAAAAAAAAAAAAAAAACTATGGCTAATGTCATGTTTCATATTGAAACATACCAATTTTCTTTAAATTTTGGAAAAAAAAAAATTCTCACTGTTTCTATTCAACTTTTACTAAAATCCACACCAATAAGATAATAAAAATTCGTAAAGGAATACAGACTAGAAAAGAAGAAGTAAAACTGCTTAAATAAACTGCATAATTTGCAGATAAATATTGTGGTTATTAAAAAAATCATGACATTTCACAAGAAAATTTAAAACTAAAGGGTGCATTTACTAAGGTTAGGGATACAATATTAATATAAATTGTATGTCTAGTACTTCAACAAGGAATTTGAAATTAGATTAAAAGTTAATATTATTATAATAGTATTTACAAAACCAAATACTAAGGAGTAGACCTAATGAAAAATATTTAGTAACTTTATATGGGAAACTATAAAAACTCAGCTGAGAGAATTAAATAAATCCTAATAAAATATATACCATGGTAATGGATTGGACATTAAGTTGTTCATTATACCCAAACTGATCTATAGATCAAATTATTCCTATTAAAATTCAAAGTGATTTTTGAAGAAACAAATAAGATAATTTAAAATATACATAAAATGAAACACCACTAGAACAACCCAAACCAAACCAAAATGAAAGAAAAAAGCCAAAGTTGGAGGACTTACAGTACATTGCGTTTCAAGAACTTACTATAAAATCTTTGCGTGCTCCTCTGGGCTCGCTCCTGAGTGCACGCTCGTCTGAGTGTGCGCTCCCCTGAGTGTGCGCCCCCCTGTGTGCTCCCCTGAGAGTGCACTCATCTGTGTGTGCGCTCCCGAGTGTGCGCTCGTCCGAGTGCGTGCTCCCTCTGAGTGTGAACTCCTCTGCTGCGCGCTCCTCTGAGTGCGGGCTCATCTGAGTGCACCTCCCTGAGTGCACGCTCGTCTGAGTGCACGCTCCCCTGATGTGCGCTCCCTGAGTGTGCGCTCCCCTTAGAGTGCGCCCTGAGTGTGATCTCCTCTGAGTGCGTGCTCCTCTGAGTGCGGCTCATCTCATGCTCGCTCCCCTGAGTGCACGCTCGTCTGAGGGCGTGCTCCCCTGAGTGTGCGCTCGTCTGTGCGCTCCCCTGTGTGCGCTCATCTGAGTGTGCAATCCCTGAGTGTGCGCTCCTCTGAGTGCGGGCTCATCTGAGTGCTCGCTCCCCTGAGTGCACACTCTGAGTGTGCGCTCCCCTGAGTGTGCACTCCCCTGAGTGTGCGCTCCCCTGAGTGTGCGCTCCCCTGAGCGCGCTCTCGTCTGAGTGCGCGCTCCCCTGAGTGCGCACTCCCCTGAGTGTGCGCCTCCCTGAGTGTGAGCTCCCCTGAGTGTGCGCTCGTCTGAGTGTGCACTTCCCTGAGTGCGCGCTCGTCTGAGTGTGCACTCCCCTGAGTGAGCGCTCATCTGAGTGTGTGCTCCGCTGAGTGTGAGCTCCTCTGAGTGTGCGCTCCTCTGAGTGCGGGCTCATCTGAGTGCTCGCTCCCCTGAGTGCACACTCTGAGTGTGCGCTCCCCTGAGTGTGCACTCCCCTGAGTGTGCGCTCCCCTGAGTGTGCGCTCCCCTGAGTGTGCGCACCCCGAGTGTGCGCTCCAGAGTGCGCTCTCGTCTGAGCACGCACTCCCCTGACTGCGCGCTCGTCTGAGTGCATGCTCCCCTGAGTGTGCGCTCGTCTGTGCGCTCCCCTGAGTGTGTGCTCATCTGAGTGTGCAATCCCCTGAGTGTGAGCTCCTGAGTGTGCGCTCCCGAGTGTGTGCTTGTCTGAGTGTGCGCTCCCCTGAGTGTGTGCTCCCCTGAGTGTGAGCTCCTCTAAGTGTGTGCTCCTCTGAGTGCGCGCTCCTCTGAGTGTGTGCTCATCTGAGTGTTTGCTCCCCTGAGTGTGAGCTCCTCTAAGTGTGTGCTCCTCTGAGTGCGATCTCCTCTGAGTGCATGCTCCTCTGAGTGCGGGCTCATCTGAGTGCTCGCTCCCCTGAGTGCATGCTCGTCTGAGTGCTCGCTCCCCTGAGTGCATGCTCGTCTGAGTGCGCGCTCCCCTGAGTGGGAGTTGATCTACAGGTAACTCATCTGGTTTTCTTTTTTCCCTTATTTGTGATTTTACAAGGGAATTGGCAGTGTTTCCTCTTTAAAATATTTGGTTACTCAAATAGCTAAATCATAAATTCCACGAAGACACAAGGAGTATCTTGTTTGCGTTTTTCCCCAGCAGCTAGCACAGTAACTTAATAGTAGTTTAATAGTTTCTCAATTGAACAAATGAAAGATAATAAATCAATAAATGAATGAACAAATAAAGTAAATAATGCAAAATTGTCTTAGGAATTAATAAAGTTGTTCAGAGCTTTTTTTCTTTTTTTAACTTCTGCTGAGTTCCTTTTTTCTTCATAGTACTTCTTACAGTTTGAAGAGACATGTTTATATGATTATCTGATTGTAGCATGCCTCCCCCACTAGCCTGTCTTGTTTACAATGGTAATCCCAACTCCTAACACAGACCTGGCACCCATAAGCACGCAGTAAATACTGATGAAGGAAGGAATGCCTCCTGTTGGGGTAGCTCAATTAATTGGTAGACATCAAAGCTCTACTTTCAGACTCTATGCCCATTTTCTGCAATAGAAAATCCTGCAATAGGAAAGCAAATCTATTTGATAATATTTATTGACTATCCACAATACTGATGGCATAATCCCCAAGATTTTCAGTTGTCCTTTATACAAGGGAGGTTTTCAGAAATAGTTTAATCTCCCTTTCTCTGCATAAGCACTATTTGCAGAGCCGCATTTGTATCTCCCAACAGGATGTCTCAAAATAGGTAATATTTTATATATTCTAAAATAAATGCCATTACAAGTTGAATAATTTTAAATGTCCTGTTTCTCACCAGAGAAATGGGCTCCAATTATTGGGTCAACTGTTCTGTCTTACTTTTGGAGGCAGAACTCGTAATATTAGAAATCAAAAGTATCTGGTTAGCTATCTCACTTTTCAGGATAAAGTTGTCTTTGATTTGTGGTCCATATTGAGCCAAAATATATTTGATATATAAACTTACACGTTGTCAGTATAACTTTTGGGCCTCTTTTTATGCCCCAAGGGAAAACACCTCAAGAAACTCCCCAATACAAGCTAGTACCTTTTTTATGTATTTTCCTCTCCCCTCTCAAAGATGAGACAATTAGAAACTGAACATGAAGGAGTTGCATATAAATGTAAAATTAATACAATGCAAAGCAATAGTAGCAGTCATAAGAGCTAACAATTATTAAAAGTCTATCATATTCCTAGCATTGTTACAACTTCGTATTCCTTGTAGCTTATCCTCACAACACTGAAAATACATGTAAGTCCCATTTGAATAATGTTATCAAGATCACATAAGTACCAAGGAGGCACATCTAGTATTTGAACCCAAGTTCATAAGAATACAAGATTTTTCAGCCTCAGCACTATGACACTTGGGGATAAATGTGTTTTGGAAAGCTGTCCTGTGCCTCTATCCACTAAATATCAGTAGCAGCTTACTCTCAGTGTGACAAACAAAAATGATTCCGGATATTGTGAAATGTCCCAGTGGGGACACAACCCCCCTCCTCCTCATCCTCCTAACTCTTACCTAACTCAAAACACCAATTCCTCCACCCCTACTTTCCATCCTCATTGAAAACCACTAGAATTCCATGCCCAACTTCTTTATTCTCTACCATTTGCCTCCACTATGAAGGGGAAATCATGAGTCAAGCATTCAAATTGAACCTATCCTAGTATTTACTAAAATTGTAGAAAATAGTTGTACATTCATATGGTAACTTAACCAAATAAACCTCTTCCTTAACTGGTGATATCTTTATAGCTAAACTAAACTTCACAAGGGAAGGTACTAAAATTATTGTAAAACTGATTTTCTTGGTCATTGGAAATGCTTCAATTTTAGAAAACTTAAAGGAAAAAAATGGAGAAAGATCTAAGTATAGTGGTTTTCATTTACAAGGTATGTTTCTTCAAGGCACTCAGTTTACAATAATTAAATATCTGTGTTACATATGAAAAACAAGATCATTTGCTGTTTATTTCTCAGTGACTTTTTGAAGTGAGGTTTACCCCAAACCAAGAGTCAAGGATGTTGTTCTTTTTTTTTTTTTGAGATGGAGTCTCGCTCTGTCGTCGCCCAGGCTGGAGTGCAGTGGCCAGATCTCAGCTCACTGCAAGCTCCGCCTCCCGGGTTTACGCCATTCTCCTGCCTCAGCCTCCCGAGTAGCTGGGACTACAGGCGCCCGCCACCTCGCCCGGCTCGTTTTTTGTATTTTTTGTAGAGACGGGGTTTCACCGTGTCAGCCAGGATGGTCTCGATCTCCTGACCTCGTGATCCGCCCGTCTCAGCCTCCCAAAGCGCTGGGATTACAGGCTTGAGCCACCGCGCCCGGCCAGATGTTGCTTCTTAAGCTCATATGCCTTTTACTCTTTACATTGGGTCACATGTCAATTCTAATCCCAGTGACAACATGGTGTTGTCACTGAAATTACCAATTATGGTTTTTAAAGACATACATTATTTTGTCCCTTTTATATAAAATCATAGGGTCAAAAAAATGAGAACTGATGTAAATCGCATTTTGGATCTGTGAATAGTAATTGCAGCATGTTTTTAAAAAATAAATATTTGTTTCTTGCCTATAGAATTATACAGGTTTTTTCCTTTTCAGTTTGCTTTTGACTTTGGCACTGGTGATTTTAAGTTTTAGTGCAGATACAAAGCTGTATATTACTGTAAACTCATTTACTTTTATACCATATTGCTATTCTTCTGTATCAGAAGTAAATTTACCTGCTAACAATAGTCACAAGCTTTTTAATTCCTTAAAAAAAAAAAAAAAAAAAAAAAAAAGTTTTCCTGTTCAACAAAACAACTTGTACATAAACATCTTCTGTCTCCAGAATACCAAGACTGAAAACACGTTTTTCTAAATGAAATTTAGAAATTAAATTTCAATGACAGTGAGACTTGCTTCCAACCAGGACAAACTAACTGATACCAATTTACCCTCCTGAGAAAACAGTTCTAAAACTTGGCAATAATATATTAAGCAACCATTTCAGGAACAGAACTGACAGCCTGCTGAGAGAAGGGAAATACACAAAATTGGTTCCACCTTTGTCCTAGCTTTATGCCCAAGAGCACTCCTTTACAGAAAGGTAGAGTCCAGGCACAGATGTAGACAAGCTGAGCTTGAGAGAGACTAGAGTTTGGAGACTGGAGTTTGCGTCTGCAGAGATGTAACCATACCAGATCAGTCTGGATCAACTTTTATGCAACAAAGTTGTGAGTTGTTTTTCAGTTGCCATGGACCCCCAGGTTGAAGGTCCAATTACTGGAACATGCCCCGTTGAACCAAGTGTGCGACCACAGGGAGGAAGCTAAGTGTTCGGACTGAGGAGTGGGGACTGAATTAAGCAGCACGCACTGCATGGCAAGATCCAGGATCCAATCAGATGGAGCTCTAGTGTGACCCCATGGCAAGATCCAGGCACATCATCACTTCCTAGCATCACCTCATTGCATGACCCAATCAGGTCACATCTCATCATCCTATGCTTAGAAAACCTGACCTAAACTCCAGCTTGGGGAGACAGATTTGAGTGCTTCATCTTGTCTCCTTACCAGCTGAATCACAGAAAAGCTTTTCTTTTCTCAAAAGCTGGTGCCATGGTATTGGTTTCTATGTGCATGAGACAGTGAGATCACTCATTGTCTGGTAACAGAAACAGCAGGATTTGTAAAACAGTGTAGTGAAAGCACAGTCCCAGTGGCCCAGAAGTCTGCGTGCAGGTTCACATCAGGTTTTTGGCTAAGAGCAAGACCATGTGTGTTTGAAGAGCAAGACTCCACCATGCCTAAGAGAGACAACTGCTGTGGAGCAAAGGGCAGAATGGAGAGACCCAGGCTGGGGCAGTGCAAACAGATGTTAGAGTTCCTACCAACCAGGGTGCAAAAATGTCACTGTGAATATTTGCCGCTCAAGAGAGACCCCAAAAGTCCACAGCTTCCAATGTAGGACTACGCCCTACATCAAAAGCTATGACCAAGGACATGAGACAAAACTGAAGCAAGCCCTAAAATCAAGCCTGGCAGGGTCAAGAGGATTTACTGATAACTTCCTGTCAAAGAAAAAAATGTAACACCCTTGAAAGGAAGATAGAACAATCTAGAGAAGGAACAATCCTAAATGTGTATATACCTACCAACAAAGCTTGGAAATACAAAAACAGAAAATGGTCAGAACAAAAGGGACAAGTAGATAAAGCCAAAACATAGGTGCAATTGTTTTTAAATTATTACCATATCATAAAGTACACAGAATTTAGGTATTCAGTTGAATGAACTTTGATAATTATGTTACCCACCCATGTGACTGCCACATACACACAGATACAAAATATGGACCATATCTGTCACCCTCAAAATTTCTTAATGTCTCTTTCCAATCAAATAACTACCCCAAACTCATGCTACTACTTTCTGATTTCTTTACCACATCATTTTTATCTCTTATTGGACTTCATGTAAATAGAATCACACAGTATGTACTTTTTTTGCATAACATCGTGTTTTTATGACTCAAATATGTTTTTGCACATATTCATCATTCCTTACTTTTATTGCTGTATAGTTTCCCATGTATGAATATATCATAATTTGTTGACCTGTTTTTTTAATACACATTTGGGTTGTATCCGGTTTTTGCCTATTTTGAAAAAGGCTGCTATAAACAGCCTTTCGCAAGTCTGGGAAAATGTTTTCATGTCTCTTGAAAAAATACCTAATAATTGAATTGCTGGGTCACCGGTGATCTATATTTAACTTTATAAAGAACTGCCAAATATTTCTCCAAAGTGGTTGCATTACTTTAATCTTCCATAAGAAATGTATGAGAATTTCAGTAGCTTCACATCTTCATGAACATTGGTGTTGAGATAGCAATATAGACCAAATATTTGTATTCTAATAAATGTGAAATAGTATCTCATTTTCATTTTCTTAATGAGAAATAATACTTTATTATGTGATTAATGGCCAATCATATATTACCCGTTGTAAAGTGTTTATTAATTTTCTAATTTTTAAAATTTGGTTTTTTCATGTTATTGAGTTTAAAGTGTTCCTTGTATATTTTTATACAAGTCTTTTGTCAAATGCATGAATTCATGTGTTATGAATATTTTTCTAGTTTGTGGATTTCATATTTGTTTTATATTTTATATTTATTTTCTTAATGGAGTCTTTTGGGAGAATTCATTTTTTCAATTATTTCATGGAAAGTTTGTGATTTTTATGCATCATCCAAGAAATCTTTAACATCCCAAAAGTCACAAAGATATTATCTGTGACAAGCTTGATAGTTCTGTTTTTGCTTTTGAGTAAATAAGCCACCTTAAATGAATTGTTGTATAAGGATTGAGATAGGGTCAAGGTCTCTTTTCACCATTGATAACCAGATGTTCCAGTAATATTTTCAAGAAAGATTTCTCAATTAACTTGCACCTGGATCGAAAACCAATTGGATACCCCCCCACACACACAGAGTTATTTCTGGACTTCCTTTTCTGTTTCATTGATCTATTAATCTATCCTTATGTATACGGGAATATTTGTGTACAAATATATAGGAATATGTGTATACACATATAGTTTTCTGGACTCTATTATTTTCTCTTAATCTATTAGTCTTTACACACATTGACGCCACACTGTTATCTCATAGATTTATAGTAAGTCTTGAAACCAAGTACTGTAAGTCCTCCAACTTTGGCTTTTTCTTTCATTTTGGTTTGGTTTGGGTTGTTCTAGGTGGTTTGCATTTTATGTATATTTTAGAATTATCTTATTTGTTTCTTCAAAATAACATTTGAATTTTAATAGGAATTAATTTGATCTATAGATCAGTTTGGGTATAATGAACAACTTAATGTCCAATCCATTAACATGGTATATATATTTATTAGGATTTATTTAACTTCTCTCAGCTGAGTTTTATAGTTTCCCATATAAAGTTACTAAATATTTTTCATTAGGTCTACTCCTTAGTATTTGGTTTTAAATACTATTATAAATAATATTAACTTTTAATCTAATTTTCAAATTCCTTGTTGAAAGTACATAGACATACAATTTATATATTAATATTGTATCCCTAACCTTAGTAAATGCACCCTTTTAGTTTTAATTATTTTTCTTGTAAATGTCATAGAATTTTTTTAATAACCACAATCATTTTATCTGCAAATTATGCAGTTTAATTTAAGCAGTTTTACTTCTTCTTTTCTAGTCTGTATTCCTTTAACGTTTTATTATCTTATTGGTGTGGAGTTCTAGTAAAAGTTGAATAGAAACAGTGAGAATTTTTTTCCAAAATTTAAAGAAAATTGGTTAATGTTTCAATATGAAACATGACATTAGCCATAGTTTTTTTTTTTTTTTTTTTTTTTTTTTTTTGAGACAGAGTCTCACTTTGTCACCTAGGCTGGAGTGCAGTGGCACTATCTCGGCTCACTGCAACCTCCACCTCCCAGGTTGAAACAATTCTCTGCCTCAGCCTCCCGAGTAGCTGGGAATTACAGGCACCCACCACCACACCCGGCTAATTTTTTGCATTTTTAGTAGACATAGGGTTTCACCATCTTGGCCAGACTGATATTGAACTCCTGACCTCGTGATCCACCCACCTCTGCCTCCCAAAGTGCTGGGATTATAGGTATGAGCCACCTGAGTGCACGCTCGTCTGAGTGTGCGCTCCCCTGAGTGCGCACTCCCCTGAGTGTGTGCTCCCCTGTGTGCGATCCCCTGAGAGTGCGCTCCCCTGAGTGTGCGCTACCCTGAGTGTGCGCTCCCCTGAGTGTGTGCTCGTCTGAGTGCGTGCTCCTCTGAGTGTGAGCTCCTCTGCGTGCTCCCCGAGTGCGGGCTCATCTGAGTGCTCGCTCCCCTGAGTGCACTCTCGTCTGAGTGCGCACTCCCCTGAGTGTGCACTCCCCTGAGCGCGCGCTCCCGAGTGTGCACTCCCCTGAGCACGCGCTCATCTGAGTGTGTGCTCCCCTGAGTGTGCGCTCCCCTGAGTGTGTGCTCGTCTGAGTGCACACTACCCTGAGTGTGCACTCCCCTTCGTGTGCGCTCCTCTGAGTGTGATCTCCTCTGAGTGCGTGCTCCTCTGAGTGCGGGCTCATCTGAGTGCTCGCTCCCCTGAGTGTGCCCTCCCCTGAGCGTGCGCTTGTCTGAGTGCGCCCTCCTCTGAGTGTGCGCTCATCTGAGTGTGCACTCGTTTGTGTGAGCTCCTCTGAGTGTGCTCTCGTCTGAGTGCGTGCTCCTCTGAGTGCGGGCTCATCTGAGTGCTCACTCCTCTGAGTGCACGCTCGTCTGAGTGCGCGCTCCCCTGAGTGTGCACTCCCCTGAGTGTGCGCTCCCCTGAGTGTGCCCTCCCCTGAGCATGTGCTTGTCTGAGTTTGCACTCCTCTGAGTGTGCTCTCATCTGAGTGTGTGCTCGTCTGAGTGTGAGCTCGTCTGTGTACTCGTTTGAGTGTGAGCTTCTCTGTGAACTCGTCTGAGTGCGCTCTCGTCTGAGTGCACGCTCCCCTGAGTGCGCACTCCCCTGAGTGTGCGCTTCCCTGAGTGTGAGCTCCCCTGAGTGTGTGCTCAGACGTCTGAGTGTGCACTTCCCTGAGTGCACGCTCGTCTGAGTGTGCACTCCCCTGAGCGAGCGCTTGTCTGAGTGTGTGCTCCTCTGAGTGCGAGCTCCTCTGAGTGCGGGCTCATCTGAGTGCTCGCTCCCCTGAGTGTGCACTCCCCTGAGTGCGCTCTCGTCTGAGCACGCGCTCCCGAGTGAATGCTCGTCTGAGTGCACGCTCCCCGGAGTGCGCGCTCCCCTGAGTGTGCGCTCGTCTGAGTGTGCGATCCCCTGAGTGTGAGCTCCTGAGTGTGCACTCCCGAGTGTGTGCTTGTCTGAGTGTGCACTCCCCTGAGTGTGTGCTCATCTGAGTGTGTGCTCCCCTGAGTGTGAGCTCCTCTAAGTGTGTGCTCCTCTGAGTGCGCGCTCCTCTGAGTGTGTGCTCAGAGTGTGTGCTCCCCTGAGTGTGAACTCCTCTAAGTGTGTGCTCCTCTGAGTGCGGGCTCATCTGAGTGCTCGCTCCCCTGAGTGCATGCTCGTCTGAGTGTGCGCTCCCCTGAGAGTGCGCTCGTCTGAGTGCGAGCTCCCCTGAGTGCACCCTCCCCTGAGTGTGCGCTACTCTGAGTGCGATCTCCTCTGAGTGCGTGCTCCTCTGAGTGCTCGCTCCTGAGTGCACGCTCGTCTGAGTGTGCGCTCCCCTGAGTGTGCGCCCCCCTGTGTGCTCCCCTGAGAGTGCACTCATCTGTGTGTGCGCTCCCGAGTGTGCGCTCGTCCGAGTGCGTGCTCCTCTGAGTGTGAACTCCTCTGCGCGCTCCTCTGAGTGCGGGCTCATCTGAGTGCACGCTCCCCTGAGTGCACGCTCGTCTGAGTGCACGCTCCCCTGAGTGTGCGCTCCCCTGAGTGTGCGCTCCCCTTAGAGTGCGCTCCTTGAGTGTGATCTCCTCTGAGTGCGTGCTCCTCTGAGTGCGGGCTCATCTCAGTGCTCGCTCCCCTGAGTGCACGCTCGTCTGAGGGCGTGCTCCCCTGAGTGTGCGCTCGTCTGTGCGCTCCCCTGAGTGTGCGCTCATCTGAGTGTGCAATCCCCTGAGTGTGCGCTCCTCTGAGTGCGGGCTCATCTGAGTGCTCGCTCCCCTGAGTGCACACTCTGAGTGTGCGCTCCCCTGAGTGTGCGCTCCCCTGAGCGCGCTCTCGTCTGAGTGCGCGCTCCCCTGAGTGCGCACTCCCCTGAGTGTGCGCCTCCCTGAGTGTGAGCTCCCCTGAGTGTGCGCTCGTCTGAGTGTGCACTTCCCTGAGTGCGCGCTCGTCTGAGTGTGCACTCCCCTGAGTGAGCGCTCATCTGAGTGTGTGCTCCGCTGAGTGTGAGCTCCTCTGAGTGTGCGCTCCTCTGAGTGCGGGCTCATCTGAGTGCTCGCTCCCCTGAGTGTGCGCACCCCGAGTGTGCGCTCCAGAGTGCGCTCTCGTCTGAGCACGCACTCCCCTGACTGCGCGCTCGTCTGAGTGCATGCTCCCCTGAGTGTGCACTCGTCTGTGCGCTCCCCTGAGTGTGTGCTCATCTGAGTGTGCAATCCCCTGAGTGTGAGCTCCTGAGTGTGCGCTCCCGAGTGTGTGCTTGTCTGAGTGTGCGCTCCCCTGAGTGTGTGCTCCCCTGAGTGTGAGCTCCTCTAAGTGTGTGCTCCTCTGAGTGCGCGCTCCTCTGAGTGTGTGCTCATCTGAGTGTTTGCTCCCCTGAGTGTGAGCTCCTCTAAGTGTGTGCTCCTCTGAGTGCGATCTCCTCTGAGTGCATGCTCCTCTGAGTGCGGGCTCATCTGAGTGCTCGCTCCCCTGAGTGCATGCTCGTCTGAGTGCTCGCTCCCCTGAGTGCATGCTCGTCTGAGTGCGCGCTCCCCTGAGTGGGAGTTGATCTACAGGTAACTCATCTGGTTTTCTTTTTTCCCTTATTTGTGATTTTACAAGGGAATTGGCAGTGTTTCCTCTTTAAAATATTTGGTTACTCAAATAGCTAAATCATAAATTCCACGAAGACACAAGGAGTATCTTGTTTGCGTTTTTCCCCAGCAGCTAGCACAGTAACTTAATAGTAGTTTAATAGTTTCTCAATTGAACAAATGAAAGATAATAAATCAATAAATGAATGAACAAATAAAGTAAATAATGCAAAATTGTCTTTAGGAATTAATAAAGTTGTTCAGAGCTTTTTTTCTTTTTTTAACTTCTGCTGAGTTCCTTTTTTCTTCATAGTACTTCTTACAGTTTGAAGAGACATGTTTATATGATTATCTGATTGTAGCATGCCTCCCCCACTAGCCTGTCTTGTTTACAATGGTAATCCCAACTCCTAACACAGACCTGGCACCCATAAGCACGCAGTAAATACTGATGAAGGAAGGAATGCCTCCTGTTGGGGTAGCTCAATTAATTGGTAGACATCAAAGCTCTACTTTCAGACTCTATGCCCATTTTCTGCAATAGAAAATCCTGCAATAGGAAAGCAAATCTATTTGATAATATTTATTGACTATCCACAATACTGATGGCATAATCCCCAAGATTTTCAGTTGTCCTTTATACAAGGGAGGTTTTCAGAAATAGTTTAATCTCCCTTTCTCTGCATAAGCACTATTTGCAGAGCCGCATTTGTATCTCCCAACAGGATGTCTCAAAATAGGTAATATTTTATATATTCTAAAATAAATGCCATTACAAGTTGAATAATTTTAAATGTCCTGTTTCTCACCAGAGAAATGGGCTCCAATTATTGGGTCAACTGTTCTGTCTTACTTTTGGAGGCAGAACTCGTAATATTAGAAATCAAAAGTATCTGGTTAGCTATCTCACTTTTCAGGATAAAGTTGTCTTTGATTTGTGGTCCATATTGAGCCAAAATATATTTGATATATAAACTTACACGTTGTCAGTATAACTTTTGGGCCTCTTTTTATGCCCCAAGGGAAAACACCTCAAGAAACTCCCCAATACAAGCTAGTACCTTTTTTATGTATTTTCCTCTCCCCTCTCAAAGATGAGACAATTAGAAACTGAACATGAAGGAGTTGCATATAAATGTAAAATTAATACAATGCAAAGCAATAGTAGCAGTCATAAGAGCTAACAATTATTAAAAGTCTATCATATTCCTAGCATTGTTACAACTTCGTATTCCTTGTAGCTTATCCTCACAACACTGAAAATACATGTAAGTCCCATTTGAATAATGTTATCAAGATCACATAAGTACCAAGGAGGCACATCTAGTATTTGAACCCAAGTTCATAAGAATACAAGATTTTTCAGCCTCAGCACTATGACACTTGGGGATAAATGTGTTTTGGAAAGCTGTCCTGTGCCTCTATCCACTAAATATCAGTAGCAGCTTACTCTCAGTGTGACAAACAAAAATGATTCCGGATATTGTGAAATGTCCCAGTGGGGACACAACCCCCCTCCTCCTCATCCTCCTAACTCTTACCTAACTCAAAACACCAATTCCTCCACCCCTACTTTCCATCCTCATTGAAAACCACTAGAATTCCATGCCCAACTTCTTTATTCTCTACCATTTGCCTCCACTATGAAGGGGAAATCATGAGTCAAGCATTCAAATTGAACCTATCCTAGTATTTACTAAAATTGTAGAAAATAGTTGTACATTCATATGGTAACTTAACCAAATAAACCTCTTCCTTAACTGGTGATATCTTTATAGCTAAACTAAACTTCACAAGGGAAGGTACTAAAATTATTGTAAAACTGATTTTCTTGGTCATTGGAAATGCTTCAATTTTAGAAAACTTAAAGGAAAAAAATGGAGAAAGATCTAAGTATAGTGGTTTTCATTTACAAGGTATGTTTCTTCAAGGCACTCAGTTTACAATAATTAAATATCTGTGTTACATATGAAAAACAAGATCATTTGCTGTTTATTTCTCAGTGACTTTTTGAAGTGAGGTTTACCCCAAACCAAGAGTCAAGGATGTTGTTCTTTTTTTTTTTTGAGATGGAGTCTCGCTCTGTCGTCGCCCAGGCTGGAGTGCAGTGGCCAGATCTCAGCTCACTGCAAGCTCCGCCTCCCGGGTTTACGCCATTCTCCTGCCTCAGCCTCCCGAGTAGCTGGGACTACAGGCGCCCGCCACCTCGCCCGGCTCGTTTTTTGTATTTTTTGTAGAGACGGGGTTTCACCGTGTCAGCCAGGATGGTCTCGATCTCCTGACCTCGTGATCCGCCCGTCTCAGCCTCCCAAAGCGCTGGGATTACAGGCTTGAGCCACCGCGCCCGGCCAGATGTTGCTTCTTAAGCTCATATGCCTTTTACTCTTTACATTGGGTCACATGTCAATTCTAATCCCAGTGACAACATGGTGTTGTCACTGAAATTACCAATTATGGTTTTTAAAGGCATACATTATTTTGTCCCTTTTATATAAAATCATAGGGTCAAAAAAATGAGAACTGATGTAAATCGCATTTTGGATCTGTGAATAGTAATTGCAGCATGTTTTTAAAAAATAAATATTTGTTTCTTGCCTATAGAATTATACAGGTTTTTTCCTTTTCATTTTGCTTTTGACTTTGGCACTGGTGATTTTAAGTTTTAGTGCAGATACAAAGCTGTATATTACTGTAAACTCATTTACTTTTATACCATATTGCTATTCTTCTGTATCAGAAGTAAATTTACCTGCTAACAATAGTCACAAGCTTTTTAATTCCTTAAAAAAAAAAAAAAAAAAAAAAAAAAAGTTTTCCTGTTCAACAAAACAACTTGTACATAAACATCTTCTGTCTCCAGAATACCAAGACTGAAAACACGTTTTTCTAAATGAAATTTAGAAATTAAATTTCAATGACAGTGAGACTTGCTTCCAACCAGGACAAACTAACTGATACCAATTTACCCTCCTGAGAAAACAGTTCTAAAACTTGGCAATAATACATTAAGCAACCATTTCAGGAACAGAACTGACAGCCTGCTGAGAGAAGGGAAATACACAAAATTGGTTCCACCTTTGTCCTAGCTTTATGCCCAAGAGCACTCCTTTACAGAAAGGTAGAGTCCAGGCACAGATGTAGACAAGCTGAGCTTGAGAGAGACTAGAGTTTGGAGACTGGAGTTTGCGTCTGCAGAGATGTAACCATACCAGATCAGTCTGGATCAACTTTTATGCAACAAAGTTGTGAGTTGTTTTTCAGTTGCCATGGACCCCCAGGTTGAAGGTCCAATTACTGGAACATGCCCCGTTGAACCAAGTGTGCGACCACAGGGAGGAAGCTAAGTGTTCGGACTGAGGAGTGGGGACTGAATTAAGCAGCACGCACTGCATGGCAAGATCCAGGATCCAATCAGATGGAGCTCTAGTGTGACCCCATGGCAAGATCCAGGCACATCATCACTTCCTAGCATCACCTCATTGCATGACCCAATCAGGTCACATCTCATCATCCTATGCTTAGAAAACCTGACCTAAACTCCAGCTTGGGGAGACAGATTTGAGTGCTTCATCTTGTCTCCTTACCAGCTGAATCACAGAAAAGCTTTTCTTTTCTCAAAAGCTGGTGCCATGGTATTGGTTTCTATGTGCATGAGACAGTGAGATCACTCATTGTCTGGTAACAGAAACAGCAGGATTTGTAAAACAGTGTAGTGAAAGCACAGTCCCAGTGGCCCAGAAGTCTGCGTGCAGGTTCACATCAGGTTTTTGGCTAAGAGCAAGACCATGTGTGTTTGAAGAGCAAGACTCCACCATGCCTAAGAGAGACAACTGCTGTGGAGCAAAGGGCAGAATGGAGAGACCCAGGCTGGGGCAGTGCAAACAGATGTTAGAGTTCCTACCAACCAGGGTGCAAAAATGTCACTGTGAATATTTGCCGCTCAAGAGAGACCCCAAAAGTCCACAGCTTCCAATGTAGGACTACGCCCTACATCAAAAGCTATGACCAAGGACATGAGACAAAACTGAAGCAAGCCCTAAAATCAAGCCTGGCAGGGTCAAGAGGATTTACTGATAACTTCCTGTCAAAGAAAAAAATGTAACACCCTTGAAAGGAAGATAGAACAATCTAGAGAAGGAACAATCCTAAATGTGTATATACCTACCAACAAAGCTTGGAAATACAAAAACAGAAAATGGTCAGAACAAAAGGGACAAGTAGATAAAGCCAAAACATAGGTGCAATTGTTTTTAAATTATTACCATATCATAAAGTACACAGAATTTAGGTATTCAGTTGAATGAACTTTGATAATTATGTTACCCACCCATGTGACTGCCACATACACACAGATACAAAATATGGACCATATCTGTCACCCTCAAAATTTCTTAATGTCTCTTTCCAATCAAATAACTACCCCAAACTCATGCTACTACTTTCTGATTTCTTTACCACATCATTTTTATCTCTTATTGGACTTCATGTAAATAGAATCACACAGTATGTACTTTTTTTGCATAACATCGTGTTTTTATGACTCAAATATGTTTTTGCACATATTCATCATTCCTTACTTTTATTGCTGTATAGTTTCCCATGTATGAATATATCATAATTTGTTGACCTGTTTTTTTAATACACATTTGGGTTGTATCCGGTTTTTGCCTATTTTGAAAAAGGCTGCTATAAACAGCCTTTCGCAAGTCTGGGAAAATGTTTTCATGTCTCTTGAAAAAATACCTAATAATTGAATTGCTGGGTCACCGGTGATCTATATTTAACTTTATAAAGAACTGCCAAATATTTCTCCAAAGTGGTTGCATTACTTTAATCTTCCATAAGAAATGTATGAGAATTTCAGTAGCTTCACATCTTCATGAACATTGGTGTTGAGATAGCAATATAGACCAAATATTTGTATTCTAATAAATGTGAAATAGTATCTCATTTTCATTTTCTTAATGAGAAATAATACTTTATTATGTGATTAATGGCCAATCATATATTACCCGTTGTAAAGTGTTTATTAATTTTCTAATTTTTAAAATTTGGTTTTTTCATGTTATTGAGTTTAAAGTGTTCCTTGTATATTTTTATACAAGTCTTTTGTCAAATGCATGAATTCATGTGTTATGAATATTTTTCTAGTTTGTGGATTTCATATTTGTTTTATATTTTATATTTATTTTCTTAATGGAGTCTTTTGGGAGAATTCATTTTTTCAATTATTTCATGGAAAGTTTGTGATTTTTATGCATCATCCAAGAAATCTTTAACATCCCAAAAGTCACAAAGATATTATCTGTGACAAGCTTGATAGTTCTGTTTTTGCTTTTGAGTAAATAAGCCACCTTAAATGAATTGTTGTATAAGGATTGAGATAGGGTCAAGGTCTCTTTTCACCATTGATAACCAGATGTTCCAGTAATATTTTCAAGAAAGATTTCTCAATTAACTTGCACCTGGATCGAAAACCAATTGGATACCCCCCCCCCCCACACAGAGTTATTTCTGGACTTCCTTTTCTGTTTCATTGATCTATTAATCTATCCTTATGTATACGGGAATATTTGTGTACAAATATATAGGAATATGTGTATACACATATAGTTTTCTGGACTCTATTATTTTCTCTTAATCTATTAGTCTTTACACACATTGACGCCACACTGTTATCTCATAGATTTATAGTAAGTCTTGAAACCAAGTACTGTAAGTCCTCCAACTTTGGCTTTTTCTTTCATTTTGGTTTGGTTTGGGTTGTTCTAGGTGGTTTGCATTTTATGTATATTTTAGAATTATCTTATTTGTTTCTTCAAAATAACATTTGAATTTTAATAGGAATTAATTTGATCTATAGATCAGTTTGGGTATAATGAACAACTTAATGTCCAATCCATTAACATGGTATATATATTTATTAGGATTTATTTAACTTCTCTCAGCTGAGTTTTATAGTTTCCCATATAAAGTTACTAAATATTTTTCATTAGGTCTACTCCTTAGTATTTGGTTTTAAATACTATTATAAATAATATTAACTTTTAATCTAATTTTCAAATTCCTTGTTGAAAGTACATAGACATACAATTTATATATTAATATTGTATCCCTAACCTTAGTAAATGCACCCTTTTAGTTTTAATTATTTTTCTTGTAAATGTCATAGAATTTTTTTAATAACCACAATCATTTTATCTGCAAATTATGCAGTTTAATTTAAGCAGTTTTACTTCTTCTTTTCTAGTCTGTATTCCTTTAACGTTTTATTATCTTATTGGTGTGGAGTTCTAGTAAAAGTTGAATAGAAACAGTGAGAATTTTTTTCCAAAATTTAAAGAAAATTGGTTAATGTTTCAATATGAAACATGACATTAGCCATAGTTTTTTTTTTTTTTTTTTTTTTTTTTTTTTTGAGACAGAGTCTCACTTTGTCACCTAGGCTGGAGTGCAGTGGCACTATCTCGGCTCACTGCAACCTCCACCTCCCAGGTTGAAACAATTCTCTGCCTCAGCCTCCCGAGTAGCTGGGAATTACAGGCACCCACCACCACACCCGGCTAATTTTTTGCATTTTTAGTAGACATAGGGTTTCACCATCTTGGCCAGACTGATATTGAACTCCTGACCTCGTGATCCACCCACCTCTGCCTCCCAAAGTGCTGGGATTATAGGTATGAGCCACCTGAGTGCACGCTCGTCTGAGTGTGCGCTCCCCTGAGTGCGCACTCCCCTGAGTGTGTGCTCCCCTGTGTGCGATCCCCTGAGAGTGCGCTCCCCTGAGTGTGCGCTCCCCTGAGTGTGCGCTCCCCTGAGTGTGTGCTCGTCTGAGTGCGTGCTCCTCTGAGTGTGAGCTCCTCTGCGTGCTCCCCGAGTGCGGGCTCATCTGAGTGCTCGCTCCCCTGAGTGCACTCTCGTCTGAGTGCGCACTCCCCTGAGTGTGCACTCCCCTGAGCGCGCGCTCCCGAGTGTGCACTCCCCTGAGCACGCGCTCATCTGAGTGTGTGCTCCCCTGAGTGTGCGCTCCCCTGAGTGTGTGCTCGTCTGAGTGCACACTACCCTGAGTGTGCACTCCCCTTCGTGTGCGCTCCTCTGAGTGTGATCTCCTCTGAGTGCGTGCTCCTCTGAGTGCGGGCTCATCTGAGTGCTCGCTCCCCTGAGTGTGCCCTCCCCTGAGCGTGCGCTTGTCTGAGTGCGCCCTCCTCTGAGTGTGCGCTCATCTGAGTGTGCACTCGTTTGTGTGAGCTCCTCTGAGTGTGCTCTCGTCTGAGTGCGTGCTCCTCTGAGTGCGGGCTCATCTGAGTGCTCACTCCTCTGAGTGCACGCTCGTCTGAGTGCGCGCTCCCCTGAGTGTGCACTCCCCTGAGTGTGCGCTCCCCTGAGTGTGCCCTCCCCTGAGCATGTGCTTGTCTGAGTTTGCACTCCTCTGAGTGTGCTCTCATCTGAGTGTGTGCTCGTCTGAGTGTGAGCTCGTCTGTGTACTCGTTTGAGTGTGAGCTTCTCTGTGAACTCGTCTGAGTGCGCTCTCGTCTGAGTGCACGCTCCCCTGAGTGCGCACTCCCCTGAGTGTGCGCTTCCCTGAGTGTGAGCTCCCCTGAGTGTGTGCTCAGACGTCTGAGTGTGCACTTCCCTGAGTGCACGCTCGTCTGAGTGTGCACTCCCCTGAGCGAGCGCTTGTCTGAGTGTGTGCTCCTCTGAGTGCGAGCTCCTCTGAGTGCGGGCTCATCTGAGTGCTCGCTCCCCTGAGTGTGCACTCCCCTGAGTGCGCTCTCGTCTGAGCACGCGCTCCCGAGTGAATGCTCGTCTGAGTGCACGCTCCCCGGAGTGCGCGCTCCCCTGAGTGTGCGCTCGTCTGAGTGTGCGATCCCCTGAGTGTGAGCTCCTGAGTGTGCACTCCCGAGTGTGTGCTTGTCTGAGTGTGCACTCCCCTGAGTGTGTGCTCATCTGAGTGTGTGCTCCCCTGAGTGTGAGCTCCTCTAAGTGTGTGCTCCTCTGAGTGCGCGCTCCTCTGAGTGTGTGCTCAGAGTGTGTGCTCCCCTGAGTGTGAACTCCTCTAAGTGTGTGCTCCTCTGAGTGCGGGCTCATCTGAGTGCTCGCTCCCCTGAGTGCATGCTCGTCTGAGTGTGCGCTCCCCTGAGAGTGCGCTCGTCTGAGTGCGAGCTCCCCTGAGTGCACCCTCCCCTGAGTGTGCGCTACTCTGAGTGCGATCTCCTCTGAGTGCGTGCTCCTCTGAGTGCTCGCTCCTGAGTGCACGCTCGTCTGAGTGTGCGCTCCCCTGAGTGTGCGCCCCCCTGTGTGCTCCCCTGAGAGTGCACTCATCTGTGTGTGCGCTCCCGAGTGTGCGCTCGTCCGAGTGCGTGCTCCTCTGAGTGTGAACTCCTCTGCGCGCTCCTCTGAGTGCGGGCTCATCTGAGTGCACGCTCCCCTGAGTGCACGCTCGTCTGAGTGCACGCTCCCCTGAGTGTGCGCTCCCCTGAGTGTGCGCTCCCCTTAGAGTGCGCTCCTTGAGTGTGATCTCCTCTGAGTGCGTGCTCCTCTGAGTGCGGGCTCATCTCAGTGCTCGCTCCCCTGAGTGCACGCTCGTCTGAGGGCGTGCTCCCCTGAGTGTGCGCTCGTCTGTGCGCTCCCCTGAGTGTGCGCTCATCTGAGTGTGCAATCCCCTGAGTGTGCGCTCCTCTGAGTGCGGGCTCATCTGAGTGCTCGCTCCCCTGAGTGCACACTCTGAGTGTGCGCTCCCCTGAGTGTGCGCTCCCCTGAGCGCGCTCTCGTCTGAGTGCGCGCTCCCCTGAGTGCGCACTCCCCTGAGTGTGCGCCTCCCTGAGTGTGAGCTCCCCTGAGTGTGCGCTCGTCTGAGTGTGCACTTCCCTGAGTGCGCGCTCGTCTGAGTGTGCACTCCCCTGAGTGAGCGCTCATCTGAGTGTGTGCTCCGCTGAGTGTGAGCTCCTCTGAGTGTGCGCTCCTCTGAGTGCGGGCTCATCTGAGTGCTGGCTCCCCTGAGTGTACACTCTGAGTGTGCGCTCCCCTGAGTGTGCGCTCCCCTGAGTGTGCGCTCCCCTGAGTGTGCGCTCCCCTGAGTGTGCGCACCCCGAGTGTGCGCTCCAGAGTGCGCTCTCGTCTGAGCACGCACTCCCCTGACTGCGCGCTCGTCTGAGTGCATGCTCCCCTGAGTGTGCACTCGTCTGTGCGCTCCCCTGAGTGTGTGCTCATCTGAGTGTGCAATCCCCTGAGTGTGAGCTCCTGAGTGTGCGCTCCCGAGTGTGTGCTTGTCTGAGTGTGCTCTCCCCTGAGTGTGTGCTCCCCTGAGTGTGAGCTCCTCTAAGTGTGTGCTCCTCTGAGTGCGCGCTCCTCTGAGTGTGTGCTCATCTGAGTGTTTGCTCCCCTGAGTGTGAGCTCCTCTAAGTGTGTGCTCCTCTGAGTGCGATCTCCTCTGAGTGCATGCTCCTCTGAGTGCGGGCTCATCTGAGTGCTCGCTCCCCTGAGTGCATGCTCGTCTGAGTGCTCGCTCCCCTGAGTGCATGCTCGTCTGAGTGCGCGCTCCCCTGAGTGGGAGTTGATCTACAGGTAACTCATCTGGTTTTCTTTTTTCCCTTATTTGTGATTTTACAAGGGAATTGGCAGTGTTTCCTCTTTAAAATATTTGGTTACTCAAATAGCTAAATCATAAATTCCACGAAGACACAAGGAGTATCTTGTTTGCGTTTTTCCCCAGCAGCTAGCACAGTAACTTAATAGTAGTTTAATAGTTTCTCAATTGAACAAATGAAAGATAATAAATCAATAAATGAATGAACAAATAAAGTAAATAATGCAAAATTGTCTTTAGGAATTAATAAAGTTGTTCAGAGCTTTTTTTCTTTTTTTAACTTCTGCTGAGTTCCTTTTTTCTTCATAGTACTTCTTACAGTTTGAAGAGACATGTTTATATGATTATCTGATTGTAGCATGCCTCCCCCACTAGCCTGTCTTGTTTACAATGGTAATCCCAACTCCTAACACAGACCTGGCACCCATAAGCACGCAGTAAATACTGATGAAGGAAGGAATGCCTCCTGTTGGGGTAGCTCAATTAATTGGTAGACATCAAAGCTCTACTTTCAGACTCTATGCCCATTTTCTGCAATAGAAAATCCTGCAATAGGAAAGCAAATCTATTTGATAATATTTATTGACTATCCACAATACTGATGGCATAATCCCCAAGATTTTCAGTTGTCCTTTATACAAGGGAGGTTTTCAGAAATAGTTTAATCTCCCTTTCTCTGCATAAGCACTATTTGCAGAGCCGCATTTGTATCTCCCAACAGGATGTCTCAAAATAGGTAATATTTTATATATTCTAAAATAAATGCCATTACAAGTTGAATAATTTTAAATGTCCTGTTTCTCACCAGAGAAATGGGCTCCAATTATTGGGTCAACTGTTCTGTCTTACTTTTGGAGGCAGAACTCGTAATATTAGAAATCAAAAGTATCTGGTTAGCTATCTCACTTTTCAGGATAAAGTTGTCTTTGATTTGTGGTCCATATTGAGCCAAAATATATTTGATATATAAACTTACACGTTGTCAGTATAACTTTTGGGCCTCTTTTTATGCCCCAAGGGAAAACACCTCAAGAAACTCCCCAATACAAGCTAGTACCTTTTTTATGTATTTTCCTCTCCCCTCTCAAAGATGAGACAATTAGAAACTGAACATGAAGGAGTTGCATATAAATGTAAAATTAATACAATGCAAAGCAATAGTAGCAGTCATAAGAGCTAACAATTATTAAAAGTCTATCATATTCCTAGCATTGTTACAACTTCGTATTCCTTGTAGCTTATCCTCACAACACTGAAAATACATGTAAGTCCCATTTGAATAATGTTATCAAGATCACATAAGTACCAAGGAGGCACATCTAGTATTTGAACCCAAGTTCATAAGAATACAAGATTTTTCAGCCTCAGCACTATGACACTTGGGGATAAATGTGTTTTGGAAAGCTGTCCTGTGCCTCTATCCACTAAATATCAGTAGCAGCTTACTCTCAGTGTGACAAACAAAAATGATTCCGGATATTGTGAAATGTCCCAGTGGGGACACAACCCCCCTCCTCCTCATCCTCCTAACTCTTACCTAACTCAAAACACCAATTCCTCCACCCCTACTTTCCATCCTCATTGAAAACCACTAGAATTCCATGCCCAACTTCTTTATTCTCTACCATTTGCCTCCACTATGAAGGGGAAATCATGAGTCAAGCATTCAAATTGAACCTATCCTAGTATTTACTAAAATTGTAGAAAATAGTTGTACATTCATATGGTAACTTAACCAAATAAACCTCTTCCTTAACTGGTGATATCTTTATAGCTAAACTAAACTTCACAAGGGAAGGTACTAAAATTATTGTAAAACTGATTTTCTTGGTCATTGGAAATGCTTCAATTTTAGAAAACTTAAAGGAAAAAAATGGAGAAAGATCTAAGTATAGTGGTTTTCATTTACAAGGTATGTTTCTTCAAGGCACTCAGTTTACAATAATTAAATATCTGTGTTACATATGAAAAACAAGATCATTTGCTGTTTATTTCTCAGTGACTTTTTGAAGTGAGGTTTACCCCAAACCAAGAGTCAAGGATGTTGTTCTTTTTTTTTTTTTGAGATGGAGTCTCGCTCTGTCGTCGCCCAGGCTGGAGTGCAGTGGCCAGATCTCAGCTCACTGCAAGCTCCGCCTCCCGGGTTTATGCCATTCTCCTGCCGCAGCCTCCCGAGTAGCTGGGACTACAGGCGCCCGCCACCTCGCCCGGCTCGTTTTTTGTATTTTTTGTAGAGACGGGGTTTCACCGTGTCAGCCAGGATGGTCTCGATCTCCTGACCTCGTGATCCGCCCGTCTCAGCCTCCCAAAGCGCTGGGATTACAGGCTTGAGCCACCGCGCCCGGCCAGATGTTGCTTCTTAAGCTCATATGCCTTTTACTCTTTACATTGGGTCACATGTCAATTCTAATCCCAGTGACAACATGGTGTTGTCACTGAAATTACCAATTATGGTTTTTAAAGGCATACATTATTTTGTCCCTTTTATATAAAATCATAGGGTCAAAAAAATGAGAACTGATGTAAATCGCATTTTGGATCTGTGAATAGTAATTGCAGCATGTTTTTAAAAAATAAATATTTGTTTCTTGCCTATAGAATTATACAGGTTTTTTCCTTTTCATTTTGCTTTTGACTTTGGCACTGGTGATTTTAAGTTTTAGTGCAGATACAAAGCTGTATATTACTGTAAACTCATTTACTTTTATACCATATTGCTATTCTTCTGTATCAGAAGTAAATTTACCTGCTAACAATAGTCACAAGCTTTTTAATTCCTTAAAAAAAAAAAAAAAAAAAAAAGTTTTCCTGTTCAACAAAACAACTTGTACATAAACATCTTCTGTCTCCAGAATACCAAGACTGAAAACACGTTTTTCTAAATGAAATTTAGAAATTAAATTTCAATGACAGTGAGACTTGCTTCCAACCAGGACAAACTAACTGATACCAATTTACCCTCCTGAGAAAACAGTTCTAAAACTTGGCAATAATACATTAAGCAACCATTTCAGGAACAGAACTGACAGCCTGCTGAGAGAAGGGAAATACACAAAATTGGTTCCACCTTTGTCCTAGCTTTATGCCCAAGAGCACTCCTTTACAGAAAGGTAGAGTCCAGGCACAGATGTAGACAAGCTGAGCTTGAGAGAGACTAGAGTTTGGAGACTGGAGTTTGCGTCTGCAGAGATGTAACCATACCAGATCAGTCTGGATCAACTTTTATGCAACAAAGTTGTGAGTTGTTTTTCAGTTGCCATGGACCCCCAGGTTGAAGGTCCAATTACTGGAACATGCCCCGTTGAACCAAGTGTGCGACCACAGGGAGGAAGCTAAGTGTTCGGACTGAGGAGTGGGGACTGAATTAAGCAGCACGCACTGCATGGCAAGATCCAGGATCCAATCAGATGGAGCTCTAGTGTGACCCCATGGCAAGATCCAGGCACATCATCACTTCCTAGCATCACCTCATTGCATGACCCAATCAGGTCACATCTCATCATCCTATGCTTAGAAAACCTGACCTAAACTCCAGCTTGGGGAGACAGATTTGAGTGCTTCATCTTGTCTCCTTACCAGCTGAATCACAGAAAAGCTTTTCTTTTCTCAAAAGCTGGTGCCATGGTATTGGTTTCTATGTGCATGAGACAGTGAGATCACTCATTGTCTGGTAACAGAAACAGCAGGATTTGTAAAACAGTGTAGTGAAAGCACAGTCCCAGTGGCCCAGAAGTCTGCGTGCAGGTTCACATCAGGTTTTTGGCTAAGAGCAAGACCATGTGTGTTTGAAGAGCAAGACTCCACCATGCCTAAGAGAGACAACTGCTGTGGAGCAAAGGGCAGAATGGAGAGACCCAGGCTGGGGCAGTGCAAACAGATGTTAGAGTTCCTACCAACCAGGGTGCAAAAATGTCACTGTGAATATTTGCCGCTCAAGAGAGACCCCAAAAGTCCACAGCTTCCAATGTAGGACTACGCCCTACATCAAAAGCTATGACCAAGGACATGAGACAAAACTGAAGCAAGCCCTAAAATCAAGCCTGGCAGGGTCAAGAGGATTTACTGATAACTTCCTGTCAAAGAAAAAAATGTAACACCCTTGAAAGGAAGATAGAACAATCTAGAGAAGGAACAATCCTAAATGTGTATATACCTACCAACAAAGCTTGGAAATACAAAAACAGAAAATGGTCAGAACAAAAGGGACAAATAGATAAAGCCAAAACATAGGTGCAATTGTTTTTAAATTATTACCATATCATAAAGTACACAGAATTTAGGTATTCAGTTGAATGAACTTTGATAATTATGTTACCCACCCATGTGACTGCCACATACACACAGATACAAAATATGGACCATATCTGTCACCCTCAAAATTTCTTAATGTCTCTTTCCAATCAAATAACTACCCCAAACTCATGCTACTACTTTCTGATTTCTTTACCACATCATTTTTATCTCTTATTGGACTTCATGTAAATAGAATCACACAGTATGTACTTTTTTTGCATAACATCGTGTTTTTATGACTCAAATATGTTTTTGCACATATTCATCATTCCTTACTTTTATTGCTGTATAGTTTCCCATGTATGAATATATCATAATTTGTTGACCTGTTTTTTTAATACACATTTGGGTTGTATCCGGTTTTTGCCTATTTTGAAAAAGGCTGCTATAAACAGCCTTTCGCAAGTCTGGGAAAATGTTTTCATGTCTCTTGAAAAAATACCTAATAATTGAATTGCTGGGTCACCGGTGATCTATATTTAACTTTATAAAGAACTGCCAAATATTTCTCCAAAGTGGTTGCATTACTTTAATCTTCCATAAGAAATGTATGAGAATTTCAGTAGCTTCACATCTTCATGAACATTGGTGTTGAGATAGCAATATAGACCAAATATTTGTATTCTAATAAATGTGAAATAGTATCTCATTTTCATTTTCTTAATGAGAAATAATACTTTATTATGTGATTAATGGCCAACCATATATTACCCGTTGTAAAGTGTTTATTAATTTTCTAATTTTTAAAATTTGGTTTTTTCATGTTATTGAGTTTAAAGTGTTCCTTGTATATTTTTATACAAGTCTTTTGTCAAATGCATGAATTCATGTGTTATGAATATTTTTCTAGTTTGTGGATTTCATATTTGTTTTATATTTTATATTTATTTTCTTAATGGAGTCTTTTGGGAGAATTCATTTTTTCAATTATTTCATGGAAAGTTTGTGATTTTTATGCATCATCCAAGAAATCTTTAACATCCCAAAAGTCACAAAGATATTATCTGTGACAAGCTTGATAGTTCTGTTTTTGCTTTTGAGTAAATAAGCCACCTTAAATGAATTGTTGTATAAGGATTGAGATAGGGTCAAGGTCTCTTTTCACCATTGATAACCAGATGTTCCAGTAATATTTTCAAGAAAGATTTCTCAATTAACTTGCACCTGGATCGAAAACCAATTGGATACCCCCCACACACACAGAGTTATTTCTGGACTTCCTTTTCTGTTTCATTGATCTATTAATCTATCCTTATGTATACGGGAATATTTGTGTACAAATATATAGGAATATGTGTATACACATATAGTTTTCTGGACTCTATTATTTTCTGTTAATCTATTAGTCTTTACACACATTGACGCCACACTGTTATCTCATAGATTTATAGTAAGTCTTGAAACCAAGTACTGTAAGTCCTCCAACTTTGGCTTTTTCTTTCATTTTGGTTTGGTTTGGGTTGTTCTAGGTGGTTTGCATTTTATGTATATTTTAGAATTATCTTATTTGTTTCTTCAAAATAACATTTGAATTTTAATAGGAATTAATTTGATCTATAGATCAGTTTGGGTATAATGAACAACTTAATGTCCAATCCATTAACATGGTATATATATTTATTAGGATTTATTTAACTTCTCTCAGCTGAGTTTTATAGTTTCCCATATAAAGTTACTAAATATTTTTCATTAGGTCTACTCCTTAGTATTTGGTTTTAAATACTATTATAAATAATATTAACTTTTAATCTAATTTTCAAATTCCTTGTTGAAAGTACATAGACATACAATTTATATATTAATATTGTATCCCTAACCTTAGTAAATGCACCCTTTTAGTTTTAATTATTTTTCTTGTAAATGTCATAGAATTTTTTTAATAACCACAATCATTTTATCTGCAAATTATGCAGTTTAATTTAAGCAGTTTTACTTCTTCTTTTCTAGTCTGTATTCCTGTAACGTTTTATTATCTTATTGGTGTGGAGTTCTAGTAAAAGTTGAATAGAAACAGTGAGAATTTTTTTCCAAAATTTAAAGAAAATTGGTTAATGTTTCAATATGAAACATGACATTAGCCATAGTTTTTTTTTTTTTTTTTTTTTTTTTTTTGAGACAGAGTCTCACTTTGTCACCTAGGCTGGAGTGCAGTGGCACTATCTCGGCTCACTGCAACCTCCACCTCCCAGGTTGAAACAATTCTCTGCCTCAGCCTCCCGAGTAGCTGGGAATTACAGGCACCCACCACCACACCCGGCTAATTTTTTGCATTTTTAGTAGACATAGGGTTTCACCATCTTGGCCAGACTGATATTGAACTCCTGACCTCGTGATCCACCCACCTCTGCCTCCCAAAGTGCTGGGATTATAGGTATGAGCCACCTGAGTGCACGCTCGTCTGAGTGTGCGCTCCCCTGAGTGCGCACTCCCCTGAGTGTGTGCTCCCCTGTGTGCGATCCCCTGAGAGTGCGCTCCCCTGAGTGTGCGCTACCCTGAGTGTGCGCTCCCCTGAGTGTGTGCTCGTCTGAGTGCGTGCTCCTCTGAGTGTGAGCTCCTCTGCGTGCTCCCCGAGTGCGGGCTCATCTGAGTGCTCGCTCCCCTGAGTGCACTCTCGTCTGAGTGCGCACTCCCCTGAGTGTGCACTCCCCTGAGCGCGCGCTCCCGAGTGTGCACTCCCCTGAGCACGCGCTCATCTGAGTGTGTGCTCCCCTGAGTGTGCGCTCCCCTGAGTGTGTGCTCGTCTGAGTGCACACTACCCTGAGTGTGCACTCCCCTTCGTGTGCGCTCCTCTGAGTGTGATCTCCTCTGAGTGCGTGCTCCTCTGAGTGCGGGCTCATCTGAGTGCTCGCTCCCCTGAGTGTGCCCTCCCCTGAGCGTGCGCTTGTCTGAGTGCGCCCTCCTCTGAGTGTGCGCTCATCTGAGTGTGCACTCGTTTGTGTGAGCTCCTCTGAGTGTGCTCTCGTCTGAGTGCGTGCTCCTCTGAGTGCGGGCTCATCTGAGTGCTCACTCCTCTGAGTGCACGCTCGTCTGAGTGCGCGCTCCCCTGAGTGTGCACTCCCCTGAGTGTGCGCTCCCCTGAGTGTGCCCTCCCCTGAGCATGTGCTTGTCTGAGTTTGCACTCCTCTGAGTGTGCTCTCATCTGAGTGTGTGCTCGTCTGAGTGTGAGCTCGTCTGTGTACTCGTTTGAGTGTGAGCTTCTCTGTGAACTCGTCTGAGTGCGCTCTCGTCTGAGTGCACGCTCCCCTGAGTGCGCACTCCCCTGAGTGTGCGCTTCCCTGAGTGTGAGCTCCCCTGAGTGTGTGCTCAGACGTCTGAGTGTGCACTTCCCTGAGTGCACGCTCGTCGGAGTGTGCACTCCCCTGAGCGAGCGCTTGTCTGAGTGTGTGCTCCTCTGAGTGCGAGCTCCTCTGAGTGCGGGCTCATCTGAGTGCTCGCTCCCCTGAGTGTGCACTCCCCTGAGTGCGCTCTCGTCTGAGCACGCGCTCCCGAGTGAATGCTCGTCTGAGTGCACGCTCCCCGGAGTGCGTGCTCCCCTGAGTGTGCGCTCGTCTGAGTGTGCGATCCCCTGAGTGTGAGCTCCTGAGTGTGCACTCCCGAGTGTGTGCTTGTCTGAGTGTGCACTCCCCTGAGTGTGTGCTCATCTGAGTGTGTGCTCCCCTGAGTGTGAGCTCCTCTAAGTGTGTGCTCCTCTGAGTGCGCGCTCCTCTGAGTGTGTGCTCAGAGTGTGTGCTCCCCTGAGTGTGAACTCCTCTAAGTGTGTGCTCCTCTGAGTGTGGGCTCATCTGAGTGCTCGCTCCCCTGAGTGCATGCTCGTCTGAGTGTGCGCTCCCCTGAGAGTGCGCTCGTCTGAGTGCGAGCTCCCCTGAGTGCACCCTCCCCTGAGTGTGCGCTACTCTGAGTGCGATCTCCTCTGAGTGCGTGCTCCTCTGAGTGCTCGCTCCTGAGTGCACGCTCGTCTGAGTGTGCGCTCCCCTGAGTGTGCGCCCCCCTGTGTGCTCCCCTGAGAGTGCACTCATCTGTGTGTGCGCTCCCGAGTGTGCGCTCGTCCGAGTGCGTGCTCCTCTGAGTGTGAACTCCTCTGCGCGCTCCTCTGAGTGCGGGCTCATCTGAGTGCACGCTCCCCTGAGTGCACGCTCGTCTGAGTGCACGCTCCCCTGAGTGTGCGCTCCCCTGAGTGTGCGCTCCCCTTAGAGTGCGCTCCTTGAGTGTGATCTCCTCTGAGTGCGTGCTCCTCTGAGTGCGGGCTCATCTCAGTGCTCGCTCCCCTGAGTGCACGCTCGTCTGAGTGTGCGCTGCCCTGAGTGTGCACTCCCCTGAGTGTGCAGTGCACTCCCCTGAGCGTGCGCTTGTCTGAGTGCGCGCTCCTCTGAGTGTGCGTTCATCTGAGTGTGCACTCGTTTGTGTGAGCTCCTCTGAGTGTGCTCTCGTCTGAGTGTGTGCTCGTCTGAGTGTGAGCTCCTCTGAGTGTGTGCTCCTCTTAGTGTGAGCTCGTCTGTGTGCTCGTTTGAGCGTGAGCTTCTCTGTGAACTCGTCTGAGTGTGCTCTCGTCTGAGTGCGCGCTCCCGAGTGCACGCTCGTCTGAGTGTGCGCTCCCCTGAGTGTGCGCTCGTTTGAGTGTGCGATCCCCTGAGTGTTAGTTCCTCTCAGTGTGCACTCCCCAGTGTGCGCTGGTCTGAGTGTGTGCTCGTCTGAGTGTTTGCTCCCCTGAGTGTGAGCTCCTCTGAGTGCGGATTCATCTGAGTGCTCGCTCCCCTGAGTGCACGCTCGTCTGAGTGTGCACTTCCCTGAGTGTGCGCTCGTCTGAGTGTGCACTCCCCTGAGTGAGCGCTCATCTGAGTGTGCGCTCCGCTGAGTGTGAGCTCCTCTGAGTGTGCGCTCCTCTGCGGGCTCATCTGAGTGCTCGCTCCCCTGAGTGCACACTCTGAGTGTGTGCTCCCGAGTGTGCACTCCCCTGAGTGTGCGCTCCCCTGACTGTGCGCTCCCCTGAGTGCGCTCTCGTCTGAGCGCGCGCTCCCCTGAGTGCGCAGTCCCCTGAGTGTGCACTTCCCTGAGTGTGAGCTCCCCTGAGTGTGCGCTCGTCTGAGTGTGCACTTCCCTGAGTGCGCGCTCGTCTGAATGTGCACTCCCCTGAATGAGCACTCATCTGAGTGTGCGCTCCGCTGAGTGCGAGCTCCTCTGAGTGTGCGCTCCTCTGAGTGCGGGCTCATCTGAGTGCTCGCTCCCCTGAGTGCACACTCTGAGTGTGCGCTCCCCTGAGTGTGCACTCCCCTGAGTGTGCGCTCCCCTGAGTGTGCGCTCCCCTGAGTGCGCTCTCGTCTGAGCACGCGCTCCTGAGTGCGCGCTTGTCTGAGTGTGCGCTCCCCTGAGTGTGCACTCCCTTGAGTGTGCGCACCCGAGTGTGCGCTCCCGAGTGCGCTCTCGTCTGAGCACGCGCTCGTCTGAGTGCATGCTCCCCTGAGTGTGCGCTCGTCTGTGCGCTCCCCTGAGTGTGCACTCATCTGAGTGTTCAATTCCCTGAGTGTGAGCTCCTCTGAGTGTGCGCTCCTCTGAGTGCGGGCTCATCTGAGTGCTCGCTCCCCTGAGTGCACACTCTGAGTGTGCTCTCCCCTGAGAGTGCACTCCCCTGAGTGTGCGCTCCCCTGAGTGTGTGCTCCCCTGAGTGCGCTCTCGTCTGAGTGCGCGCTCCCCTGAGTGCGCACTTCCCTGAGTGTGCGCTTCCCTGAGTGTGAGCTCCCCTGAGTGCGCACTCCTCTGAGTGTGCACTCCCCTGAGTGAGCGCCATCTGAGTGTGCGCTCCGCTGAGTGTGAGCTCCTCTGAGTGTGCGCTCCTCTGAGTGCGGGCTCATCTGAGTGCTCGCTCCCCTGAGTGCACACTCTGAGTGTGCGCTCCCCTGAGTGTGCACTCCCCTGAGTGTGCGGTCCCCTGAGTGTGCGCTCCCGAGTGCGCTCTCGTCTGAGCACGCGCTCCTGAGTGCGCGCTTGTCTGAGTGTGCGCTCCCCTGAGTGTGCACTCCCTTGAGTGTGCGCACCCCTGAGTGTGCGCTCCTGAGTGCGCTCTCGTCTGAGCAGGCGCTCGTCTGAGGGCGTGCTCCCCTGAGTGTGCGCTCGTCTGTGCGCTCCCCTGAGTGTGCGCTCATCTGAGTGTGCAATCCCCTGAGTGTGAGCTCCTCTGAGTGTGCGCTCCTCTGAGTGCGGGCTCATCTGAGCGCTCACTCCCCTGAGTGCACACTCTGAGTGCGCGCTCCCCTGAGTGTGCACTCCCGAGTGTGCGCTCCCCTGAGTGTGCGCTCCCCTGAGTGCGCTCTCGTCTGAGCATGCGCTCCTGAGTGTGTGCTTGTCTGAGTGTGCGCTCCCGAGTGTGCACTCCCTTGAGTGTGCGCACCCCTGAGTGTGCGCTCCCGAGTGCGCTCCCCCTGAGTGTGCGCTCCCGAGTGCGCTCTCGTCTGAGCACGCGCTCCCCTGAGTGCGCGCTCGTCTGAGTGCGTGCTACCCTGAGTGTGCGCTCGTCTGTGCACTCCCGAGTGTGCGCTCATCTGAGTGTGCAATCCCCTGAGTGTGAGCTCCTCTGAGTGTGCGCTCCTCTGAGTGCGGGCTCATCTGAGTGCTCGCTCCCCTGAGTGCACACTCTGAGTGTGCGCTCCCCTGAGTGTGCGCTCCCCTGAGTGTGCGCTCCCCTGAGCGCGCTCTCGTCTGAGTGCGCGCTCCCCTGAGTGCGCACTCCCCTGAGTGTGCGCCTCCCTGAGTGTGAGCTCCCCTGAGTGTGCGCTCTTCTGAGTGTGCACTTCCCTGAGTGCGCGCTCGTCTGAGTGTGCACTCTCCTGAGTGAGCGCTCATCTGAGTGTGTGCTCCGCTGAGTGTGAGCTCCTCTGAGTGTGCGCTCCTCTGAGTGCGGGCTCATCTGAGTGCTCGCTCCCCTGAGTGCACACTCTGAGTGTGCGCTCCCCTGAGTGTGCACTCCCCTGAGTGTGCGCTTCCCTGAGTGTGCGCTCCCCTGAGTGTGCGCACCCCGAGTGTGTGCTCCCGAGTGCGCTCTCGTCTGAGCACGCACTCCCCTGAGTGCACGCTCGTCTGAGTGCGTGCTCCCCTGAGTGTGCGCTCGTCTGTGCGCTCCCTTGAGTGTGTGCTCATCTGAGTGTGCAATCCCCTGAGTGTGAGCTCCTGAGTGTGCGCTCCCGAGTGTGTGCTTGTCTGAGTGTGCTCTCCCCTGAGTGTGTGCTCCCCTGAGTGTGAGCTCCTCTAAGTGTGTGCTCCTCTGAGTGCGCGCTCCTCTGAGTGTGTGCTCATCTGAGTGTTTGCTCCCCTGAGTGTGAGCTCCTCTAAGTGTGTGCTCCTCTGAGTGCGATCTCCTCTGAGTGCATGCTCCTCTGAGTGCGGGCTCATCTGAGTGCTCGCTCCCCTGAGTGCATGCTCGTCTGAGTGCTCGCTCCCCTGAGTGCATGCTCGTCTGAGTGCGCGCTCCCCTGAGTGGGAGTTGATCTACAGGTAACTCATCTGGTTTTCTTTTTTCCCTTATTTGTGATTTTACAAGGGAATTGGCAGTGTTTCCTCTTTAAAATATTTGGTTACTCAAATAGCTAAATCATAAATTCCACGAAGACACAAGGAGTATCTTGTTTGCGTTTTTCCCCAGCAGCTAGCACAGTAACTTAATAGTAGTTTAATAGTTTCTCAATTGAACAAATGAAAGATAATAAATCAATAAATGAATGAACAAATAAAGTAAATAATGCAAAATTGTCTTTAGGAATTAATAAAGTTGTTCAGAGCTTTTTTTTTTTTTTTTTAACTTCTGCTGAGTTCCTTTTTTCTTCATAGTACTTCTTACAGTTTGAAGAGACATGTTTATATGATTATCTGATTGTAGCATGCCTCTCTCACTAGCCTGTCTTGTTTACAATGGTAATCCCAACTCCTAACACAGACCTGGCACCCATAAGCACGCAGTAAATACTGATGAAGGAAGGAATGCCTCCTGTTGGGGTAGCTCAATTAATTGGTAGACATCAAAGCTCTACTTTCAGACTCTATGCCCATTTTCTGCAATAGAAAATCCTGCAATAGGAAAGCAAATCTATTTGATAATATTTATTGACTATCCACTATACTGATGGCATAATCCCCAAGATTTTCAGTTGTCCTTTATACAAGGGAGGTTTTCAGAAATAGTTTAATCTCCCTTTCTCTGCATAAGCACTATTTGCAGAGCCGCATTTGTATCTCCCAACAGGATGTCTCAAAATAGGTAATATTTTATATATTCTAAAATAAATGCCATTACAAGTTGAATAATTTTAAATGTCCTGTTTCTCACCAGAGAAATGGGCTCCAATTATTGGGTCAACTGTTCTGTCTTACTTTTGGAGGCAGAACTCGTAATATTAGAAATCAAAAGTATCTGGTTAGCTATCTCACTTTTCAGGATAAAGTTGTCTTTGATTTGTGGTCCATATTGAGCCAAAATATATTTGATATATAAACCTACACGTTGTCAGTATAACTTTTGGGCCTCTTTTTATGCCCCAAGGGAAAACACCTCAAGAAACTCCCCAATACAAGCTAGTACCTTTTTTATGTATTTTCCTCTCCCCTCTCAAAGATGAGACAATTAGAAACTGAACATGAAGGAGTTGCATATAAATGTAAAATTAATACAATGCAAAGCAATAGTAGCAGTCATAAGAGCTAACAATTATTAAAAGTCTATCATATTCCTAGCATTTTTATAACTTCCTATTCCTTGTAGCTTATCCTCACAACACTGAAAATACATGTAAGTCCCATTTGAATAATGTTATCAAGATCACATAAGTACCAAGGAGGCACATCTAGTATTTGAACCCAAGTTCATAAGAATACAAGATTTTTCAGCCTCAGCACTATGACACTTGGGGATAAATGTGTTTTGGAAAGCTGTCCTGTGCCTCTATCCACTAAATATCAGTAGCAGCTTACTCTCAGTGTGACAAACAAAAATGATTCCGGATATTGTGAAATGTCCCAGTGGGGACACAACCCCCCTCCTCCTCATCCTCCTATCTCTTACCTAACTCAAAACACCAATTCCTCCACCCCTACTTTCCATCCTCATTGAAAACCACTAGAATTCCATGCCCAACTTCTTTATTCTCTACCATTTGCCTCCACTATGAAGGGGAAATCATGAGTCAAGCATTCAAATTGAACCTATCCTAGTATTTACTAAAATTGTAGAAAATAGTTGTACATTCATATGGTAACTTAACCAAATAAACCTCTTCCTTAACTGGTGATATCTTTATAGCTAAACTAAACTTCACAAGGGAAGGTACTAAAATTATTGTAAAACTGATTTTCTTGGTCGTTGTTTGGAAATGCTTCAATTTTAGAAAACTTAAAGGAAAAAAATGGAGAAAGATCTAAGTATAGTGGTTTTCATTTACAAGGTATGTTTCTTCAAGGCACTCAGTTTACAATAATTAAATATCTGTGTTACATATAAAAAACAAGATCATTTGCTGTTTATTTCTCAGTGACTTTTTGAAGTGAGGTTTACCCCGAACCAAGAGTCAAGGATGTTGTTCTTTTTTTTTTTGAGATGGAGTCTCGCTCTGTCGTCGCCCAGGCTGGTGTGCAGTGGCCAGATCTCAGCTCACTGCAAGCTCCGCCTCCCGGGTTTACGCCATTCTCCTGCCTCAGCCTCCGGAGTAGCTGGGACTACAGGCGCCTGCCACCTCGCCCAGGTGTTTTTTGTATTTTTCACGCCTGGCCGAAAAGGCTTTCTTACACCTACCTATATCCTTCACTGCCAAAGTAGTGCTACCCTTCAAGGATGTGTTCAAATAACACCCTCTCCCTGTAACTTCTCCCATAATGGTTTATTTACAATTACATCATAGTTTTTGTTAATAAATAGCACTTTCCCACCTGGAAAGTTTGTCCTATATAAGTTCTGAAGACACATGAACAGCAAAAGAAAGTAAAAAACTTATACTTACGTACCTAGCCAAGTCAACTAAACCAACCTTGCTAAACACCCCACAATCAATATGTCTCCCAAGACAGCTCTTTACTCTTTGTCATTCTGGGTCTGCCCTTTTACTACCATAAGCATTTGGAAGCTTTATTTATATTTTTAACTCAGAACACCTGTTCAATATTCACTGCTTACTCGGTGCTTAGCAAATATATTGAAACTGGCTCAATTTATGAATTCTGCATATTGAATGTAAAAGAACTCTTTGGGACTCAACACATATACACTACAAGGAAATCTGAGAGATTAATTAAAATAACAAGTAGAGGAGACCAGGCTTCAGGTCTCCACTCCTGAGACAATGTGATTCAGTGATTTATTGATGGAGAGAGAAAAATGCGTAACAAAAACAAAAACAAAATAGACTTGCTCATTTTTGAGATGAAAGAATCTTAGAATTTCTTGGACTCAGATTCTCAGTTCAGAAGATAAATCAAAGTGGTAGGATCAAGAGACACTATTGCTTCCATGATGCTCAAAGTGGCTAAAGGTGGAGGCCAAAGAAGTAACCTACTGTTATTAACCTAGCCCATTAAAGGCTTGAATTATGTCCTGGTTAGATGTGTCGTCTCTATTAAGAAATATCATGGCACTACATATCATATCATGGCACTACAACAGGTTTAAAATAATGAATCATTGGAAATAATTCCTGTGAAATATTATTACATAATATGACCCAAGTTAATGCTACGTTACATTTGAATGGTACATGAATAATTATTATTGTGTTCACATATGTTATGTTATTAGACTCACATATAAGTCTGGGTTGGATATTACCTATCATCTCCATTTTATAGAGGAGGAAACTGGCCCTTAGAGAAGCTAAATAATTTGCTCAAAATCTCATAACTAGTGAATTTCTGGAATAAGTCTTAAAAGTAGATTCCTGGGTTCAGAACTCATTTTCTACAATGGCACCATTTTCATGTGAGTCTGCTGCAATGATCAGTAAGCCTCTCATCACCAGTTGTCTTGGTTCTCTACCCAGATCCCTCTTCTGGAACCCTGTCAGGTCAATTTCTACATTGGTCATAAATCCGAGGAATCCATTCACTGATCTTGGTTGACAAGGCTCAGCTAGTAACCCAGGTTCTTTGACAGAGAATGACTTTGTTAAGAGTGTAGAATTTGGTGGTGCAATTAATGGAGATAGGGAGAGAGCTAACTGAACACCTGCTGTGAATCTACCTGTTCTCTGTTGGAAGTTGCTTACATAAGTTTCCTTAGAGGGAAGATCACTAGCATTCTCAGGCACTAGAATGAGGATCCATGTGTATATCTTAAGAATCAGATGGTACAGAAGCTGAACTGTCCCTGATGCTTTGGCCATGATTGCTTTATCTCCAAACATGGCTAACTCTAAGAGGCCACATATATTTTGATGAATGAAGAACCAGAGACCTCTATTGTGTTCAGCCTCAAGGGGCAAACTTAGCTAGTGATCATCAACTGCATTGCCATTTCTAAAGGAAGGGCAACATTTGCACTTCTCACCATGCCAAACATTAGGAAACAACTTAGTTACCAGGAATGAAGATTTTAACAAAACATTATTTATGACCTTTGGCTTTGACTGTGCAAAATGGCATTTTCAAAGAGCCATTCTATGGCTCTACGATAAGACACTGGCAGTTCCTCTGGCCTTTTGCGTTCATGGGCTGGAAGGCACTCTGTGACACTAATGAACGTAGCACCTACAGCCTGAAAAGGTTGGAATACAGAGAGCTTACTTACATTTATTTCCCTGTAAATCAGTAAAACAGCCAGAATCTGTTCAGATGGGCTGCTATGGGGATGGGAATGATGATGTTGCCTAGAGAACACAGTACAGCAATGTTTAAAAGCTTGGGTTCTGAAGCCAGTGAATGCCCTTGTCAATCATAATTCCATCATTTCCTATTTGTGTTGAACAACATAGTCTGTCTTCACTGAACCTCGTTTTTCACAAGTGAGAAAAAAGAGGACTCATTCATTAACTTATTACTTTTGGTTTTTGGTTTTTTGAACTCCTCCTATGTTCATTACTATATTAGGTATTAGGTATACCCTAGTAAACGTTATAAACACTGTCTTCAAGAAGTTTCCAAGCTGGTGATATTAAAAGGTCTGTATTCATAAAGTTGTTTTGGGATTTAAATAAGATCATGATGTAAAGCATTTAGTAAGAACCTGGTATCAGATATTCTTTAATGAATGTTAGTAAACTCAGGAGGCATGCAAGAACTATCTTAAAAATACCAAAAGTGGTCGTTAAATGCCACTATTACTCTTCCAGTAGTAACTTATATAAATATTATGTTTACTGCTTGTGTCAGTTATTTTAGGAGGTTATTGTTTGGGAGGAAAGAAAAACAGACCCAAAAATGCAAGTATTCTTGCATTTTAACATTCAGCCAAATGGAATACAACACTTTACTTATTATATTATTGCCAATAGGTGACTTTTGTGCCTTTATATAGATAAGGGCTAAAATGATGGCATAGTTTCCTAAAAATTGCGGGTGATTTTTGTCTTGCAACAAATAGAATTTCTATTGTGGTTTTTGCTTTACTTTGCAATAATTAATTATAAAAAATGTAATTGGTCTGTGACATCCAGAAACCTTTAGATTTCTGAATCACTGGTTCAATATTTGAGGTGTCTTCTTTGACTAAAAGTTTCTGTCAGAAAATGCTCTTGATGCTTTGCTTTGCTCTTCATGGAAGCTGTCCCAGAGGAAGTGGAAATATTCATCCCAGTTAAGCAACGTAATGTGCTACTCCAGTCTGCATTACATTCTCTGTAAAGTGGTCCCCTATGTGGACTGTTTTCCTGGCCAACTTAATACTATTTTAGTAGAAAAGTAATTTCCTTGAGGGAAAAAAGTCCTTGTGATCAAAGAGGCCTGAAGATATTAGAGAATGTATCTTTAAGAAAATACCTTAAAAGCAAATATATTGATGCTTTTCACAAAGCAAATGTTTTTGAATTCATGGCCAATTTAATTCCTGAGAACACCTACTTCTTTTCTCCTTGTTCTTCTAATCTTTTCTCTATTTTGTCACATATTATGTATACACAATGTATATAATAAAAATATAGTTTAAATAGTAACGATAATGACAATACACATGCTCATAAGTCTTATCACTCAGTTTACGAAATAGCACATGTGCTCTATCTTTTTTTTTTTTTTTGAGATGGAGTCTTGCTGCGTCGCCCAGGCTGGAGTGCAGTGGCACAATCTCGGCTCACTGCAACCTCTGCCTCCTAGGTTCACGCCATTCACCTGCCTCAGCTTTCCGAGTAGCTGGGACTATAGGTACTCGCCACTACGCCCAGCTAATTTTTTGTATTCCTTAGTAGAGACGGGGTTTCACTGTGTTAGCCAGGATGGTCTCGATCTCCTGACCTCGTGATCCACCCGCCTCGGCCTCCCACAGTGCTGGGATTACAGGCGTGAGCCACCGCGCCCGGCAGCGTTCTATTTTTAAAGTGTTTGTATGCCTCCTCTCCAGCTGCCATTCTTCACTGCTACTCAGGCTACCAGCTCTCCTCTAATTCTATTTCCATCTTCCTCTCTTTTAGGAAGGACACTCATGCAACCACAGATTCTAGAAACATTTCTTCATCTGTGGAGGTATTCAGTTGGTTTTGTTCTCTGGCCTTGGCTAAATAATACTGGTCTGTTTTGTAATTTTCAGGCAATGTAGAATTCAGTATGGAGCTCTTTGTGCCCTTAGGATATTGCATATGTGGTTTTAAATATATTTAGCCTAGAGTTGGTTTTGATGTTGTTTTCCCTGATAGTAGAGTTTGTTTTGAAGTTGTTTACCCTGACAGTTTAAAAATTACATATATATTTCACGTGTTGCCTACTATGTGTCAGGCAGAAGAGAAATGAATATTTATTTGAGACACAAGGATGAACAAGACCCAATTCCCTGCTCTTACGGGGCTCGAAACCAGAATATATATATATATACATAATTTTATATTATTTCTAAAAAACACTGAGGATAATTTTTTTTTTTTTTTTTTTTTTTTTTTTTTTTTTTTTTTGAGGCAGAGTCTCGCTCTGTAGCGCGGACTGGAGTGCAGTGGCCAGATCTCAGCTCACTGCAAGCTCCGCCTCCCGGGTTTTTACGCCATTCTCCTGCCTCAGCCTCCCGAGTAGCTGGGACTACAGGCGCCCGCCACCTCGCCCGGCTAGTTTTTGTATTTTTAGTAGAGACGGGGTTTCACCGTGTTAGCCAGGATGGTCTCGATCTCCTGACCTCGTGATCCGCCCGTCTCAGCCTCCCAAAGTGCTGGGATTACAGGCGTGAGCCACCGCGCCCGGCCGAGGATAGTTTTTAAAATATCCTTCCAGAAACCCTAATGGAGGTTTGTGTCTTTTCATTTCATTGCAGTCAAGCCACTCTGGTGACCTTTGTGGCTGTCCCTGTGATTATCTACTCTAACAGGAGGCTCTCAGTGCTGTATCTCAGGATAGGGTCAAGTGGGAGTGGTGGTTGTGATAGGGAGGGGTTGCAGAAAATACTAGGAAGTGCCAGAACCTAAACTAGAACCACCCATATGCTTACGGGACAAACTTATTACAACTACAGATTTTTGTTGTTATATTTTAAATCTACCTTTTATTGTTAGCTAATTACATGCTAGGCGCAATATTATGTGCTGTATACGTATTAGTTCACGCTAATCTGGAAGGAACTGCTATTGTCTCCATTCGAAATGCAGGAACTGAAACTCAGAGATTAAGCCACAAACTCAAGGCTACTTAGAAATGACAAACCTCAATTTGACCCCAGGGCTTTCTCTGCCCAAAGCCCCTTAATTTTTAACCATTATATTCTACAGCCTTCACAAATAATTTTAGTTTGACTGGGAGGACAAGTTAATGTCTAAAGGGTGTGGCAGCAAGCAGATGGTAGTTCAAGCAATTGGTGGGCCTCGGAGATGTATAAGAAACAACTGGAGCCCAGACAGGCAACCAAAACAGAAGTAGGGTGGCCAGTGTTTTGAGGGTGTTTGCCACTGATCTGCTGTTCTAGAAGTAGTAAAGTGGAGAACAGAGAAGCAAGGAGCACAACCTAGAGGTGCAAAGTACCAGAGGACTACGCTCCTGGGCTCATTACAGAGGCAGGGGCTCAGGCTGGGGATGCAGCAGTAACCAGGAGTTTCACGGGCGGGCAGAATAAGATTCAGAAACCGGGCACAAGGATAGAAAGAAACTCAAAGCCAGGCTTACTCTTTGATTAGTCATGCAGGGCTTGGCTGGGTGGGGCCTCAGTTGTTTTAACCTCCACACCTATTTGTGAGCTTGAAGTGCCTCATGTCCTAGAAAGGAGCACTTCGAGTCTGGCAACTGGGAGTGATGCACCAGTTTCCTGAACTCTCCAGAAGCATCTCGCAGAACTCCAGTAGCCTTTTTCCTATTTTAAAGCAGGTGCTCTTAAAACGCTTAATTTTATATTGACTGCTGTGTTTGGATTTAGAGTTCTTTTTAAAAGAAATTCTGAAATATTTTCAGAATGCATCCATGTGGATGTGTTGTGTTAAGGAACGTATTTATAACTCTGGATTCCATTTCCTTGATCTGTACCCTTATTGTTAATCAACATTCCAAAGTCAATACTTCAGCTTAAAATTGTTCTCTGATGGACATGAGTTACCTGTTTTACAAGGACTGGCTTATTGGATATAGTAATGCATGCTTTGCTTAAGTGTGAGGAAGAGCTAATTAAAAATGAAACAGTGACCTTTCTTAGAATTTGTGTAGGCTTCAGTTCTAGCAACAGGTTTTGGTAATTACTTAATTGGTTTCATCTTATTTTATTTGTATATCTTTAAAATTTTATGATAATTTTTTTCATGTTACAAGTGACAAGGATTTTACAAGGTAGTTTTGCAAGAGATGAAAGGAATGTAATAAGGAATCTTGAGTTGTGGGCTGTGCAAGGTAATTGCCATTTTGATGACTCCCCCACAATCTCTGGAAAAGCATTTATTGCTCTCTGTTGCTTGTGTGTTTGTGGATTCTTCGTAGGGAGCTTGAAGAAGCAGAGTTTGGGTTGATGCAGAATGCAAATAGATATACATTCTAATGTTGGAGCTGGGTCGGCAGTGAAGACACCTGACTTCAGAGTTATCTGGGAAAAGACACCATGGTTTCCTTGCTTACTTGTTGACAGAAGCCAAATTCAATTCATTTTAATTTAGCTTAGTTAATTTATAAGGTATTAATTGAACACCTATGGCATGCCAACTGCAAGCCCACAATATGCCAGTGGAAACAGATGGCTACAGAACTAAAGTGAAAATAATATAAAGTATGCTAATTTAGGAGGACCAAATATATAGGAGATGCTTTTTAAAGATAATGACATTAAGGCTGAAAGATGATGTGGAAATTGGTAAGATGGAAAAGTGGGAAAGATAATTGTAGAAAGAGGGATGAGCATGTGCAAAATTTCAGAGTGCATGGGAGGTTCTGAGACTGGTGGCCAGTCTGGGGCAAAGCGTGGAATGGAGAGAAATGAGTTTGGAGAGTGAGGTGGCTGATATTGATGGGTCTGTAAGCAGTGAGACTCACTGAAGCAACCTTACCAGGGGAATGGATGATGAGGTCTATGTTTAGAAATATCACTCTGAAGGCTGTTAGAAAATGGATTGTGGGAAGTGGGTGGTAGAGAGGATAACAGGGAAGAGTGGTTGGAAAATATGAATTGGCCAACAACTCTTTATGCTGGTTTTCTACATTGCAGTCTCATGTGTTCACTCTGCTTGGAATGATGCTTCTCTCTTTTTTTTCCTTTTCTTTTTCCTTTTATTGTTATTAATATTTTTTGAGACAGAGTGTCTCACTTCATCACCCAGACCAGAGTGCAGGGGAGCAATCTCAGCTCATTTCAGCCTTGACATCCAGCCTCAACCTCCCGGGCTCAAGTGGACTTTCCAAGCTCACTTGATTCTTCTGCCTCAGCCACCCAAGTAGCTGAAACTACATATACTACCACACCAGCTAATTTTTTCTATTTTTTGTAGAGATGGCATTTCACCATGTTGCCCGGGCTGGTCTTTATCTCCTAGGCACCAGCAATCCTCCTGTCTCAGCCTCCCAAAGTGCTGGGATTACAGGGGTGAGCCACTGTGCCTGGCTGCTTCTCATTTCTCAACCCCAACCTCCCCCAACTCCAACTCACTGCTCTTGCCTACCATTTTCTTTTGCTGACTTCTATCCATCTTTCAGGTTTCTGCTTATAAGTTACCTTCTCAGGGAAGTCTTTCCTGATTACCCAGTCTGTCTAGTTTTTTCAAACATGTATATTTAAGATTGATGTAACATAATTCTTCCCCTCTAGACTTAAAGCTCCATGAAGAAAAGACTAATGTTTATATTTATTTGCTCTCTGATTCATTTCTAGCAGCATCTGGCAGAGTGAGTATTTAATAAATATTTGGTGAAAAGATGAATGAATAAGTTCTAGGTTAATATTTTTAATTCCTTTAAAGAGTTTCTTGGAAGAGCACTTTTTTTCCCTCCCTAAATTCCAATCAACAAATTTAAAGAAAGTGTTTTTAAGTAATGTTAGTGATGGTCTTGCATCATTCTGAAAGTAAAAAAAGAAAAAAGAGAGAAAGAAAAGAAAAGAAACAACAAACATCGTTCTACCTGAATTCTGTGGAGGTTAACATGGGTCATTCTGATAGACAGTCTTGTTCTCTAAATCTCTGATGAATTTGCAAGACCAGATCATAGCTTAAAAAGGGTTTGACTATATTTTCTCTTTCTCCCTCTTTATAGATAATATATAGGTAGGTTTTCATATGTTAAATGCATGTGTGACTCTGTTATAATCTAATGAAAATGTTGCTTAATTTCAACTCAATTTGCTGAGCATGTTTTTATATCAGTTTTATGCAAGATGCTGTACCAAGCATAGGAAATTCCTTCACAGAATATGAACTCCAAGGGGGCAAAACCACATCTACTCTGCTCAACATTGTATTCTCCAAGGCAGAACACTGACATTGACAAAGTAGGCCTTAATAGATATTTGTGATTGAATATATGCACAAATGGATTACAAAGATTTACAAGGCATATTCTCTGGTCTTTAAGAAACTTATGATATAATAGTAGGATAAGCTAAATTTCAAGTCTCAGACCTGAGATCAAACATTAGAGAAAGAAAAATATCAGAGACATCAACTAATATGTGAGAAGTTGCGCAACTTTACCAACCATTTTTTTACCAGCCACATTTTATAAACATACAGTAGGAAACTGTTAGAGAGCAGTCCCAATCCAGAGCAATTCTCAGTGTCTTAAACCCAAGAGACATCTAGCAAAGCAGTGTTTTCTGATTCTTGTGCCTGAAGGGTCTCTCTTTATCTGTTCATATTTCAGGAATGTTCAATAACTAAGTAATGTACATGGAGTGTTTTCCTAGTCTGGGTAAGAAGAATGCATCAGCTTCAGGGCCTTTAATTTTCTAGTTCCTATTACTAGTCTTAATTGGCCCTTGTTTTTTCCCTAAAATTATCTATTAGACAGCACCCAAAAGTAAAAAACACATCTAGAAGATTCAACTCAGTTGCCCCCCCAAAAAGAGTCAGGTGCACATTTATTTCCCTTATATCTGCTTTATTCTACAAAGAAATCTACATATGGTGATGAGTAGGCAATGTGGCATAGATAATATGGGAACAGAAATGTGTCTCTTGTGAATAGATGCATTAAAAGATATTTTGGACTCACAAGATAGATTTAACATTTTCCAAAATGTACAAATTTAAGTTTGCCGTCAGTTTTCCTGTGGAGAGAATATAGCAACAAATGAGAAATTCTGAGCCCATAGGCATTTCATTAGCATCCAAACTTCACTAATGAATCCTAAAAATGTATTTAAGTTTCCCCGCTTATTGATGTTTTTAAAAGGAGTGACTGCAATTTAGAAATATTTTTGAACCTGGTGCTGATTATATAAGGATGATGCTCAAATACATCATAATTTATATCCCTGAAAACATTTTCATGATTTTTTTAATTTAAGAGAAACATACACTTAGAAGTCTCTTTTCATAAAAAATGTTATTTTTCTTTTATTAAAAAAAGAACCAGAACAATATGCCACATATGTTAGATGCTTATTTTTATTTCATCTATGTTTTTGAAAATATTTTAAATGACCCATATGTTTTTTATACATTCCAGTATATCATTCATTATTTCACAGTTTTTGAATTAATGTTAATATATCTTGGTGATGATTAGTTTATAATCTTTAAACTACTTTTGGCTATTTGATTTTTTAAGTGTAATTTTTACTATAGCACCAACATATATTCTGGTGAGACATAATACTCTGAAACACAGGAAGTTCTTCAGATTTTGCAGATATTATCCCCTGTTATCCCAGGCATTAGGGCTCTAACATATCCAAGCCTAGTTGCTAAAGCTGAGCAAAAACATGGCTCATTCTACCAGATGTGGATGAGATGCTTAGGAGGGAGGACATTCCTTATCCCTGGAAATAATCCAGATGGACTGTTAGACTACTTGGTACCTTTTCTGTAGAGGAAGTTTAAGCAATAGATTATCAAGTGGAAGTTGAACTAGATGACCATATATTTCCTTTCAACTTGGTGATTTTAGAATTCTCTGATTGACTCTTACTTCCAGAATATGTGGGGATATTGTGATATCAGGCACTCCCAAATTCTACCAACTGGAAGGTTCTGTTTGTTAGAGACAATATGATATAATTCACATATTCCTTAGGCCCTACACCACACCTTCTAATTTGTCTTAATATATACTTTTACCTTAAATATGAAAAAGAAAACATTTTAATACTTACTTAACTTGAGAACAGAAGAAGCAATCATTTTTATAAGTTTTGCCATCAGATCCACAAATTGGTTCATACATATGATGACAAAATCTCTCTTGTCCTGGTGGTAACTTTTTATAATTACTACAGTCAACCTGAAAAAACATATTAAAAACCTTCAACTCTTTCAACCAAATCTTTATTATCAGGATTTAGGATTTTCCAAGCAAGCACAGAGGGCTGTCAACACATGTTTCTTATTACAATTGTTGGTTCTCATCTAACCCCTTCAAGACATCTCAAATGTAAAGATGTTCTATGTCAGATATAAAATCATGACTGATAAATATCTTCACCATAGTTGGTTCCCAAATCATAGCTTAATGTAAAAATAGATTTTTTTCTCACCATACTGGTTGATGTATCAGTTCTTAAAATACATGGCATATTCTCAAATGTAACCATTCTCATGGGAGTACTCAGAAGTGTGATATATTTTCTGTAGGAATTATCCTGCTATTTCTGTCTTTCACTGAAAAAGCTCAAGATGAATGCAAGTGTGAAATATAGGGATAACTACTATGATTTTAATGACTCGTACATTATTGACAGATTTTTTACTACTAATTATTGGTAACAATTTACTTATTATATACTTCACCAGCACATAGATGAATGTATCTTAATATTGTACTTGGGAACCAGTATTCTAAATTCCTAGAGCAAAGCCTGTGGAAGTAGGTAGGCAATTCCCAAGAAAAGTTTTTCATATTTTTAAAAAAACTATGAGCATATAGAAGAGCATATACAGTAAAGTCAAACACATCTGAATGCAAATCCTGACTCTGTGACCCTGGAAAAATTATTTTACCTCTCTAAGCTTTAGTTTCTTTACCTGTAAAATAAAGATAATAACCACATTGTAGGGTGGAAGTAAAAAATATGTAAATGAAAAGATGTGTACAATGCTTAGCACTACATTGCATGGAAAACACTGAATAAATAATAGGCACAATTTTTTATGTTTTGATTTCTCTTTCAGGTCTACACAAACTCCAGCTGTATACAAAAGACTGCATCTCCACGTCGTTTTGTCCGAGAGGTCTAGGCATGATATTTTATTAATTGTTGAGTATCTCTACTTGAATAGCTTGGAATATACTCAAACTTAAAGTTGAATTCTTCTTTCCCTCCAGATATGCTTCATTAATTAATTAATTAATTCATCAGCTTCCATACACCTCCTATTTTTGGGCTAAGGTGAGTGGAGCTGATGCAAAGATTGGTATGCATGGCAAAATAGCAGGAGAACCTTAGAGGCTAGTGCAGCGGAATAGAAACAGCAGTGCCCTATGGTAAGTATATGCCAGTGTGATTTCAATTCCTCTTCTTGCCTGCTCAAATCCCAGGGAGACAGAGTTTATGTGATACTCAACATTGTGATGGGAAACTACCAAGCTCATAACTTTCAGTAATCCTTTACATCCTCTCACAGCTACTAAATCATGAAAGATGGCTTGAACTCAGGCCCATCTGACTCCAAAATTTATGTCCTTAACTGTATTATTTTCTTTAATAGGTAAAACAAAAGACTCAAAGACATAAAAGAAATTTCCCAGGCCCCAGTGTCACATAGTTAATAAGCAACAGAGTTTAGAGTGGAACTCAAATTGAGTACCGACGAAAGAATTTTACTACCACACCTAGAGTTTTTCAACAATGCTCATTACTCTAACCTGAGTCATAAATGGAAGGCTAAATTAAAGTCCTTATTTTCTAAGACAGAGAACAAAGATGTTTGTGACTCATTTACAAATTATAAGAATCAAGACTTGCCCTTATTGAGTTTCACTATATGCCAGGCACTGTGCTAAGCTCTTTTTAAATACTATGGCTTCAAGTCTTGGAATAATGTTATAAGTATGTTGCCTATGGCCACGTGATCAAAAAGGTGGAATTAAAGACCAGGGCTTTCTAGCTTTGTTGCTAGTGTCTCACCACCTTGTTCTACTCTCTCCATTTTAGAAAAATCTGCCTACAATTTTTGAAATAAAACCAGTTTTGATACACATAAAGTAAATATTCAAACATATGGAAATTTAATTACTATTTAGTATCAAATATTTCCTTACTGCTATTGACTTTAAAATTACATAAAAGTAGGAGGGATGTACTGACCATCTGTTTTGTTTGTTGGGCACATTCTACACCTGGAAGAAAAACAAAGACAAGACAATGTTAAACTCTGGAAGATCCTAATCTTACTAGAAAAATAATCATTGATTTATGCTTTAGCTTTCAGCCTGTCATAAAAATCTTCAGAACTGTGTATCAGCATTGTATCAAAGGTTGAAGCTCTTCACACATATCTTTAAATTTTTTTTCTTTTTTGAAGTGGGAGTGGAATCCAGTCAAAGAAATGGAAAAGATGCCATGATGAATGAGAAGTTTGTCTAATCTTTTCTACTTCATAACCAGAGCTCAGTAGAGACAGAAGAAATAAGTGAGTCATATTTGGGGAGATCTGCTATTGTGGACAGGTATAGATGATAGATGTTGGAACGGTGGTTGAAAATTCTAGGGAGGCCAATTTTAACTCCATAATAGAAGAATAGCCCATGGTGCCAAACAATTGATTGTAATGTTTTATGAAGAAATGAGTTCCCTGTAAATGGTGATATCAAGTCAAAGCAGAATCTGGATGATCATCTCCGTAAAAAATTGCACAAAGTATTCTCATGAATAAGCATTTGACTTTAGCTGACTCTTAACATCCACTCTACCCCTGAGGTAATGTGATTTAGCGATTTGTTGGTTGAGGCAAAAGATGCATTTCAAAAAGTTTCCCTTATTATTTATGTGATGAATTACATATATCCCAGAATTACATAGGCAGAAGACTACATGAGCTATTAGTGCAAGGGCAGGAGCAGTATTATCAGAGATACTCACTGAACATGGTTGCAAGTGTCAGAGCCAAGAGTAGGACAATGGCTGTTGCTCTCATAGTACTGAAGTGGCCAAGGCAGTCAGATGTAGGGAAAAAAAGTGACCTGGTGTCTGTCCAGCTCACTTGGATCCTGCCTTATATATTTTCAAGAATTCCTGCCTCAATTGTGAAAGAGCAATTTCTAAGTAGTATAACTACAAAAAGAGGTCAGAAATGTCTGCAAGCCACAGGGATTCTTTTCTTGTGAAAGACGGGTAATTGCACATGCCATTTAATAGCTATTCCCAAAACCCAGGCTGATGGATGAAGAATGAGATGGTGACTTTGCTTTGCACTACAATTACATAGATAATCAGTGGCATTTTTCATTTCATACAATAACTTGCAATAGACAAGCCACCAATCTTTTGACCATGATTTAATAAGTTTTAATTATTCCTTAATTAAACAATGAGTCATTTGAATTCTTTAATAAAGGCTACAAAAGTGCTGATTCTGGAATGTGCTAGTTTTCAGATAGAGTGACTGTATGAGAAAACTCTGGAAGAAACTTTTGCAGGTTTTGTAGGTAGGGAGGACACTGTTTATACTACTAATGGAAGTATTAGTATCTAAGGCTGAAATTCACATTTATTTCCTTTCAAGAGTAAAGAGATAGCTGGAACTTGTTCTGGTATGATCTGGGGATGAGATCATCATACTCTCTCTGAGAACTGAAACTTTGGGAATCTTGCAGACCTGAACTAATTGCCAGCTACACCCCTCTCTATGTGACCTTGTGCAAGCTATTTATCCTCTATAAGCCCTGGTCTTTCTAATCTTCATTTGATCATCTCTTAAATATTAATGAGCATTTACTCTGTCTTAGAGACTGTATTTTTTCTTGAATATGCCACAGTCCGTGAAAAACTGTGACTACTCTCATGTAGTTTGAGAAAGACTATCTTCTTTTTTTTTTGAAGACAGAGTCTTGCTTTATCACCTAGGCTGGAGTGCAGTGGTGTGATCTCAGCTCACTGCAACCTCTGCTTTCCATGTTCAAGGGATTTTCCTGACTCAGCCTCCCAAGTAGCTGGGATTATATGTCAGCCTCCCAAATAACTGGGATTGCAGGAGCATGCCACCACACCTGGCTAATATTTGCAATTTTAGTAGAGACTAGGTTTCACCACATTGACCAGGCTGGTCTTGAACTCCTGACCTCAAGTGATCTGCCTGCCTTGGCCTCCCAAAGTGCTGAGATTATAGGCATGAACCTCTGTGCCCGGCTGAAAGACTCTTCACTTCTTGATTAAACTTTATTTAAGGTCCTCTGAACCCTTTTCTTGACTAGGCCTTGGCATTGGCCCTCATTTTGTCTTTGGCCTCCCCAGCTCCCAATTTAGTAAAGAACTTACTAAATTTATTTTTAGTAAAGAATCCTACTAAATCATAATCATCCCCCCCACTCTTGATATCTGATCACCCTTGATATCTGATAAAGTTCCTTGTTCTCTACCTCTGACATATAATTGCTTAGCCTGCCTTTAGCAAGAATCCTCTTAGGTCCATTTATCAAAGAATCCCCCCTACCCTTAATGTCTTCTATTAAGTAGTTTTCTATCCACTGATCCCCTCATTCTTCTTCTTGGCTATAAATGCCCACTTGTCCCTGTTGTGTCCAGAGTTGAGCCCAATCTCTCTTTCCTATTATAATAATTCTATTACATTAGTCTTGAAAAATACCTTTCATACTGTTTTAACAAGTGTCAGGATGGCTTTTATTCAATAAGTTTTCAGAATAAAGTTAATAATGACACCATCATCACAAGCTTACTGCAAATTTTAAATTTGATTGTCTATATAAAGCACTTTTCCAGGATCTGGCTCGTAGTAAGCTCTCAACTAATGTTATGAATAGTACTTGATGACAGTGATCGCAATGATGAAGATGATGATGGCAACAGTAATCTGGAGGGGAAAAAGGCTCAGAAAGTGCCTCGGGATTATCTTAAAATAAGCAAATGATGTACCTTTCTGGCCTTACTAGAAATAACAGATATTGACATGATAGAAAAAGGCAGTTTGTGCTGGTCAGAGATGTTGAGTAATGACTGGAGGCAATAATCAACTCATTTTAAGTATCCCATTTGGAGGTCAGATAAATACCTGTTAGGACCCCTGCAAAGGTTATTCCTTTATTGAATGAGGATAGCCTTCATGGCCTTCATTCATATATTCAAACTTTTGTTTTTTTACAACAAAATACTTTATTTGATGTTAATAGCAATAACAGTAAGCATACTTACTGAGCACATATCATGCCTTGGGTACTATTGTAACTTCTGTAAGTATACTAACTCTTTTAAATATTAAAACAAGTTAATGAGACAAGTATTATTACAATCAAGTATTTAAAAATGAATGAAGTGAGGTACAGAGAAATAAGTTTTTCAGGGTCATAAGAGTAAGTAGTAGTCAGGGAAGAGGTGGGACTAGACTTCTGAGGCAGAGCTTGGACACTGGAACAAATTGGGAACTAGCCAAAAGAGGTCCGGAGCATAAGGACTTCTCCATAAGACATGCCCCACAGTATGCCATGTCAGTTTACCATTGCCAAGGCAACACCCAGACATTACTGTCCCTTTCCATGGCAATGACCTGACAACCCGGTAGTTACCACCTTCATCCTAGAAATTTCTGCATACGCTGTCCCTGAATTTGCATATAATTAAAAGTGGGTAAAATATGAGTGCCGAACTGCCTCTGAGTTGCTACTCTGGACACACTGCCTATGGGCTGGCCCTGTTTAACTCAGCAAGGAGCAGTAGCTGTGCTGCTGCTGTATACTGTCACTTCAGTAAAAGATGCTGTGTAACACCATCAGCTCACCCTTGAATTCTTTCCTGCACGAAACCGAGAACCCTCCCTGGCTAAGCCGCAATTTTGGGGCTTGCCTGTCCTGCATCAGTAGAGTTGGAAAATGCTATGTAAAAACATGGCATATTAAACAGATGAAATAAGTGCGCTGTTAGATGAAGTGGGAATGTGGGAATGTGGCAGCCTGGTTTCTTTGTACCCCTCTTTCCACAATGGCCCCTGGATCATGCTCAGGGATTCCTCTTGGCTACTTGGAGTAATGGGAAGATCACTAGTCCAGATGAGAAGTTCCCAAATTTCAGAATCCGGACTGTGATAAAGTTGTTGTCATTATGAGGCAATATATGAAAAACTTTTAAATGCTACCAACTCCTTATTTGTAAACCTTATTTAAGACTCCTCTTTAAATTAAAAAAAAAATTACTGTGTAAGTTTCCCAGTTGAGGTAAAGATGGTCTGGCATGTCCCATTTCGGACTTGAAGTGGGTATAATTCCTTGACACTGAGAGATGACCTTTACTCACTGACTTGTCAGGGAGCATCTCAGAGAGCAAGTAGAAAAATCCAAGTTAATGTGAGTTATTTAGCAGCCTCATTGTCAGTCCCACTTTTCCCTGTATGGTGAGTCCAGCTCTTCACTTTAGTGGAACTTTAGAATAGTCCATGGTATTTTCTGAGGAGAGTCCAATAAAATTACAGATACTGAAAAAGAGGGAGAAAGCCTGTTTAACACTGATATGTTGTTCTTGAGAAATATTTCAAAAAGCCTGGCGAACTTGAGTTACCATTATGTACTACTGCTTTTGCACCCCTTTTCCTATTATAATCTTCCAAATGTCCCCCACTTTATCAGTCGTGAATGCTTATCTAGCACAGATCCTAGAAAAACCTATTGGTATCACTATTTCTTTCCATTTGACAGAAGGTAAATGAGTCTCAGGTTAAATCACATTTCTAAGGTTTCAGATTAAACAACTTAATTGGTAATAAGTGTGTGTTGGGAATGGGGCAAGTGAGCACAGCCTCATTGTTTACTCGACCAACTGAACAACTGAACAACTCAGCCTGTGTGGCAAATCCCCTCACATTCTCTTTGGCATTTAACTTCCTGAAGTGACTGCTGTGCCTTGAGGTTGCTCTTTTAGAGGTTGACCTCCTTCATAGGAACAGATTTATCGTGTTACTAGTACCCACTTTACACAACAGTCAGGAAGAACACATTTTTAAGTTTATAACTTTTTCTTTTGAATGTACTATTGCAAGAATAGACCAAAGAACTTCACATGTATTCTTTGCCTTAAGGCCACATTCAAATTTTGCCATCTGTGCCATTTGCCGTCAATGCCTTTATTGAAAACTGACCCCAAAGAGCAAGATGTACTATTGTTATAATGGCCATATTCCTCAAATTGATCTACAGATTCGACATAATCCCTATCAAAATCTCAGTTGCCTTTCTGAGAAAGAAACTCACATTTTCCAGTATTAAAATTTACTACAAAGCTATAGTAATCAAAACAGTATAACAGAGACATAAGGATAGTCCAAAAATAAACTCTTGCTTTTATGGTGAATTGATTTTTGAAATATAGTTTTATTTTATTTTTAATTGGCAAATAATAATTGTATACATTTATGGAGTACAATGTGATATTTCGATGCATGTATACATTGTGGAATGATCAAATCTGGTTAATTAACATATCAATCACTTCAAATACTTATCATTTTTTGGAGAACATTTAAAATCCACTTTCTTTTAACTATGTTGAAACTATGTTATTATTAACTGTACTCATTATGCTGTGCAATAGATCACCAAAACAGACTCCTCTTCTCTAATTGAAACTTTGCACCCTTTGACCAATGTCTTCCCTTTCCCTCTCCACTTCCCGACCCATAGCTTCTGGTAACCACCATTCTACTCTCTCCTACTATGAGTCTGACTCTTTTAGATTCCACATATAAGTAAGATCATGTAGTATTTGTCTTTCTGTGCTTGGTTTATTGCACCTAGCATAGTATCTTCTAATTTCATCCATGTTGTCACAAATGACAGGATATCCTTCTTTTAAGGCTGAATAATATTCCATTGTGTATATCACATTTTAAAAATTCATTTCTCTGTTGATGGGCACTTTGGTTATTTCCATATCTTGGCTATTGTGAATAATGCTGCAAGGAACATAGAAATGCCAACATCTCGTTGACTACCAATTTCAGTTTCTTTGGATTTCAGGGAATCCCACACCCAGAAGTGGGATTGCTGGATAACATGGTAATTCAATTTTTAGTTTTTGAGAAACTTTTATATCATTTTCCAAAATGACTGTACTAATTCACAGTCCCACCAACAGTGTACATATTCCTTTTTCTCACATTCTCACCAACACTTGTTATCTTTCATCTTTTTGATGCTAGCCAATCTAACAGGTGCAAAATGATATATTATTGTGGCTTTAATTCACATTTCTCTAATAATTAGAGATGTTGAGCATTTTTTCATTTATCTGTTGACCATTTGTATGTCTTCATTCAAGAAGTGTTTATTCAGGTCCTTTGCCCAATTTTAATAGTTTTTTTTGTTGTTGTTGTTACTGAATTGTTTGAGTTCCTTGTATATTTTTGATATATGGCAATTTGATTTTTGACAAGGGTGCTAAGACAATCCTTTGGAGAATCCTCTCAAAAATTCAGGCTGGGACAACTGGATATCCACATGCAAAATAACATAAGATGCCACATATAAAAAGTAACAGAAAATGGATCAGAGACTTACATGTAAAATCTAAAAACAAAAGAACTTTTAGAAAAAAACCAAAGTGTAAATCTTAGTAACCTTTGAATAGGCAATGATTTCTTAGATATGACACTAAAAGTACAAGAACAAAAAATATAATGGGTAAATTGGACATTATGAAAATTGATTTTGTGCCTCAAAGGACAGCTCACAGAATGAGAGAAAATATTTGCAAATCATGTATCTGATGAGACACTGGTATTTAGAATATATAAAAAAATTATAGTTCAATAATAAAAAGGCAATCTGATTAAAAATGAGCAAAGGATTTGAATAGACATTTCTTCAAAGAAATGCAAAAGGTTAATAAGCACATGAAAAGACCATTAACAGTTATTAGGGACATGAAAATCAACATCAGTTATCACTCCCCATCCATTAGGATGGTTAAGATAAAAAAGACAGATGGCATGTTGGTGAATAGGTAGAGAAATTGGAACCATTATATATCACTGGTATAAATGTAAATGAAAATGTAAAATAGTGAAACTGCTTTGAAAAATAGTTTGGTAGCTCCCCAAAAAGTTAAACATAGAGTTACTAGCAATTCCACTCTTAGGTATTTATTCAAGATTATTGAAAACATGTCCACACAAAACTTGTACATGAATGTACATAGCAGTTTTATTTATAAAACCCCAAATTGGAAACAACCCAACTATCCCTCAATTTATGAATGATTAAATGTCATATATCCATGCAATGGAATGTATTTCAGCTGTATAAAGGAATGAAGTACTGATACATACCACAACATGGATTAACCTTGAAAACTTAATGCTAAGTATAAGAAGCCAGACACAAAAAGCATATTGTATGATTTTATTTATATATTGCATGATTTTATTTATATATAATGTCAAGAATAGCAAATCCACAGACAGAAATTAGATTAGTGGTTCCCAGGGATTGGGAGGATAGCAGGGGATAGATAAGAGTGACTGCTAAAGGAATAGTTTCTTTTTGATGTGGTGAAATGTCCTGGAGTTAGATAGTGGTGATGATTGCACAGTTTTGCTAACAAATCAGAAACTACTGAAATACATACTTTAAAAACATGAATTTTGACTCTGTCTCTCTGAGGGTACAAAAAAGCCATGAATTTTGTGCTTTGTGAATTATTTCCCATTAATAATAATAATAATACCCATTCAGGATCATGCATTGTCATGTTCTTCAATCGTCTTCAAGGCATAACATTGGAACAGTGCTTTCTTGGTTTCGGAAGTTATAGACCCACGTGTTTTGTAGAATGTTTCTGAATTTGAGTTTGTCTGATATCTCGTAACTATTATATTGAGGTTGTGCATTTTTGTCAGAGAAATCCAAACGTTATTCTGTGTTCTGCATATTGTATCTTTTCAGCCAGTATACATGATGTTGATTTGCCTATCATTAATGATGTTAACTTTGATCACTTGAGTAAGGGCAGTGTCTGAATGATTTTTCTACTATAAAGTTACTCTTTTCTTTCATAATTAATAAACATTTTATGAGGAGATTCTTTGAGATTATGTAAATAACTCATTTTATGTTGTAAACCCACACTATGGAGTTCAATAGGCCATGTTTTAATGGGACAAACTATATAAACAAATGTGTATAATCTTTGTGTGTTCCAAGTTATACAGTCTCCTTTTCACGTTCTAATATCAATTTGTAATGAATAGAAATGTTTTCATTTTTCAAGCAAGGGGAAAAAAACTTGAAAAATTGCTGGTTGTATTTCTTTAACATGTAATGCATGTTGCAAAGAAAGTGATTTATGTTTTTAGGCCTTAGTAAATATTGGAGAAGGATAGGCTTTCAGATCATAATTGTTTCTTTAGATTTTTATAGGACATTATAGTTTACAAAGCATGTTTGCATGCATTATCTCATCTGACTCTCACAGTATACATGTCTAATTAGTAGTGATTATTCTCTTTATTTTATAAGTAAGGAAATAAATACTTTAAATACACGTTAAATTACTTTTGCAGAGCCACATACCTTGTAAATGTTCAGGTTGGGTTAAGCCCATGAGTTTTCTGGGTTCATTGTGTTCTCCAGAGCTGCTTGGTGGAGTTTTATAATGAAAACAATGATGAGAAGGATTCATAAAGACCATAAAGATGCAGATGCTGATGATCACACACAGAGACAAATCTCAATGAAATCACTTCTTCTCCAATGCCTAAACTTCAAAAGGTGAAATTTTAAAAACAAATTTACTTCACATTAATATTACAGTAAGTTAGCAGCTTCCCATGTGGGAATGATTTACTCTTCCTAAGAATAAAGAAGGAAAGAAAGTTAATAAAGTTAATATATGTCATTGTAGGAAATACTTATAAATTCCATTGACATTAAAGAGTTTGTAATAAAAAACCAGTCTTTTATCATCAGCATCACACTTCAGTGGGAACTAATTTGAATTTAAAATGTTTTTAGATAGTTGCCATTGTAATTCTTAATAATATACGTCTATTGCCTTACAAGCTAAAATTAATAATTTGTTGACTCCCATCTATGGAGGGAAAAAGTATTAATTTTCATTTCCTTTTCATTCTTCCCAATTTTTGATAGGTATATCGTGACTTTTTAAAATTCTGCTTGTTAACTTTATAACCTAAAGTAATGTACTTTAGTCACTATTTCTATGTCATCATCTTTAGACAGTATCTCATATCCCAATAAGTACTTCATCTGTCTCCATACACTTCACTTAATCAGCATTTTTGTCTAGCGATTTTTACCTCTATTTTTACTTTTATATTTCATACATTAAAAATATGCATGTTCTGTTCTGTATTCCATAATTGTATCTTCTATATTTTGCTTATAGGTGGGTTTTAAAATTTGAAGAGCAGTAACTATTTTTAAATTCATTTATAAATATTAAAAGGATTCTGGAAATGTATCCATTGTAGACAAAATCTAGACTTCAATTTCAGAAAGATTGGGGATACTTTTAAAGTCGTGAGTTTTGATAAATGCTGGAAGAAAAAGGTCAGCATTATCAACAGTCTGGTGTCTGCTTTGGATGTCATATTGATCGCAGCACTAAGCCTGCCCAGGTCTCCTATGAAGCCAGATATCTCCTTAGCTTTCTTATGTAAGTCTGCAGAACAAACGTTATGTAGACCCTGAGCCAGTAGACCCGTCTGCCAGTAGAGCCCAGTCCTACAACTGGGCTATGTAAGTGTTTTGTAAACTATAAAGTGCTTTATAGATATATGTACTAGTTCATATCATAGTAGAAGGAATTTGATTTCCAGGGATCATAAGATATAGTGGATAAAACTCTGTAGTATTTGGTCCCTGGATTCATTGGGAGTAAGCAGACCTGGGTTCTTGTCTTGGTCTTCCACATAAGCAATGAAGCATTTTCAGCTTTTGGAGCTCAGTGTTTCCATCCATAAAATGAGGCTGTTGACTGGCTCTCTTCCATTCCTGACAATGAGGAATTATTAAAGTAAAGGTGTATATTTTGTGCACATTCTATATCATGGTTCCATTGATATCTTCACCTGATCTTCATGTACAGTTGGCAGGAGTTGACATAAGTCTTCCTATGTGCACCACACACAGGGGTAAAGATGAGCTCCCAGTGTCAGAGTATATCTGTGCCATGATCAATGTATCTATCACAGAATATACCTGTGTCATATCAATACATTTATTACAATTTACCTGCAAGCTTTCATGTACACATGCTGTAGACTATAGTGATTAAACATATAGGGTATAAAATCAAATCATCAAGGCAAAAATGCTAACTGACTTTGTGGTTTTCTATAAATTCTTTACCCTTGCCAAATCTCAGTGGATAATAGGAAATTTCTCATAGTATAATTGAGATAAATAAATGAAATAACAAACATAAAACGTATTTCACAAGTTCTAGTGTAAAACAAGTGTTAGCCATTATTATCTTAGATTATTTGAAAGTTAGACAAAAAAAATTGCTAGAACTTTTGAGTAGCATAAGGTCATTGTGAGGAAATACTCAATATAAAATATCTTTATTTTTACTTATACAAATTGATCACTGCAAACTATTTCCTGCAATTATTTATTCATTGGGAGACAATTAATGCTTTTCTTTGTGGGTAAGTAATGACTTGGGGAGATCTCAGCTTCGTTGATTCTTTCTCAAAGTTGATTTTTGCTTGTACGGGTCATATGTTAGACATAATGTAAAGATACTTTAGTTATAGCTTATTTTCCCTAGATTTTAAGTCAATGATACCATACTGATGTTGAAAATCAGGGTGGCATAATGAAAAGAGGATTGGACTTGGACTTGGAATTAGAATATATGGCATTTAATCCTAGGTCCCCACCTATGCTTTTTAACTTAATTTCCCTTGTTTGTTAAAAAAAAAAAAAAGAAAAGAAAAAGAAAAGAAAAAGAAAACTAGCACCAGCCCATCCTATCACAGAGAATAAAATTAAGAAATTCTCATGAAAAATGCTTTAAAATGATAAAATTCTGTTCTAAAAGATTTAAAAATTTAAATGAATGCAATAGCTTTAAAACAATTTTTACAAAACTTGATGAATAATATACAGACTCGAACTAAACTTACGTTTGGTATCACTAAGAATATCTATAAAAAGGAAAACAGTGAAAAAGATAAGGATCAAAATTTGCTCTTTAAAATTATTTGCAGACAAGAGGTTTTAAAAATTTGTAGTCAATGTAAGAACCATTTTCCATTTTCCATCAGACAATTCTGTGATGTGATTTAGCACTCACCATCTTTTCCTCTAAGTATAGTCCTAGACTTCATGGATGACAGAGCGGGAGTGCTCATGAATAACCAGATGCTTACCAGAGGAAAACCAAAACACCAGAATGAGGACAAGCAGGATGTGACCAACAATTTCGAGAAGATTGTTTTTTTGCTGTGGATACTGTGTTGAGTGAATGTTTTGGCTAAATTCTCATCCAAATAGACCTGTTTACATGGATCTGCACAGAGGCTGCTGGGAGAGGGTGAGTTGTTATGAGCCAATTAGTAAGAGAAGTAGAGGTTGGGTTCCATTCTCACTTGCCAGGAAGGACTGTGGTGAATAACCACAGTTCTGCCACGCTGGGCTCAAATCAAATTTCACCTTCTCTGAGAGAGATTTCCTGTTAATCTCATGTAGTAGTGATGTTGCTTTCAGCTGGGACCCTCTTGTGTTGAGCTGGGTCAGATGTCTATCTCAGAATTTTCTAATTCTGAGTGTATACCAATTAAAAAAATTAGATTGTTTAGTGCTTTCTTCAGTTCTATTGAATGATAATTTGTAGGGTGGAGTCCTGGCATCTTTATTTTAATTCATTCCTCATTATTCTTATGCAGCAAGCCTGGTATTTACAAATACATCAGATTTTATTCTAATGATGTTTCTATATTATAAACATGATCCTTGGTTCATTCAGCTGCATTAGTAGAAGGGAAGGTTTAGTAGAGAGGTAGTAGTTCTAATTTCTCTGTATCTGTCGGACAAAAAAATTGTGCTGATTAGTCTATTTTTGGACAACATACTGACATATTTTAAGATGGACAATGCCTAATTGTAACAGATCCAAGGAGTATGGTCCAGGATAGAAATATTATAAGGGAAATAACACTTGAACAAAAAGGGTTGAATTAACCAGAGATTTTTATCCTGGAGAAAATAAATTTCAATGGAGACAGAATATTCATTTTTAAATCATGAAAAGTCTCTTAATTGGCAAAAAGGGTGAACTTTGTTATATATGCTCACTGGCGCTGATGGTTGATAGCCTCATGAATGTAGTCTTCAATTCTAGACAAGTAGAACATCTCAACAATCAGATCTCTACAACAATGGACATGCTTCCTCTTGAAGCAGTGACTTTCCCATCAGTACTCTAGAAGAGCTGGCCTATGAGAAATTATGGTATGTTTCTGGAAAGGAATAGGAAGAAAAACTTCTCTTCTAGAAATGACTTCTTGGACTAAGAGAGGTTCTCTTTTAAGGATCTTTTTTAAAAAAGAGACCAATGTGAAGCAACAGTATGGTACATAGACTTGTCTCTAGTGGATAAAGTCTCCAGGAGAAGGTGTGGTGTTCACTGGCATTTGTGTGCGTGCATGTCTGTCTTTGTGTGTGTGTGTGTGTGTGTGTGTGTGTCGTGTGCATGTGTTTCTTGGAAGCTGATTGGGATTCTTTGTATAAAAGTTGTTCCTAAACAACAAGACTCGTATGTTTTTCAATTTTCTTTTATAATTGCATTATTTTATACCCCGATCTAAGAAACAAACACAAACAGAAGCAAAGATAAACTTTCTGGGAGATTATTTTTTATTGACTTGTTTAAAAAAAAAATGCCAGTCTGTCAGTGAGGCATGTGTTTGTAGGGGTAGCACAGAAACTATCTCCTTTCAATCAAGATTACTCTGAATGTGAATCTGTCCCCCACCCAGAACATCAGTAAAACTGAAAGAAACGCAGTCAGAGCCTGGGGATGATGAAGATGATGATGAGGATATCATTCCTTTCTCTCCATGTCCATGGAGAATTTAGCAACTTCCATCATGAAGAAACTGAACTCTTCCATTACTTTTCCTAAGGGAAGACACAGTTCACAAGATTCATTAGCACAAGAGGAAATTTTATGTAATGTTAGAACTGAAAGGAACTATAGAGATTATGAGGCAGAACCTCATTTTACAGATAAGGAAACTGAGTCTCGAAAATGAATGACCTTGCCAAAGCATGTTCTGACAGAGAAAGAAGCAGAATTTCCCTACTCCAGTGATAATTCCACCCCTCTGCTGCCTCCTCTGATTCCAGAGCCCCGCTGACCACCAAGTGTCTTAAAACAACAAAGAAAGAGTACTCTGACATAGAAAATTGAGAAGGCCTGTCTCTCAGCTTTTCCTGGTCAGCAAGGCCTTTGACGAAGCTGGATCCTGCATTAGTGAGGAGGACTTTCACGATGTTTCCCTTCAGTGTCCCTTGAAAACAGCTAGTTTCCAAGCCAAGGGCTAGTTTCCCAGGCTGCCTATGTTACAGAATTTTCCCTTTTGTGAAATAAAACCTCCCAAATAGGAATAAGTACATAAATATGTCCTTTTGGGCTCAGGGCTTGTTATTCTCACTTGTTAAGATAATCACAAAGATGAAAATGCAAGATCTAAGTGTCCAAAATCCAGTGGCCTAAAAGAGTTAACAATGATCACAGTGGACTCGGTATGAGAGAGTTAAGTGCAGTTTGCATGTCTTGTACCAAAGAAGTGACATCTGCCTAGCTACATTTCTGCAAAAACATTTTGTGGGCCAAACAAAATACCTAAACAAAACATGTCCGTGGTATTCTGGTCCAAGTACTGACAGCTTGCATCCCTTATTTTAGATAAAGGAAAACCAATCATTTTTGTAGGCTTATTCCCCCTTAAAGCTACAGATATATGGAGCCTCTAGGAATTTGAACATAAAGAACCTCTAGGCACACTTTTTCTAAGAATCAAGCTGCACTGAGACTGTTAAGTATCTTAGAAGTCAGGTAGTATAGTAGTTTTCAATTATTTTTTGGGGGGTGAGGAGTTCAGGGCCCTTTCTTCAAACATGATATTGTATGGCACTCCACTGCTTAAAATAGTCAAAGCTGAACTTTATGTTGTAAACTACCCCAAATGGTCCCTTTAACCCTAATAGCGACTCCTGACTTGCCTCTGTAGAATCTCTGTGCTCTGGGGACAGCAGTTTGAGAATTCACCGTCTTACTGGATTCTCACAATTGACAGACAGGAATTGGAGGTTCTGTGATGGGATGGAACTAGTCCAAGCTGTCAGAGCAGGTGACTCTACCCTGTCTGATTCTGAAACAGTCAGTTTTCTTTCCCCACCTGCTGTTCTGGGTGGGGATAATTATAAATTATAGCTTATAGAGATTTAAGCTGGATCCTGGAAAGTAGAAAGGTTTGTAGCAGAGAGCACTGGTTCCACATCTCATTTTCTTCTTATGAGATACTCACAAGCTCTCAGTACACAAGTGACATTCATTCCCATAGGTGATGTAGTCAGAACCACAAACTGGCAGGTATGTGATGGGACAGGGGATGGCCACCACTGGATACTTCTTGTAAATGCTGCAGTCCACCTGTGTCATACATAAGCAAATGTGCTGTTTTTCTCCCAGACCGCAAGCTAGGCTACTCTGTCCACTATTAGATATACTACAAGGGCTGGAAATCCCAGCTCAGATAATCAGATGTTACTTGGCCACTTCTGTAAGTACTAGTGTTATCACTATTACAAATACTAGCACTACTGGTATTCTATTTTTTTCTACTACACTCAGTTAACAATTGCTGGGCATTTCTGGGCTAGGCATCAAACTTAAATCTTACGTGAATTTTCTTGTTTAATCTTTAGAACAACTAAATTCTACTATTACCTCTCTTTACAAATGTGGAAATTAAAGCTTAGAAATAGAGATAACTTTTTGAAGATAAATGCTGGTAAGTAGTAGAGTTAGTATTTGAACCCAGAGTCTGTGCAATTTATCAAGGTACTTTTTCCCTGCCTTTTACACATGATGCCTTTTATGAAAACATCGCCAACCTTTCAGCTGGAAGGCAATTCTCCCTTCTTTAACTCTGTAATTTTAAAAAAACATTTTAAAAATATTGTTGTTTATATGTATGCCATATTTCTTTAATTGTCTTCTGGAGAGCAGATACCATTTCTCCACCTATGTTTGCCTCCCTCTCAAATCCCCCTAAACATACTGAATTTATCCTTCATATATGTTGACTAAATGACAGTGAATAGTTATTGACATTAAAATGTTATTCAACATACTTACTTTTTTTGAAGACAGACTAGCAGCTTCTGAAAAAGAGATACAGATGAAAATGTTAAAAATAAAGCAAACTTTAAATCTCTCATTAATTAAGTTTCATCCTATATAATGACTCTACATTTCCTTTAGCAATGAGATTCAGCACACTCTCCACCTTTATGCAAAATCCTAATTGTTTGCTGAGGAAGTTGAATGACCAGTGGGTTAGGTTAACCCTTGGTTTAGGCAAGAAAATTATCAAAATTTCCTCTCTTCGTTGATCACAGGATGTTTTCTGAACCTCATAGTGTTTTTGATAATGGCCAAAGTCAGGTAGTAATAAGAAGTATTAAAATAATCACTACTAAGAGCCTGAAGGATCATTTCTGATATCCTTTCCTTCCCAATTGACATAAAGAAATGCAATGGAATGTCTTTATGGGGTTGGAAACACTAATTAATTTTTCAAAGTATAAAAGTCTAATTGTTGACCCTTGGCTTTTTGAGACTTGTGTTTTATTTTAATCCCTCCAAACTGATTTGGGAAGACATCCAAGTTTTTCTGTATCTTTGTACTAAGAAATAGTATATCTAATAACACTGACAACTTCCAGTGTCCATATGAACATATGAAATGGAAGACTTATGGAGAAATTAGATGATTTTTGTTCTATGGATGCAAATAAGAATCCTTGAAAGACATTGGACTCAAGTCTCTCAAACTCCAGATGGAACATAAGATCCTATTACAAACCAGTACACTTTAAATTCTTACAACCAGATGTTTCTGAGATGCTCACATCCCAGGAGGGATTATTTGTGAAAACAAGCTTAATGGCTATATAGGGCATCGTCTGACCTTAACTTACCTGGGCTGCTACAGAAATAGAACACTGTACAGAGCAGAAGGAGACCTCCAGTGATCTTCATGCTGGAAATGGCTGTGGTGCAGAAGCTGCTCTGAGATTGTCACTACAGCTGCATCGACCATATCCCAGGAAAGGGGTCATGTTTATATATATGCAAGGCTTGATTTCTCCACCTTTCCTGTGAGGTCATCCAGAGGATCTCAAAGCACGGTGCCACACCCTAGGCTGTGTTACAGTCCTTGTTACTGAATTGCTACTTCTTATCTGACCAATGATTTGATTATTTGAGGTAAGAGGTATTTTCTATCTTTCCCAAAGGTGGGACTGTTAAGAATTCTAAACTTCATGTACTAGAAGAGACTAAGTATGAGCTTCTTGGCTTAGTTATGAAATAAGTGAAAATCTCAAACCTCCTTTATTTTATAAAACTGGAACCTATTAAACCCAGATTAGACTGATTACACCTATGTTTATATCTTGGCACCTGGGGAAATGTTGTTTATTTTTGAGGCAATGAACCAATGAAGCAAACTGGGACCGAATGGAAGGAACACTGACATTAGCATTTATGAAGTATGGAGAAAAGCACTAACATATTACTTCTGATATTTTCTACCTGTATAATCTTGGATAAGTCGTTATATGCTGTGAGCCTTTATCAATCCAGAAGGCTTGGTTATGTTGTGATAACACGTAGCCACAAGATTTCTGTTAATTAAAACAAAACTTTGCTTTTTACTCAAGCTACACTTGTATGGTAGTCAGCTGATCATGCTACGTTGCCTTCACTGTGGATGCCAAGTGGACAGTCATCACTATTTGGAATACTGTAGTCAAGGTGAAGTGAAGATGAATTCTCAAGGAGTTCTCATTTTACAAATTAAAACTTCCAGCCCAGAGCAATACTACTGTCACTTTCCCTCATGGTCTTGTGGCCGTCACATGCTTTGTGATGTATGGAGTGAGTGCAATCAATCTGATATGGTTTAGCTGTGTCTCCAACCAAATCCCATCTTGAATTGTAGCTCCCATAATTCCCATATGTTGTAGGAGGGACCTGGCAGGAGATAATTGAATCATGGAGGTAGTTTCCCCCATACTGTTCTCATGGAAGTGAAAAGTCTCACGAGATCTGATGATTTTATAAGGGGTTTCCCCTTGCACTTGACTCTCATTCTCTTTTGCCTGCTGCCATGTAAGACATGCCATTCACTTTCTGCCATGATTGTGAGGCCTCTCCAGCCATGTGGAACTGTGAGCCCATTAAACCTCTTTTTCTTTATAAATTACCCAGTCTTGAGTATTTCTTTATCAGCAGCTTGAAAACAGACTAATACACAGTCTTACCTTGTCCTGACTTGTTCTCTGACCTGAAGGTCAGATGAAGAACTAGAATAGTTGGCAAACAGCGGAGACCATCCCAGAGACTAAGTTTCATCCAAGTCCAATAGAGCCCCTTGTTAGCCACAATAGAGTTCACCCAATTATATACATAAAAGTCTGCTCTAAAGCGTAGTGCATTTAATAATAATATTGTAATTGTTATTATTATTGACAAACCAAGAGTTAATGCTATGAGTTGCTGACATTAGATTGTAAACTGAATTGTCCATGCACAATTGTCCAAATAGCTGCAGTTTGCCTATTGAGTTTAAGGATGTATGTATGAAGACTTGGGGGAAGGCAGTAGACTGTCTCACTAGTTTACTGCTTGGCAGGTTTATTTTAGTACATTCGAGAACTAGCAACTACAAGATATATTAAGAATAATAAATGATATTGCACAATCTCCTAATATTTTACTCCTATATCTGTTTGGGAGTCAATGTAATCTAGTAGTTAAGAGCATGGGCATTGAGTAGATCTCATTTAGAATCTTTCTTCCAAAAAAATGTTGACTGTGTGTCTTTTAGTATTTAGGTTAACATCTGATACTTTAGTGTCTTCATCTTTGTGACAGAAACAATATTTACTTCATAGATTGTTTTGAGTGTTAGATTTTACAGACACACACATACACTCTCTCACACACACATTATACAGTTGACTCTTGAACAACATGGGGTCCAAGGGTGCTGACACCACCAAGGTTGAAAAATTAACATACAATTTTCGATTTCTCAATAATTTAGCTATTAATAGCCTACTGTTGACCTTATTAATAACATAAACAGTTAATGAACACATATTTTGTATGTTACATGTATTATATACTGTATTCCCACAACAAAGTAAGCTAGAAAAAAGAAAATGTTACTAAGAAAATTGTAAGGAAGAGAAAATATATTTACATTAATTAAGTGGAAATGGATCATCATAAAGTTTTCATCTTTGTTGTCCTCATCTTGAGTAGACTAAGGAGAAGAAGAAAGAGGAAAGGTTGATCTTACTGTCTCAGGAGTGGCAGAGGTAGAAGAAAATCTATATATAAGTGAACCTGTGTGGTTCAACTGTGCATATAATCTCTTATGGATGCATGTCTGTGAGGTGTCTGTGTGGTATGTTTGTGTGGTTTGTGTGTATTTGTGTATCAGGGCGCCAAGCTCATAATTAGATCTTGATATATGGTAGCTAATAATATGGAATGTGCTCTTCATAACAACTCATTAAGGAAGAAGTTTTTGTTACCCTAGTTTTGCCAGTGAGTAAGTTAAGACTCAGAGGATTTAAGTAATCTTCCAACGATCATGATACAATTAATGGAGGAAACTGCTGAGGTTCAGTCAGGGAAAAGAAGCAAAGTGAAGGTGCCAAGAAGGAGAGGTAATTGTAGGTTTCATTGTTTGCCATGAATGTTGGAAAAGAATGCATCCTAAGAAAAAGCCATTATGTTTCAAGATGAGGTATCTTTATTGCAGTTTGAACATCCACTTTTATCAAAGCGGAGTGGGAATAGGGTCAAAGGGTGGTCAAAATGGTGGTAAAAGGTAGGATAACAGAATTTTTTTTTAATGTTTGATAGTCAAAGAAAGAAGGAATGGAAGAAGCTGAGGCTACAGAAAGATCTAGGATAGACTGAGCATGTTTTAAAGCCAAAGAGAAGAAGAAATTTTAGATACATGGTAGACAGTGGCTAATTAGAGGCATGTAGAAAGATAGGAAATAAGGTTAAGAGCACAGATGAAAAACCATTTTCTCTGACACATGAGAGAGAGAAGAGTGGATAAATGTAGAGACAGGCATATTTTGAAGGGTAAGGAAGGAGAGATGGGGGGAGCCCACTGTAAGGTAAGCTTTGGTTGTTCAATGCTGTTTTGCTTTTTTGCACTGGGAGAACTGGGTTTGTTTGGGAGCTTGAGAAAGATGATAGAAGACTTGGCAGTATGTCAGATAGTCAGCAATGGATCTAAAGATTAATGGCCACTGGAAAAGTTAGAACTAGATTTTAGAAGGCCCAATTAGTACTATTCCTCGTATTTCTCCCAAAGTTTGTACGACATAGAGTGAGAAATGGGAACAGTGATTTGATAGATAGGGAATGGATGCATCAGAGGCTTGAGGATACCATAAAGACTGCATTAGGAGGTGGCAAAGCTTGAAACAGAGTTAAATGTTCCAGAAGTTTCTGATGGGCTATACGAGGTACAGGCATTTAAGTGTTTAGAGATCAAGGTTTAGGCAAAATGTGGTAGGTATAGGAAATAAGAACAATTGTTCATTGAGACAGGGCTAGGAATCAAGTTGTCAGATACAATTTCTCAGGGGTGGGGCTGAGATAATGATCCTCAGGGTGTATCCAGTGGGTGGAGATAAAGGTCTCTCGATTGAAAGGGATGAGGAAAGGTGAGGTCAAGGGATCAGGAGAGGGGTTGGTTTGGGTTTTAGAAGTCGTTTACATAGAGAGGAAATTTTCCAGCTGGATACTAAGGCACAAATTATGGAGGAGGCTTTTGGAATGAGAGTCAAAGTCTGTGAAGATAAAAGCAGTCCATTTCAGGATGAGGATAGTTTTTTCATTTATCCTTATAGTCCTCCAAGGAGAAAATCTTGAGGCCTTGTAAGAGAGAATAACTATGGTTCTGGTTCCATCATGAGGAAGGCAGAATAAAATTAGCTCTTTTCCCATTTAGAAAAAAAAAAGTGCAGCTTGCTGCCAGCATTCATTTAATTTTATATAAACATGCTGTTTGAGGCTGAAGTAAATCTAATTTTCAATGTGAAAATAAAATACGAAAACTGTTCTTGGAGTTATTTCTAAACAGAACTTGTCTCTAATCCTAATGTAACAGAAATGTAAATGATGATCAGTATTTAGTAATTTTTTTAATTTGGTAAATTTCAAAGCACAGAACAACAAAAAGCAGAACATCATATTATGCACAAAAATATTCCATTTCTCTCCAGATCTTGGTATGCTTGTCACTGTGTGAGCAGCAAACTTTGCAGTGACCAGTTGGATTCCACCCCGCTGATGGTGGAATTGGTGGTATGCTCTTGGGGAAATGTCTTCCAGACAGGGAAAGAGGAGTGACATCATCAGAGCATGGACGACCTCAAAGACATTGTAGCTATGGTCTGTGATGTTTTTCCGCATTCTCTCAATCGATGTCAGTCTGAAGTTTACATGGCTAATTGCGTGCTCAGGATTGTCCTTCTTGAACAGGATGTAGGAGTCCAGCAATGTAATTTTTAGAAGGTAGTGAAAGAATTTCTTATACCAAACATTTGATCTCAGTTGGTTAAGAAGTGAGCATCTGATCAGCCAAATCCACTGCTCCCGTATTCTTGTTAGAATCCACAATGACACATGGCTCCTTAGTTTTCTTTCCATTTCTGTTGTCTACTTCAATCACAGTATCATGGTTTGGCTCTGTGTCCCCACCCAAATTTCATCTCGAATTGTAATTCCAATATGTCGGAGGAGGGACCTGGTAGGAGGTGATTGGATCATGGGGGCAGATTTCCCCTTGCTGTTCTCATGATAGTGAGTGAGTTCCCATGAGATCTGATGGTTTAAAAGTGTATGGCACTTCCCCCTCCTCCTCTCTCTGGCCACCATTAGAAAAAGGTACTTGCTTCCGCTTTGCCTTCTGCCATGATTGTAAGTTTTCTGAGGCCTCCCAGTCATGCTTCCTGTTAAGCCTGCATAACTGTGAGTCAATTAAACCGCTTTTCTTCATAAATTACCCAGTATCAGGTAGTTCTTTATAGCATTGTGAGAATGAACTAAGACAATTGTGAAATGTTGACAGCAATGTCACCTCCTTCTTCTTGGGGTAAATGCTGCAGCCACAAGTGCTACCAGTGAATATTCTTAGGGCAAATGGGAAAAGGTTTTGAAGCAAAGCGTAAAAATTAATATAAAAAATTGAGAATATTGGGGATTTATTCCCTTATAGATTTGGGGTGCCACAAGGAAGAGTGGGATAACTCATTAGAAGGTTAGAGAAGGGTGAGGGAATTAAATTGGAGCAAGGCCTGTATGAAGAGTTTTTGGATTAGTTAGCTGGAGGGAAATAGGGAAGCCAGCACTGTAGCTGTGCAGGAATCCAGGTATAGAAGGATGGACTATTATAATAAGAAAATGAACCGTATATTCAGCACGTACGAAGTGCTAGAACTGCACTACACCATCATTTCATACCTAAAACAGTCTTAGGAAATAGGGATAGCTATTCTCCCTGCTATTTAGCTTCAATAAGGGGAACTTAAGAGATATGACCAGTTTAAGGTAAAGAGCTTAAAGATGCTTTTTAATCGCTCTGGTGTATTACCTTTAAATCTAAACCTAAAAGGTGGATTTGTAGACTCATTGGACACTGAGATAACAGGAGTGTAAGTGACAGAATCAGAGCAGTCAGGAAGAACAGCTAAGTTTTGAATGAGTGGCAGAGGGAGCTGAACACTGGGGCAGAGTGTGTGACATTTTCATCTGTGAGGATCATCTGGAAAGAGGGTTCATTCCAGTGGAGAGAGGGGAGGACTGAGAGCCAGGAGTCAAGGGTTCCTATCCTGTCCCCCATCCCCATCTATCTATCTAGGGAGCAATGTTGTGACAATCCCTTCTCCAATGTGAGCTCTCTACTTCCTCTAAATCTAGTAAGACTAGTCTAGATTGGTAGTTCACATTTTTGAGTTAAAGAGCCATCCATGGTACACTAATCTATACAATCAATAAAGCTGAGGAGTGAGGCTAGGTGGGAAGGAGAGGGTAGAACTTTATTAACTGATTCTGGTTTTCCCTCTTCATTGCTTCACCAGCACCTCTCACCCACCCCCACCAGGGTGCCTTTCTACTTGACATCCAGCAAACAAACCACCCAAAACTCTCGAGGGGTCTTTTGACAGTTTAAAAATCACTGGCTTAGCTTTGTCTCTTCTTTCCCTGTATGGCCCCTTCACATCCCAACTCTTTTCTTTTTTATTTTTCAAGATGGCCCCAATCATGATCATGCCCTTGTGACCACTGAGGGCACAGTGACCTGTGAATCTGGATATTTGCATTTTGACTTTGTGTCTGGCAAGACTTTGTTCCCTGAATCTCATGAGAGCAGGGAGTTAGCACTTATGATTTGAATGCTTTCACTTCTTTTTGGGCCATTGAGGCTAAATAGCTCCAATCGTGGAACAAGGTGATTTGATTGAACAGTAACAACTATTTTTTTTCCCTTAATTTATGTTGCTTCTAGGGGACCTCACAGTATCTGGATGAAGACTGTTTACACACACATGTGGACATACACACACACAGCTCCCAGGTCCAATTGGTAAAAATCGTGTTTACTAGGAAGGAGTGGAGCGTGATGGCAGAGTAGGATTCTCCAGTGATTGTCCCTGAACAGAAAAATTGATTTGTAACAATTACCCATACAGGAAAAATCTTGACAAGAGCTAAATAAACCAGGTAAGAGTACCTACTTTAAAAACAATAAGAAGAAAATACATATTGAAGAGGGTAGAAAAGACAGTTTTATATTACCCACAACCCCTTCCTCTAACCCCAGGCAGCACAGCTTGGAGAGAGAGAGAGACCTGCTTGGGAGAAGGCCAGGGAAGCAAGTGTAGGACATTGCTTATACGAGAGGCTAGAGTTACTGGAACGAAGGTGGAGATGGGGTGACATTGGTCAAAGGAGACATAATTACAGTTAGATAGGAGAAATACATTTCAGCAGAACTATTATACAGCAGGATGACTAGAGTTGATGATATATTCATTTTTATTCTGAAAAAATGTCAAGAAAGTGGATGTTATATGCTCTTACCACAAAAATGATAACTATTAGTGGTAATGCATTTGTTAGCTAGGTTTAACCATTCTTCAGTGTAAATGCACTTCAAAACATTAGATTGTATAGGATAAAAATATGTAATGTTATCTGTCAATTAAAATAAAATTAAACATTTAAAAGTAAATAAATAGTCATATTTCCTGTGCTCAGTGCTGAAAAGATACCTGCAACTTCAGAGTTAGCCAACAACAGGAAATGAATTAGTCTGCAGGGATGCCATAACAAAATATCACCAGCTGAGGAGCTTAAACAGCAGAAACGTTTTCACTTCTAGAATCCAAAATCAAAATGCCAGCAGGTCTGGTTTCTCCTGAGGCCTCTCCCTGTAGCTTGCAGTCTGTCTTCTCACTGTGTCCTCACCTGGTCTTTTCTCTGTGTACATGCCCCTGATGTCTCTTCCTTTTCTTATAAGGACTCCAGTTCTGTTGGGTTAGAGTCCCTCTCTTATGACCTCATTTGACCTTAATTACTATCCTAAAGGCCGTATTTCAAAATATAGTCACATTGGAGTTGTTAAATCAAGTTTAGTCTAAAGTGCCTCCCTACATATTTTAAGTTCAGTCTAAAGGTTTCTCTGTACATTATGAACTATAACAAGTGGAGGTGTAAACAGACCATAGCCTACACTTGTGCCAATCACTGAGTTTTGGCCAATCAAATGTAGCCAACTGTTCAAATTGTGTTCAGATAAGGCAAAGGCTGAGCCATCACCAATCCAACTGTTTATGCACCTCACTGTCATTTTCTGTACATCACTTTACATTTTCTGTCTATAAATCTTCCATCACATGGCTGTGCCAGAGTCTCAGAGCCTATTGTTGCTGGGGAGGCTGCCAATTTGCAAATCATTCGTTTCTCAATTAAACTCAACTTCTTTAAATGTAATTCAGATGAAGTTTTTCTTTTTTTTTTTCCTTTTTTTTTTTTTTTTTATTATACTTTAAGTTCTAGGGTACATGTGCATAACGTGCAGGTTTGTTACGTATGTATACTTATGCCATGTTGGTGTGCTGCACCCATCAACTCGTCAGCACCCATCAATTCATCATTTATATCAGGTATAACTCCCCAATGCAATCCCTCCCTCCTCCCCCCTCCCCCCTCCCCATGATAGGCCCCAGTGCGTGATGTTCCCCTTCCCGAGTCCAAGTGATCTCATTGTTCAGTTCCCACCTATGAGTGAGAACATGCGGTGTTTGGTTTTCTGTTCTTGTGATAGTTTGCTAAGAATGATGGTTTCCAGCTGCATCCATGTCCCTACAAAGGACGCAAACTCATCCTTTTTTATGGCTGCATAGTATTCCATGGTGTATATGTGCCACATTTTCTTAATCCAGTCTGTCACAGATGGACATTTGGGTTGATTCCAAGTCTTTGCTATTGTGAATAGTGCCGCAATAAACATACGTGTACATGTGTCTTTGTAGTAGAATAATTTATAATCCTTTGGGTATATACCCAGTAGTGGGATGGCTGGGTCATATGGTACATCTAGTTCTAGATCCTTGAGGAATTGCCATACTGTTTTCCATAATGGTTGAACTAGTTTACAATCCCACCAACAGTGTAAAAGTGTTCCTATTTCTCCACATCCTCTCCAACACCTGTTGTTTCCTGACTTCTTAATGATTGCCATTCTAACTGGTGTGAGATGGTATCTCATTGTGGTTTTGATTTGCATTTCTCTGATGGCGAGTGATGATGAGCATTTTTTCATGTGTCTGTTGGCTGTATGAATATCTTCTTTTGAGAAATGTCTGTTCATATCCTTTGCCCACTTTTTGATGGGGTTGTTTGTTTTTTTCTTGTATATTTGTTTGAGTTCTTTGTAGATTCTGGATATCAGCCCTTTGTCAGATGAGTAGGTTGCAAAAATTTTCTCCCATTCTGTAGGTTGCCTGTTCACTCTGATGGTAGTTTCTTTTGCTGTGCAAAAGCTCTTTAGTTTAATTAGATCCCATTTGTCAATTTTTGCTTTTGCTGCCGTTGCTTTTGGTGTTTTAGACATGAAGTCCTTGCCCATGCCTATGTCCTGAATGGTACTACCTAGATTTTCTTCTAGGGTTTTTATGGTATTAGGTCTAACATTTAAGTCTCTAATCCATCTTGAATTAATCTTCGTATAAGGGGTAAGGAAAGGATCCAGTTTCAGCTTTCTACTTATGGCTAGCCAATTTTCCCAGCACCATTTATTAAATAGGGAATCCTTTCCCCGTTTCTTGTTTCTCTCAGGTTTGTCAAAGATCAGATGGCTGTAGATGTGCGGTATTATTTCTGAGGACTCTGTTCTGTTCCATTGGTCTATATCTCTGTTTTGGTACCAGTACCATGCTGTTTTGGTTACTGTAGCCTTGTAGTATAGTTTGAAGTCAGGTAGCGTGACGCCTCCAGCTTTGTCCTTTTGACTTAGGATTGTCTTGGCAATGCGGGCTCTTTTTTGGTTCCATATGAACTTTAAAGCAGTTTTTTCCAATTCTGTGAAGAAACTCATTGGTAGCTTGATGGGGATGGCATTGAATCTATAAATAACCTTGGGGAGTATGGCCATTTTCACGATATTGATTCTTCCTATCCATGAGCATGGTATGTTCTTCCATTTGTTTGTGTCCTCTTTTATTTCACTGAGCAGTGGTTTGTAGTTCTCCTTGAAGAGGTCCTTTACATCCCTTGTAAGCTGGTTTCCTAGGTATTTTATTCTCTTTGAAGCAATTGTGAATGGAAGTTCATTCCTGATTTGGCTCTCTGCTTGTCTGTTACTGGTGTATAAGAATGCTTGTGATTTTTGCACATTAATTTTGTATCCTGAGACTTTGCTGAAGTTGCTTATCAGCTTAAGGAGATTTTGGGCTGAGACGATGGGGTTTTCTAAATATACAATCATGTCATCTGCAAACAGGGACAATTTGACTTCTTCTTTTCCTAACTGGATACCATTGATTTCTTTCTCTTGCCTGATTGCCCTAGCCAGAACTTCCAACACTATGTTGAATAGGAGTGGTGAGAGAGGGCATCCCTGTCTTGTGCCAGTTTTCAAAGGGAATTTTTCCAGTTTTTGCCCGTTCAGTATGATATTAGCTGTGGGTTTGTCATAAATAGCTCTTATTATTTTGAGGTACGTTCCATCAATACCGAATTTATTGAGCGTTTTTAGCATGAAGGGCTGTTGAATTTTGTCAAAAGCCTTTTCTGCATCTATTGAGACAATCATGTGGTTCTTGCCTTGGTTCTGTTTATATGCTGGATTACGTTTATTGATTTGCGAATGTTGAACCAGCCTTGCATCCCAGGGATGAAGCCCACTTGATCATGGTGGATAAGCTTTTTGATGTGCTGCTGAATCCGGTTTGCCAGTATTTTATTGAGAATTTTTGCATCAATGTTCATCAGGGATATTGGTCTAAAATTCTCTTTTTTTGTTGTGTCTCTGCCAGGCTTTGGTATCAGGATGATGTTGGCCTCATAAAATGAGTTAGGGAGAATTCCCTCTTTTTCTATTGATTGGAATAGTTTCAGAAGGAATGGTACCAGCTCCTCCTTGTACCTCTGGTAGAATTCAGCTGTGAATCCATCTGGTCCTGGACTTTTTTTGGTGGGTAGGCTATTAATTGTTGCCTCAATTTCAGAGCCTGCTATTGGTCTATTCAGGGATTCAAGTTCTTCCTGGTTTAGCCTTGGGAGAGTGTAAGTGTCCAGGAAATTATCCATTTCTTCTAGATTTTCTAGTTGATTTGCGTAGAGGCGTTTATAGTATTCTCTGATGGTAGTTTGTATTTCTGTGGGGTCAGTGGTGATATCCCCTTTATCATTTTTTATTGCATCTATTTGATTCCTCTCTCTTTTCTTCTTTATTAGCCTTGCTAGCGGTCTGTCAATTTTGTTGATCTTTTCAAAAAACCAACTCCTGGATTCATTGATTTTTTGGAGGGTTTTTTGTGTCTCTATCTCCTTCAGTTCGGCTCTGATCTTAGTTATTTCTTGCCTTCTGCTAGCTTTTGAATGTGTTTGCTCTTGCCTCTCTAGTTCTTTTAATTGTGATGTTAGAGTGTCAATTTTAGATCTTTCCTGCTTTCTCTTGTGGGCATTTAGTGCTATAAATTTCCCTCTACACACTGCTTTAAATGTGTCCCAGAGATTCTGGTATGTTGTATCTTTGTTCTCATTGGTTTCAAAGAACATCTTTATTTCCGCTTTCATTTCGTTATGTACCCAGTAGTCATTCAGGAGCAGGTTGTTCAGTTTCCATGTAGTTGAGCGGTTTTGATTGAGTTTCTTAGTCCTGAGTTCTAGTTTGATTGCACTGTGGTCTGAGAGACAGTTTGTTATAATTTCTGTTCTTTTACATTTGCTGAGGAGTGCTTTACTTCCAATTATGTGGTCAATTTTGGAACAAGTGCGATGTGGTGCTGAGAAGAATGTATATTCTGTTGATTTGGGGTGGAGAGTTCTATAGATGTCTATTAGGTCCGCTTGGTGCAGAGAGGAGTTCAATTCCTGGATATCCTTGTTAACTTTCTGTCTCGTTGATCTGTCTAATGTTGACAGCGGAGTGTTGAAGTCTCCCATTATTATTGTATGGGAGTCTAAGTCTCTTTGTAAGTCTCTAAGGACTTGCTTTATGAATCTGGGTGCTCCTGTATTGGGTGCATATATATTTAGGAGAGTTAGCTCTTCCTGTTGAATTGATCCCTTTACCATTATGTAATGGCCTTCTTTGTCTCTTTTGATCTTTGATGGTTTAAAGTCTGTTTTATCAGAGACAAGGATTGCAACCCCTGCTTTTTTTTGTTCTCCATTTGCTTGGTAGATCTTCCTCCATCCCTTTATTTTGAGCCTATGTATGTCTCTGCATGTGAGATGGGTCTCCTGAATACAGCAGACTGATGGGTCTTGACTCTTTATCCAGTTTGCCAGTCTCTGTCTTTTAATTGGAGCATTTAGTCCATTGACATTTAAGGTTAATATTGTTATGTGTGAACTTGATCCTGCCATTATGATATTAACTGGTTATTTTGCTCGTTAGTTGATGCAGTTTCTTCCTAGCCTCGATGGTCTTTACATTTTGGCATGTTTTTGCAATGCCTGGTACCGGTTGTTCCTTTCCATGTTTAGGGCTTCCTTCAGGGTCTCTTGTAAGGCAGGCCTGGTGGTGACAAAATCTCTAAGCATTTGCTTATCTGTAAAGGATTTTATTTCTCCTTCACTTATGAAACTTAGTTTGGCTGGATATGAAATTCTGGGTTTAAAATTCTTTTCTTTAAGAACGTTGAATATTGGCCCCCACTCTCTTCTGGCTTGTAGAGTTTCTGCCGAGAGATCTGCTGTTAGTCTGATGGGCTTCCCTTTGTGGGTAACCCGACCTTTCTCTCTGGCTGCCCTTAAGATTTTTTCCTTCATTTCAACTTTGGTGAATCTGGCAATGATGTGTCTTGGAGTTGCTCTTCTGGAGGAGTATCTTTGTGGCGTTCTCTGTATTTCCTGAATTTGAATGTTGGCCTGCCCTACTAGGTTGGGGAAGTTCTCCTGGATGATATCCTGAAGAGCGTTTTCCAACTTGGTTCCATTTTCCCCCTCACTTTCAGGCACCCCAATCAGACGTAGATTTGGTCTTTTTACGTAATCCCATACTTCTTGCAGGCTTTGTTCATTTCTTTTTCTTCTTTTTTCTTTTGGTTTCTCTTCTCGCTTCATTTCATTCATTTGATCTTCAATTGCTGATACTCTTTCTTCCAGTTGATCGAGTCGGTTACTGAAGCTTGTGCATTTGTCACGTATTTCTCGTGTTGTGGTTTTCATCTCTGTCATTTCGTTTATGATCTTCTCTGCATTAATTAGTCTAGCTGTCAATTCTTCCACTCTTTTTTCAAGATTTTTAGTTTCTTTGCGCTGGGTACGTAATTCCTCCTTTAGCTCTGATAAGTTTGATGGACTGAAGCCTTCTTCTCTCCTCTCGTCCAAGTCATTCTCTGACCAGCTTTGATCCGTTGCTGGCGATGGGCTGCGCTCCTTTGCAGGGGGAGATGCGCTCTTATTTTTTGAATTTCCAGCTTTTCTGCCCTGCTTCTTCCCCATCTTTGTGGTTTTATCTGTCTCTGGTCTTTGATGGTGGTGACGTACTGATGAGGTTTTGGTATAGGTGTCCTTCCTGTTTGATAGTTTTCCTTCTGACAGTCAGAAGGACTGTCTGTTGGTCTGTTGGAGATTGCTTGAGGTCCACTCCAGACCCTGTTTGCCTGGGTATCAGCAGCAGAGGTTGCCAAAGATAGAATATTGCTGAACAGCGAGTGTACCTGTCTGATTCTTCCTTTGGAAGTTTCCTCTCAGGGGTGTACTCCACCCTGTGAGGTGTGGGGTGTCAGACTGCCCCTAGTGGGGGATTTCTCCCAGCTAGGCTACTCAGGGGTCAGGGACACACCTGAGCAGGCAGTCTGTCCATTCTCAGATCTCAACCTCCGCGTTGGGAGATCCACGGCTCTCCCCAAAGCTGTCAGACAGAGTCATTCGCGTCTGCACCGGCTCCTGCTACTTCCCCTGTTGGTCTTCAGCTGTGCGCTGTCCCCAGAGGTGGAGGCTCAGTTGAAAATGCAGAAATCACCGGTCTTCTGTGTCGCTCGCGCTGGGAGTTGGAGACTGGAGCTGTTCCTATTCGGCCATCTTGCTCCCATTACTCTTTTTTTCCTTTTTTTAAAATCAGAGATCAATATATACATTTTGAGGAGACAACATTCATTCCATGGCGTTCTACCCCCAGACCCTCAATATGCGTATTCTTTTCACATGTGGAGAACTATAGACTTTTGATCTTCAAGACCCTGGTATCTCATAAAACGTTAATAAGTGTTTCTTGAAAATAAGATTCCCTGATCACCCAGACATGGGAAACTCTGGGTACTCCATTTCTTTCTGAGGAATTCACAATACATTTTATTTCATTAAAGGTTCAATGACATTTTTTTTGCAATATGGAAAGTTTTCACTTTATTCAACTCAATTTTTCCAAACCTTAACTGGCTACCGTTTATTTATCATGTTATGGAACACTTACTAATGTCTAAAGGGTGCCAGTGTTTTCTTGAACATTAAAAAAAAAATAAGGATTTACTCCAATTTTCCAGACTCGTCACCAAAGAAGGTCATTGAATTTTTGGTCTTCTTCGACTGCTCAGAAGTTCTTTATCACATTGAACAGAACTCCACTGGATGTGGCCTCCAACATTCTAGTTTTCAACAATGGAGCCCAACAGAACAAGTCTGCACCCTCTTTTCAAGTATAGCCCTTCAGACCTGCAAAGGCAGTTCTAGAGTGCACTGTCAAGGTCTTTTTTTCTCCAGATGATTAGATCTCTTAATATTTCTGCTTATAGTACGAAGTCTTGTAAGTCCTCCTTATGCTGACATATTAATACAAGTTTGCTTAATAAAAATGAAACACCAAGTAATAATCCATTTTACTATTTCCCTTCTCTGTTCCAGGCAGTGTTCCCCACACTAGAGATACAGAGTTGAAAAAGACACACAGGATCCCTACTTCATGAAGCTTACTTTCTTGTAGGGTAAGAAAAAAAAAAAACAAGAAATATAATAAGATGATTTCAGATCCTGACAAGTATCTTTAAAAATATGTATCATGATATTGAGATAGGAGATAACATGGAAATGGGGGATGAATTGGATTGGGTGACTAGGGTATACTTTTCAAAGAAGGTGATATTTGAATGACACCTTAATTATGAGAAGGAGCCAGTCTGGGAGTGCAAAAAGCTCAGGTAGTGAAGAGGGAATAGCTGGGGTGGTTAACACATTAAAGGATTCTGTTTTCTTCAATTCCAGCATTATATAAAATGGCTGTTTTTTTCCTTAAAACATTCAATTTGGAAATCAAGCAAGTTGTAGCCTGTATCTTTTCTAACTAGGCAAAATGTCTTATACTGAATTCTACACAGCATTGAGTTGAAAAATTCTTCCATCTAGTTTCTTTTTTAAATCACCTTTTCTTTTTCCTCGTTTCTCTCTTATTTTTTATTGCAAGTGTTCCTTCTAGTGATTTCAAGTGGAGTCTCTGTCCAGGAGTTTATAGTCTCAAACTTCCATTCAACATCTATTTATTCGATTCCTATTATATGCCTCACTTTTTATCTTATGACTTTTAATTCATTTATACGACAACATTCATTACTGACATACTGACTATATGACATCACCTATTTCTTTATTTATATATTATTCATATTTCACCACTTGAATTTAGCTTCCACAAGACCAAGCTCTTGCCTGTTTTTAATTTGCCTATCTAGCACCTCACACAATGCATTGCCCAGAGTAGGAACTATGCAATAAATAATTGCTAAATTACTAAATAGCCCTAAGATTCCACAGCATTAGCTAAACTGTAGAGTAACTCACAATTCATCCAGCATTCGGGAGAAATCATGTCTTTTACTTTAGTGGATTTTAAAAAAATAATAAGTAAACTTACCTCACTGGAACTTAAAATAATTTAACCATTTTTTATTGAATCTAACTTCAATAATAAGAGGAAACTAAGATGTTTAACACATTTTCTTTCACTTCCCCCCAATGACTCATAATAATGTTTAAGTTGAAATAATTGTTATCTGAGCATGCAGAGACCCCTTTGCAGAGCTGCTGTTAGGAGAGAAGGCCAAAGGATAAATGTATGCCTTAGGGCTGAGGGAAAACCACTGCCTACTCCCCCTTAGCTGCTACCACCACTGCATCAATACAAGGAATACACCAGTCCTAGCAGTGCCCAGACATAGTCTATAAAAAGATTTATCAGCTAATCAAAAGACTTTATTAATTAAGGTTGTATCTACTTACTTAAAACATGGATACTGCCTAAATGTAGCATGTCCAGATCAAATGACCCAGAGTAGAAAGAAATTAAAAAAAAAAAAAAAAAAAAAAAAAAAAAAAAGGTCATTAGAAATGACTCTAGTAACTTGAGGGTTTTCTTTTTTTAATGGAGAAGGACAATTTGAGAATGCATTAAGTAGAAGTAGGAATTTTATATGACTAACTGGGAGAGAGAGAAAAAACCTGTTCTGTCGTGAAAGGCTCTGAAGGTTGAAAGCATCACAAATGTAGCTGTGGATTTAAGGTAAGCAGAGCTGCCTATCAATCAGATCTCTATAGCAACATTCATGCTTCATCATGAGGTGTGTTTCCTTTTTGTGGAAAATCCCATAGATGCTGGTCCACTAGGAATACTGTGAAAGAAATTGGAGATGATTTAGATGGTCTCTGAGTCCTCAGCCAACTCTGAAAACTTGTGGTTATACCCAAGTTAAACTCAGTCAATGTATTGTAGATTCAAAAGACTTTCCTTTACTCATGTCTGATATACAGGCATACTTTGCAGATGTTGCAGGATCATTACCAGAGCACAAAAATAAAGTGATTATTGCAATAAAGCAAGCCATACAGATTTTTTTTTGGTCTCCCAGTAGATATAAAAATTATGTTTACATTGTACTCTAGTCTATTAAATGTACAATAGTATTATGTCTAAAAACAGTAGACATAATTTAATTTAAAAATCTTTATTGCTAAAAAATGCTAACAGTTATTTGAGCCTTTAATGAGTTGTTTTTTTGCTGGTGGAGGATCTGATGTTGATCGCTGCTCACTGATCAGAGTGGTGGTTGATGATGGTTGGGGGTAGCTGTGGAAAGTTTTAAAAATAAGACAACAGTAAAGTTTGCCGCATCAATTGACTCTTTCTTTCAAGAAAGATTTCTCTGTAGCATGCAGTGATTTTTGATAGAACTTTACCCAAAGAACTTTCAAAATTGTCAATTCTCTCAAACTGCCACTGTTTTATCAACTAAGTTTAGGTGATATTCTCAATTTTTTATTGTGTTTTCAACAGTGTTTACAATATCTTCATCAGCAGTAGATTTTATCTTAAGAAACCATTTCCTTTACTCATTAATAAGAAAAAACTCATCATCCATTGAAGTTTAATCATGAGGTTACAACAATTCAGGCACATCTTCAGGCTCCAATCTAATTCTAGTTTTCTTGCTATTTCCACCACATCTGCAGCAACTTCCTCTACTGGTCTTGAACCCCTCAGAGTTGTCCATGACAGTTTTATTCACCCTCTAAACCCTTGCTAATGTTCTTTTGACCTCCTCCCATGAATCACAAATGTTCTTAATGGCATCTAGGATGGTGAATCCTTTGCATATTATTTTCAATTTACTTTGCCATCAGAGGAATCACCATCTATGGCAGCTATATTCTTATGAAATGTTTTTCGTAAATAATAAGACTTGAAAGTCAAAATTAGTCCTTGATTCATGGTCAGCAGAATGGATGTTGTGTCAGTGGGCATGAAAACAACATCATTATTCTTGTACATTTCCATCAGCGCTCTTGAGTGACTAAATGCATTGTCAATGAGCAGCAATAGTTTGAAAGGAATCATTATTTCTAAGCAGTGGTTCTCAACAGTGGGCTTAAATTTTCAGTAAACTATGTGGTAAATAGATGAGCTGTCGTCTAGACTTTGTTGTTCCATCTACTACAAAGATGGAGTAGACTTAACAATTCTTAAGGGCAGTAGGATTTTCAGGATAGTCGATGAGCACTGGCTTCAACCTAAAGTCACCAGCTGTGTTCTCCTTTAACAGGGGAGTCAACCTGGCCTTTGAAGCTTTGAAGCCAGGCACTGACTTCCACTCTCTAGCTATAAAAGTCCTAGATATATAAAAGTCTTCCAATAGAGGACTGTTTTGTACACATTACAAATTTGTTGTGTAGTGCAGCCACCTTCATCAATTATCTAAGGCAAATCTTTGGGATGACTGGTTGTAACTTCTTCATCAACACTTCATTTTGCATTTTTTATGCTATGGAAATGACTTATTTCCTTAATGAATACCCTTTGCTGGTTTCTAACTTTTCTTCTGTAGCTTTCCACCTCTCTCATCCTTCACAGAGTTAAAGAGAATCAGGGACTTGCTCTGGACTAGGCTTTGGCGTAAGGAAATTTTGTGGCTAGTTTGATTTTCTATGCAGACCACTCAAACTTTATATCAACAATGAGCTTGTTTTGTTTTCTTTTCCATGTGTTCATTGGAGTAGCACTTTTAATTTCCTTCAAGAACTTTTTCTTTGCATCCACAACTTGGGCTATTTGTTGCAGGAGGCCTTGCTTTTGGCCTGTTTTAGCTTTTGACGTGCTTTCTAAGCATATTAAGTTTAATCATTTCTAGCTGTTGATTTAAAATGAGAGATGTGCAGCCGGACGCTGTGGCTCACACCTGTAATCCCAGCACTTTGGGAGGCCGAGGTGGGTGAATCACAAGGTCAGGAGATTGAGACCATCCTGGCTAACACGGTGAAACCCTGTCTCTACTAAAAATACAAAAAATTAGCTAGGCATGGTGGCACACACCTGTAGTCCCAGCTACTCAGGAGGCTGAGGCAGGAGAATGGCATGAACCCGGGAGGCAGAGCTTGCAGTGAGCCGAGATAGTGCCACTGCACTCCAACCTGGGAGACAGCGAGACTCCATCTCAATAAAAAATAATAATAATAAAATAAAATAAATAAAATGAGAGATTTGCAACTCTTCTTTTCACTTGAACACTTAGAGGCCATTGTAGGATTTTCAGCTGGACTAATTTTAATATTGTTCTGTCTCAGGGAATACGGAGACCCAGGGAGAGGGAGAGTGATGGGAGAACAGCTACTCAGTGGGGCAGTCAGAACAATACCCTTTTGTCAATTAAGTTCACTATCTTATATATCATGGTTCATGGCACCCCAAAACAATACAATAGTAGTATCAAAGATCACTATTACCATACCAGATATAATAATAATGAAAAAGTTTGAAATTTTGTGAAAATTACCAAAATGTGAAACAGAGACACAAAATGAGCACATTCTATTGGAAAAATGGTGCCAACAGACTTCTTTGACACAGAATTGCCACAAACCTTCAATTTATAAAAAGTACGATATCTGCAAAGCACAATAAAATGAAATGCAGCAAAACGAGGTATTTCTGTAGTGACAAAGGCTCCTCCTAGACCAAACCTAGTCAGGCTCCTTTGAGTCCTCTTCTCACCTAGGCCTCGAGAAACTGCAGGCTCTCAACACCTAAGATTTTGTTTATTCCTTCCCATATTTACCAAAATGCACTAAGAGTTCTGAACAAACCCTAGCATAGTTTCCAAAAGCTCAAGGTCACATCCCTAGGATGACTCCAGCCTTACATAAAATGCTAGCCTACAAAAACATAACACTGCTGGGAGAATTTACTTTGTTTCAACCAAAACCTGGTGATGGACCGATAGACCCCTAAAACCCCTCTTAAAACACTTACTTTAGAAAGCTTGCAATTACAAATCCTTTCTCTTCCCTTTAAAATATAAAGTTTCCTTTATATTTAAATATGTTTCCTCAAGGACCTGAGCACTGTCTCTTTGAACTGCAAGCCTTCAGGGAGATACCACTTCATCTTGTTCTCAGTCCCCTTGAGAGGATAAGGGCCTTACTTAAGTGGGAGCCTCACTTTATCTTGCATGTCTGCTCCTGTCATAAAAAAAGAAGTTTGTTTCTTCTTGCAGTAAGCACCAGTTAACAAATCCAGCTGGCCTGGCCACATTAACTAACTCCTCTTGCCCTGATCTTTGTGAACTTTGACCTTCTTGACTGCTGAAGCCCCTACTATTCTCTACTCTCGATTCCTCGTCCTCTTCTTAAAACACTCAGTCACTTCTGCACAAATCAAAGTTGAGTTTGGTTTACACTGGGCTGTTTCCCTGTAGCAACAGTATTATTGATAAAATTTATTCTGACCACTTGAATAGTATCAAGCTTTGTTTAGCTTTGACAATGTTTTATTAGTAACTTGTAAGTGAGAAAAATACAAAATAAAATTTTGGTACAGGTGGAAATGTTAGATATGTTATTGCCAAAGTTCAAGCAGTGGATCACAATCAGGACTTAAAATACTCCATGGAAAGCTGAATGTATTTAAGGTTGTTAGAATGATAAGTTAGGCGTGTCAGTAGAAGCTTCTCCAGATATGGTGATACATTCTGTGATGATGACTTTCCCTTTTAAAAAATGTGTCCTCTCATGGCATTCTCTCCCACCTGCACCAAAGCATCATATTCCACCTTGAAATAGAGATTTTTTCCTATGAGTCTTTTTTATAGGTGATATTATACTAGATAACATCAATGGTAGTGAAATTTCTGGGTCAAAGTATCTATATATCTAGAAATGTTATATCTGAAGTTTCTGAGTTATAATTGAAAGACAGTCACTAGAGTACCTACAGATTCCCTTAAATTTTATGCACAATATGAAGTATATGTGAACGTATGTATAATTTTCTGTCTTTTTATTAGCATCTCAAAGGGGTTTCTCTTTAATCCCAAAAGATGTCTTAGACTTTAAGATCCTGAGAATAGGGTTGTATATAATGTTAGGTTTTGAAGGGAAGGCAAGAGTTAAAGAAAGACACACAGAGAGAGAATTGGTGGTTCTACAGCAATGCAGTTTATTGCCGGTGCAACCTGTGGAAGTTGGGGACCAGCTTAATGCCAGAGTCCACTGCTGCTTATAGGCTGGGGTAATTTATAGACCTGGGTAGAATGGGTCTGGGCAGTATGGCTTGCTGCCTATAAACATGTTGATAAGATGTTGATAAGATGATTATATGATCTGGTGGTTTGGCCCTTTTTCTGGTGGGATATGGTTAGGATGTTCCTTGGATCTTTGCCCAGCAGGATATAATAGGGATGGTCCTTCATTTGGGCCTTTGCCCAGCAGGGTATGAGAAGGATGTTCCTGTGCTTTGGGCTCAGGTGGCTAGGCAGGATGTTTCTCATGGCCTGGACCCCCATGGACTGTTTCAGTCTGACCAAGGTCTGCAAAATGGAGGGGGGACTTACAAAATGGTGCAGTTTGGACTAACGTATAATTTTCTCTAATACAGGGCTATGTACATAAATGTTAGTAAATGGCAAGGAAAACAGCTTTGCAAAACGTAGCATTTGGGGCTAAGTTTTTCATTCAATAAGACAATGTACCTGGAGTCTTTTTACATACTTGTCTCCCTCTTGTGAGGTCTTACCATTTCTTTTTACCCTAAGTTTCCATGTCAGCCCTTGTCAATTCCTTGTCAAATGCCCTCCTCTCAGCATTCTGAGGTCTGAAATGAGAACGGAAAGGAGTAGATAGGGCTCCAAAATATTTTGTGTTTTAAATGGAGAGAATGTGGCATTGTGGGGAAAGGATTAAAATATGTCTGTGAGTTGTTGAAGATGGTGTTGGAGGATTAGAAAAGGTTGCATCAGTGTCATGGGATTTTTGTTTAACTCTGATCTCCAGGAAATGTGAGCCATCCCTCCATGTTTTCCTTCCAACTGCCCTGGTTGCCAGGTTAAGATGACTGATGACATCAGGAGCTTCCATGTTCCTGTTTGGAAGAGTCAATCCATGTGGGTATTTGGCAGAGCGTGTGGACAGTGGCTTCTTCTTAAAGCATTCTCACTCTTTGTTCCCTTCTTCCTATTTTTTAATTGACAAACAAAAATTGTGTATGTTCATATTATACAATATGATGTTTTGAAATATGTATACATTGTAGAGTGGCTAAGTCAAGCTAATTAGTATATGCACCACTTCACCTACTTATAATTTACTTAAAAGTCTCTCTTTTAGCAATTTTCAAGTATGCAATATATCGTTATTAACTATAGTCATCATGATGTACAACAGATCTCTTGAGCTTACTCCTCCTAACTGTACTTTGTGTCTTTTGACCGACATCTTTTCAATTCCTCTCCTCTTTAGCCTTTGGTAGCTACCATCCTTCTCTCTACTTGTATGAGTTTTACTTTTGAAGATTCCACATACAAGTAAGATCATGCAGTATTTACCTTTGTGTGCCTGACTTCTTTCAGTTAACATGATGTTCTCCACGTTCCTTCATATTGTCTCAAATGACAGAATTTCTTTCTATTTTTAAGGCTGAATGTTATTACACTGTGTGTACATACCACATTTATTGTGAATAATGCTGCAGTGAACACAGGAATGCAGATATCTCTTCCACATACTGATTGATTACTCCAAATTCTGAATAGAGATCATGGGGTTGGTCACAGTCATAATCCATAATCCAGAATCAAAGATGGGACAGATCATGCACTTTGTGCCTGAAAGACTTATATTGTCCCTGGAGGAGTGTGTGAAAGTAGGATTAAGGGGATTTTGAAGAGTGGTTGGACTGAACCGGAGAGAAGGGGCTGTTACATATGAGAGTTGGTATTTGGGACCTGGACAGAATTAGATGCCGGATAAGGATATAGAGCTACCTGAATTTATCTGTAGGGACATATCTTTGCTGTTATATGTTGTCTTTCCAGATTCAGGCTTATGACCCAGGATACTGGGTGTGGGGGTGAGATCTTATCATCATTTCCCAAAACTCCCAAAGACCAGAGAAGCGCAAGCTTGTCCGTCTGCAGAAACCAAAGCCCACAGCTTTTCTGCAACATGCTAGCTAGAGACCTCGCAAAATAAACACAAACTCTCCTCCAGAAGAAAGTGGAGCAAATTAGTAGTGAGAGAACTCGTGACATTTGTGTTAATCAGAATATTTAAAGATCGATTGTTTTCAGTGTAGTAGAACAACTTTTAAATTTTGTATTTGCAATATAATTCTATAAAAATTGTTTAATTCAAAAATGAGATATTTCTGGCTGAAATAAATATTGCATAATAAAGCACAATATGTAACAATAAAAATCATATCATATGAAGAATTGTCTAGGAATTATGAAGCTTTGGTTAGTGTACTTAGAAAATAAATTTCCCGGAGATTTTACATTTATACACTCAATGGTTGTATATTGCAGTAAAAAACAATAAGTTTTAACAAACTGGTGTAAAAACATACAATGAAAGTCAAAGGATTATAATTAATCGCTTAATACATGCCAGGTATTTTAATAGTTTATTTTGAAAATGTTAATCATATAATTATTATATTTCATTTAAGAGAGAATTTGTAGTTTAAAAATGCAATATTTATAAAAAGGTTCGTGATAGATGTTTTACATGCTATATATATGTGTGTTAATTTTTCTCATGATTTTTCATTAAAATAGTTTTTTGTGTTTGTACCTATTGAACTCATATAGGTGCATGGAAGTTCCCTAACATTTCTATAAATGTACATGTTTTACTGAGTGTTTCATCTTTGATATAGAAAACCTTAAAGAAAACCATCTTAAAGAAAAATTATTAAAATTTAGTAGGACTTTTTAACTTGCCTTAACATAATGCATGATATTTTAAATTATTAAACAGGACAAACTAATGCTTCCATTTTGGATACAAATAAATAATATGAATCAAAATGCTTTGCTGGAAAAATCCATGATGCATTGATACAATAAAAATGAAATATCTTGTTAACTTTAAGAGATGGGTGTTATTATACCACCCATCTCAGCTGGTTCTTTGCTACTAATGACATTGCTGTTTAATGGGTTGGTTATAATTTGAGCAAAATTTTAAACTATGAAAAACATCCTTAAGTTTTTTTTCCACATTGGAAAACATTTAAAAAAAAATGATAATGGGAAATGAGACAGACCCTGAGATAAAAGCCTTGATGCAGGAGATGGATTGAGGGGAAAAAGAGAAAGCATGAAAGAAAGGAATCAGGCTATGTGAACCCTGGGACAATACTGAAGGAAAAGCACTCCAACAGAAGATGCATTCCTGATGATGGCAAGAGGATTAGAAACATATAGGTAAAGATAGTGGTAGCTTTATTTTTATTTGTTTATTTATTTATTTATTTATTTTTATTTTTTGAGATGGAGTTTTGCTCTGTTGCCCAGGCTGGAGTGCAGTGGCGCAATCTCAGCTCACTGCAACCTCTGCCTCCTGGATTCAAGCAATTCTTCTGCCTCAGCCTCCTCAGTAGCTGGGACTACAGGCACACGCCACCACACCCAGCTAATTTTTGTATTTTTAGTAGAGATGAGGTCGCGCCGTATTAGCCAGGCAGATCTCAAAACTCCTGACCTCGTGATCCGCCCACCTCAGCCTCCCAAAGTGCTGGGATTACAGGTGTGAGCCACTGTGCCCAGCCAGTAGCTTTTTAATTTAAAAAATGGGACCTCCTTACAAACTCCAATTCCAGTTTTATGTAGGAGATGAAAAAAACTAAAGTATATGATGAGATGGGAACCATGAAAAAGAAGTGAGATTATTTAGGCAATGTCTGAGAAATAAGAAAAGTGAAAAAAGCTAAAGAGTAATAATAGCATAAATACAGAGAAGAAAGAGCTGAAGAAATGAGTACTAAATTATCCCCAAAACTGTATAGGACATGGTAGCATCAGAGAATATGGACTTGTGTAGTAAAGAGAATATGGAATTGTGTCATAAAGAACTTGGTCTTTTCCAAAAAAGAGTTTGGCCTTTGCCCTTGACTTCTGAGATGTAATTTGTGTCAGAGTGTCCTTATTTAGAGCAGTGTCTGGCCACAACAGATCTTAGAATGTGGCTGGCCACACCTGACAATTTAGGGTAGGGCTGTTCATACCAGAAAGACCAACAATATGATTTAGGGTGAGGGCTCCAATTGACCTGGAGACTGAGTTCAACCATGTGGGCAATCAAGCAATCAATCAATCATGCTTTTGCTATAAAGCCATCATAAAAACTCTGGACACCAAGGCTTGTGGAAACTCCCTGGTTGGTATTACTCCACGTGTAATGTCACACATTGATGCAGAAAGTAATGTCTGCTGACTCCACAGAAAGAGGACAAAGCAAGCTTTGCCTTCCCCTGCTCTATGTCTCTTCCTTTGACTAATTTTAATCTGTATCTTCTTCCTGTAATAAAATATAACCATGAGTATAATAGCTTTCAGGGAGTTCTTAAGCAAATTGTTGAACCTGAGAGTGGTTATAGGAACTTCCGAACTTGCAATTTGTGTCAGAAGTGAGAGCAGTCTTGTGAAGGACTATGCCCTTGATCTCCATAGTTTGGCTTACTCCAGATAGGGATCATTACTGAATTTGGGAGTAATGTGGGATATAGGAACAATTTAGGAAATGAACATGTGCATAATTTAAACATCAATTAGAAGCAAAACAAATACAATAAAATGCAAACAACAAGAAAGTGCACTTTTTAGGGAATAGAGCAAGATAGTAAATATGCTTTGTGACTGAGGTCAGCAGGAACAGCTGGGAACAGTTTTAAGGGTCTGAGAAAGGCTGAAGTATAGAATCAATTAGAAATTTGAAAGAATTAAAGGAACAAGGAGACAATTAGTATAATGAGCAGTGAAGAAACAAATTTCTTAAAAGCACTTGAGGGCAGTTTCTGACAATTGGTCAGGAACATCAGGACAACTCAAGTGGCTTGGCAAGGGCAAGAGATTATAGCTGCAGGAACATTTTAGTAGGATATATGAAAAGTTGAAGAAATGAGCACAGTGGAAATGGTGGACAGCACAACAGTGGATTAAATAGTGGAGAAGATAAGAAAAGTTCAGAAAATGGATGTGTTTCCATACTATAAGAGCATCTGGGATAGGTGAGCAACTGAGGAGTAAAAAGTAGCTAAGGGCAAAATAAGTGTATGTTGAGGAAGGGATGCAGATCTGGTCAGTGAGATTAGCTGACAAGCTGTATAGCTGAGAAGAGCTAAATCATCAAAGCAAGAAATGGCACTGGGGGAACGCAGCACTTTTCAAATCAGCTCAAGGAAGATGAATAGCATTTAGAAAGAGGGAAAGTTGATATAAGGACAGTAGAGAGAATAGACATTTCGCTGATATGGAAACAGCTAGAAAACAGAGTAGAGAAACAAAGTGAATGGAGGAGCTTGGAGACAGATATGGTCTACAAAATTCCTAGGAATTCCAATGTGCGTATGAAGCTCTACTCTAGTTCTCCATGAGGTGACAACTGGGGCAGTGAGGAAATGAAAGCAGTTGAAGTGAGGGAGTAGCTAAATGAATAACAGCTGTGCAAGAGACAGAATGATGGAAGTGACACGTAAAGCCAGAGCAATGATGAAAGAACAAATGGTGAGGCCACAGAAGATGGAGGGAGCCGAGGAGCTGGGAACATTTAGTAATACAGAAGCGAAAACTTAGATTACATCCCAGATGAAAGGAGCCCCAGAGGCAGGACTGGCCCAATTAGAAGAAGAGGCTTGAGTCATTGAAAAATGCGGTAAAGCCTAAGGCAAGAGACTCACAGGAAATGGTGCAGCTGTGAGAATTAGGCAGTTTGGCCCCTGAAGACCAAGAAGGAAAATAAACCAAATGATCTTAGGAGATACAAGTCAGTAAAAGAAGAATACCTGCCTTCCAGAAATAAAATCTTAGAAATGACAGCAAGAGGGGAAAGTGAAAGAAACAGTGGCAGTCAAGGCTACTGGAACCAAAGAGCATGAAGGGCTGCGTCTGAGAGTGCAACAGAGCTCAGAAGGAGTGAAGGGAAGGGGTTGGCACAAGGCTTCATGCACTGTCTGCAGACCAGTGAGCCGATTAAACTTCTTTTCTCTATAAATTACCCCGTCTCAGGCACGTCTTTATACCAATGCAAGAACCAACCTAGCTCAAATGTTTATATAGTCAATTGGCTGGTGAAACCCTGCCTACTCTAAAAAGCCTTCCTGGATTAAGAGGAAAGGGCTGGAATCTGTCTTATCTTCACTCTCTTAACCATGACTGTGCTTGTTAGGAATGTTGTTCAATCCTTTTCTGTATTTTTTTTTGGTTTGTGACATTGGCGCTTCCATAACACACTTTATCAACCTACTTAATAATTCTGTGTGTCGTGTGTCATGGTAAATCACAGAGACAGAATCTGTATCCATGGGATTTGTATAGACCTATTGATAGCAAAGTATGTAACAAAGGATTGGTTCGATTGTTTGAGTCTTTTTCTTACCCATGTCTCTCCTCTGAGACAGGAAAGAAGCAGTCAATACAACTAGGTGTTCCCTCACTCTCCTGTGAGTGTGACTGATATATCCATGTGTCTCTTCTACGTTCAATGAATTCCCTGCAGGTTGTCTGGGATATCTTTGTTTAATTCTGGAGCACATGAAGGGAATATCAAAGTACCATGTAAGTAAATCTAGGCCCAATCTGGGTGGATGATTTTCTGTGAGTTCCTCTTCCAGTGGAGGCTGATCCAAGATATTGTGACAACACAGTACTCTTTCTAGAATAATCTTCCACCTTATCATTGATAATGAAGCCTGTATCACTCTCATTTTCAAATATAACCATGTAAAAAGTTCACAATTTACCTGTCAGTGCTGTTAGTCTTTACGACAACACTAAGAAGTGATACTTGCATTTTATACATGTGGAAGGTAGATATCAGAGAGGATCAGGGGCATGTCCTAAGCAACATAGTAGTAGGTGGCAGATTTTGTAGTAGTTGTTGTTGCTGTTGGCAACTGTAGTAATACAGCAAAGGAAGAAACATGGGAAGATAAATTAGTTAGGTATGAATTTCATCCTCCAGTGATGCTTATCTCTGCTATTCTTAGCCCCTTGATCCTTAGTCAATAACAGACAAAGTAGAATTTAGGCCAAAGGTCATCAAATTAAGACAAATATGAACACTCCGCAATGCTAAAGACTCCAATTACAATAAATACAGCCAATTTTATGATGCAGAGCTATCAAAAAGTGCTCAGAAACAAAATAATAATAGAAAACTTGAACACATCACTCTTAGTATTAGACATTTGCTTGTCAAAGGGGATAAAATATAGCTAAGTATATAAAAGTTTAAATAAAACAACCTATCACCAACAATGTTGATGGCTGTTGTGAGACCTTGGTTCTTGTCTTCATAGTTTAAATGAATTTAAACAAGAGACACACAGCAAATGAGGTGCATCATAGGGCAATTTATTGCAAAGAAAAAATAATATTTGGAAGTTAAGTGCAGAATAGACAGTACACGCTGAGAGAGACTTTGGTCCATTTTCTATTGGGTTGTTTGTTCTTTACTGTTGAGTTTATATAGCCTAAACACTAGTTCTTAGTGGATATGTGGTTTACAAATGTTTTCTTGCAGTCTAGAGTTTGTCTTTCCATCTTTTTAATAGGCTATTTAACAAAGTGAAAGAATTAGTTTTAAATTTTGATAAGATGTAATATGTAATATTTTAAGCTTTGTTTTTTTACTTAAGGTAGTGTGCTGGAGTCAGCTTACATCAGCCCTTGAGAACTGATTATCAAGTATTCAGGGATTTTGCAAACAGATTGCCAAGGGCAGCTTAAATTTGACCACTTGAGAGTATTTACACTGCAAAAATGAACAAATGGTACAAATTAGGGCTTTTGCTCATGCTTCTTCCAACACTACTTGTCCTCAAAATGTATAACAGTCTAAAAAAATAGAATAATTTATATTATAGCTTTTTAATTTTTAGAATTATCTCAATTTTAGATGAACCTGTTTTAAAAATATATTTATTTAACCTTATTAAGTAAATTAGGAAACTCAAATTTGTATTCACTTTACCCATAATTTATATAGAGAAAAATAAGCCTAACTGAATTTTTTTTTAAAAGAAATAGACACACCTATTCTGAGGGCAGTACAAGTAGTAAAACAAATGATGATAAAATTGACTCAGAAGAAATAAAGATGAAATGAGTTTGTATTGATTTTACTCAAGTGAATTTAATTTCATAGCCATTGTGAACAGCTAAACCATAGTGTTTCAACCCTTTGGAAATGTTTTGGCAAATTAAGCAATGAAAACACTAACATTTGGCCGGACGGGGTGGCTCACGCCTGTAATCCCAGCACTTTGGGAGGCCGAGATGGGCGGATCACGAGGTCAGGAGATTGAGACCATCCTGGCTAACATGGTGAAACCTCGTCTCTACTACACACACACACACACACACACACACACACACACACACACACACACACAAAATTAGCCAGGCGTGGTGGCACGCGCCTGTAGTCCCAGCTACTCGGGAGGCTGAGGCAGGAGAATGGGGTGAACCTGGGAGGCGGAGCTTGCAGTGAGCCGAGATCACACCACTGCACTCCAGCCTGGAGACAGCGAGACTCCGTTTCAAAAAAAAAAAAAAAAAAAAAAAAAGTTTAAAGTTTCACATAAGTGTATTAGTGCTTTGTGGGCTTCTTGTTAAATGTCACTACAGGTTGCTCAGATTAGTATAAGCATATACATTTGCTGAGACATCAGTGAGAGATTGGATCAAACATGTTTACTTGGAAGTATTGGGTGAAGTTTTGGCAAAGATGGTTGCTCAGCTATCACTTTCTAGTAACACCATAACATGCTGACATGTAGTATAAAATATTAATTCATAGAAGAAGTGAAGCTGCTGAAACATCTTCCGCTGTAACTTGACTAGTACTTGTGTAATTTACACATGGTGATGTAAATATGAAGGAAGATTTATTTTTTCCTCCTTGGCAACAAATGTGATTAACTCTGAGCTACCTAAAATTCTGAAAGATTACATTGTAAGCAAATATGGTCTTAAACTGAAGTTTTGCATAGTTATATATTTTATACTGAACCTATGATGACAAGAAAACATGCTGGTTGCCTAGATGAAAGAACTCGTACTAGAATATAAATCACTATTTCCTTCATGGAGAAAGTCTCACTATGGAAAAGAAAAGCAGTTGAACTAAAGTGTTCTTTTTTTTTTTTTTTTTTTTTTTTTTTTTTTTTTGAGACGGAGTCTTGCTCTGCCTGGGTGGCTGGAGTGCAGTGGCCGGATCTCAGCTCACTGCAAGCTCCGCCTCCCGGGTTTACGCCATTCTCCTGCCTCAGCCTCCCGAGTAGCTGGGACTACAGGCGCCCGCCTCGTCGCCCGGCTAGTTTTTTGTATTCTTTAGTAGAGACAGGGTTTCACCGTATTAGCCAGGATGGTCTCGATCTCCTGACCTCGTGATCCGCCCGTCTCGGCCTCCCAAAGTGCTGGGATTAAAGGCTTGAGCCACCGCGCCCGGCCGAACTAAAGTGTTCTTAATGACATTAAAAACTGAATTACATAAGGTTACAGCATTAATTCTTGAATACTATTATCTTTATTATGTAATATTATGGATGCTGATCTGAACAATAGTTACTGCCTTTTATAGTTTTTAAGTGGAACTACTCTGTTAAATATTTCAACTACCACACAAATGTCCTGTTATGGCAAGTTTTGAAACCAGTTTGACCTCAGACTTTTAAGGATATGAATGAATCATGCTTATTTACTTGTCTGAGATCTGCGGTATTTTTAATGATTTTAATACTTCCATTCAAGGAAAGAATGTAGAATGTTTTTCATGAACTAATGACAAAAATAAAAGTTAAATGCTTGAATGAACAGTTTCTACAAGTTCTTATGACATATGTAAATGATTCAACAATTAGCAATAAGTGGTAGTGGTAATTTTGGTATTAAACATCTGTGAAAAGTTAGCAGCAAAACCTTACACATTTGTTTCCAATTTAAATTTTATTTTCCATCAAAAGAATACTTATACATCAAAACTTTATAGAACCAGAATCTATTTCTTTCATCAGATGTAATATGTTAACTGTAATTTTATACCACTTTTTTTTAGAACTGAATACTAATAAGGATTGAAGATTAATTTTGAAAATTCAGTATCACTTTCTTAATATCATCTAACAGTTAAAATAGAATATCCCGAGCTTGCTGAAATTGCTTTAACATGTATTTTCTAAATTTAACATAAATATTTCCTGTGAGATTTATTTTTCAAGCATGAGCATTATTTAAGCAAAACAACACAAAAACAGTTTAAATATATAGACTCTTCTGGAGGCAGCATTGATACTAATAAATTAGATGAGTTAATAATCAAGGAGTACACTAAATCTTTTAACAGCTACAAGAACATGTTCTTTCAAAATACTCATGTAGGTGTTTCATATGTAAAACTGCTATTTTACTCAATAGTTATAATTGCAGAAAAGCAAAAATTATGAATGTAATAACTAGGTATATTGATCACCTGTATGCATACTTTCTATAAATGAGTTCAGTTTTCTCATTTTTTTCTTTCCCTGTATTTGTACTTACTGAATTTATTGAAATTTATTTTATATCTGAATGTGATAAAAAAATGTTGGTCTTATACTTTCTTTGACTTTTTATTGCTTTATTTTCTATTGATCCATTTTATTGTCTTTTGTATAAATATTGGCCTTTGAAAGCTTGAAAGTTTTTGAAAAAATGGTCCTTAAACACAAATGGTTTAAGAATTTCAATAGAGAGTTTGACGATTATATGGCCATAGGTGGAGCCATGGAGGGACAAAGAAAGAGCAAAATTGTTCAGCCTCATGACGGGGAAAATGAAGCTCCATTGCCCGAAATAGGGAAGAGGAGCTGGCCTGTCGGGAGAGATGCTTGTTTGAGTTTTAGATCTCTAGATTGTAAGATGATGGCAGAAAATTCAGATACAGGGTCTAGCAGGAGACTGGAGCTCTGGAACTGGAGCTGAGGTCATAGCACACATAAGACCAGGATCATTTGCCTGAAGTCATAGTTGAATCATAGAAATTGTAAGATTCAAAGAAAAGAATGATGTCCTGTGAGATCTGAGCAGCTATATTTTTTCACTCAGTGGCTTTAAATAAAATTGATTTATACCTCCTATCAAGGTTGTCATTCTCCCAACTAATGTAAATTTTCCTATTTGTAACCAGAGAAAGTAACAGAGCAATGATTATGATGATGATGATAACAATAAGGATAATAAAATAATGATGATATCATTGTAAAGCAATAGCAATAATAAAAACAAGTCCTCATGTACTCCTTATGTACCAAGGGCAGTTTATTTCACACAAGAAAGTTAAGGCACAGAGGGGTTAAGTTTAATGACTTGCTGGACGTCACTTAAATAATATGTGGTGGAGTTGAGGTTTGAATTCAGACTGTTTGGATTTAGAGCTTTTTTTTTAACCATTGACTGCTAACCATTAAAGATACTGAAGTAGATCTTTCTCAGAGTCATTAACAACAAGCTACACAATATCTTGGAAGTATGTGTGTCTTTTAGGAAAAAACAAAGCCATTTTTTAATAATCCACTTATTTTTCTGAAAGATTGCTCTAAGGGGTCCAAACCGATTCTTCTCAAACTGCAATGTGCCCTGCAGATCAAGTTCCCTGCAGATCTTGCTAGAATGCAGAATCCGACCCAGTAGATCTGAGGTGAGAGCTGTAATTCTGCATTGATAACAGCTCCCAATGCTGGCCCTTACCCACACTCTGAAGAGCAAGGGTCTGCAAAGTCAGGAGGCAGATGAAGGTATGAGGAAGCTGTCCTAGTGGTTAGAGGTAAACTATGTTCTGCACTTTTATCTAGAGGAGTCAGGCTCTTGTTCAATGTCCTTAAATTGTTGAAACTACGATTAATTCATTATTACATCTAGGCAGAATACTTTCTTAAAGAAGAGACTAATATTTTTAAGAAGATATGGGTCTGTACTTTTTTGAAAATCTCTTATAATCACCTCTACCTGTCCTCTTTTTTTCTGGTTCCATTTGGGTTTGACAACATAAGATTGTGGTTAGAAGCAGGATAGTTTGAGTTTGAATGTCAGTCCTTCGTGAACTACAAAATTACATAGTTTACTTACCTTGTGTGAGTTTAGTTCCCTCATTTGTAGTATAGGGGTGATAATGGTATTAGGGTTATAAGACTGTGGAGAGGATCAATTGAGACAAGGCACATAAAACATGCTAGGGCACTTGGCATGGTACATGTGTTCCCTGAACCTGGGCTTATTATTGTTACAGCTTTATCTCTGCCCATGTGCTGTGTCCTAGTGTCACACTGCCTGTTCCTGTAATGGAACACCTGTGTTCTCATCTGGAACCTCGGATGATTATTTCCATTCTCAGCTCACACCCAGAGCCCCCTCCAAACGTCCTCACTTTCACATTTGTGTTCATGTTTGTCTTTCAACTGGCACAGGAATTTCACGCAATAGTGAAGACATTTATAAATCAGGGGTTTCTAGACTTTGCGTGTTTGTTTTCCTACTAAAATAGAATAATTGTGAGCTCTATATTTCGAAGAGAGGAAAAGAAAGGATACAATTTTCTTTGATATTTTTCTTTGTATTCTGTGGTAATACAGGATTGTTCCTTTCAATCTCTCTTTTGAAGAGAAGATTTCATTTTTGTTTTTGTTATTTTGTGTAAAGCAGAGATATAGACTAAATAATGAAATAGTGTTAGACTGTAATAGACAGACAATATTAACACAAATGTCTGTATTTTAAAAGCTGCTTTACTTTTTGAAACGGGAAAAACCTGAAACTCTTTCTTTCCAGCTCCAGAGAGAGCCATCCTGATGGAACCTACTGACCAGGAGGACACAAAAGAAAAGAGGGAAGAGATGAAAGAAGGTGAGGGTCTCTATTGCCGGCAGAACTGGACTGTGTGTTTAACTGGAAAGGTGATGGAGAATGTAGTTATACACGGCTCTCTGGACCCTTCTAGTGAAATAAAGAACTAGTTAAATAAGGCAAGACGGAAGAATGAGGCTGCCATCTAGAGTTAGTAACAGGTAATGTTCCAGGGCACAAGGGAGCCAAAGGCAGAGAGCTTCACTTTTTAATCTGTGCAGTCTTCATGCATAATAATGATCTCATTCCTCTGTATTAGTCAAGGTCTTCCCATTATAAGTGACGAATTATAACCAGATTAAACCAAAAAGTAAAATAATTTATTGACTGATTGATACGGTTTGTATTTGTGTCCCCACCCAAATCTCATGTAGAATTGTAATCCCCAGTGTTGGAGGTGGGTCCTGGTGGGAGGTGATGGGATCATGTGGGCGGTTACACACGCAATCCACCTTGGTGCCGTCGTCGTGGTGGTGAGTCTTCATGAGATCTGGTTGTTTCAAAGTGTGTAGCACCTCACCTCTCTCTCCCTCTTGCTCCTGCTCCCACCACGTGAGGCACCTCTCTCCCTCTTTGCTTTCCACCATGATTGGAAGCTTCCTGAGGCCTCCCCAGAAGCAGAAGCCCCTGTGCTTCCTGCACAGCCTGCAGAATCATGAGCCAATTAAACTTCTTTTCTTTATGAATTATGCAGTCTCAGGTTTTTTTTTATAGCAGTGAAAGAACGGAGTAATACAATGATGTAATTGGAGTAGGATGAGATGGAGTGAGCATTAGGTATGCTGGAGCTAGGGGATCAAATGATATCAACTCACTCTCTCCTGCTCAAAAGCATACCTACTTCCCAAAAATGCTTGGCTCTCCTTCTTCTTCCTTTTATTAGCATGTGGTCACTATTCTATCATGGGCTTTACCCAGGAAATGAGTTAGCTATGTGTATATGTGTGTGTGTGTTGGGGGGTGGGGAAGGGGTGGAGGTCTTAGTTTACCTTTTCTGCTCCAATACCTATCCACTGATGACTTCTAAACTTTTCGTCAGCCCCATCCTAATTCTGATTTCCAGATCTAGATATTTAGAGGGCAATTTGGCCTAGATGTCTAATAAGTCATTCAACTACAAAGTAGTCAAAATAGAAGGTGCTACTCTTCTGATGTTTTTATCATTAGTTATTTGTGTTTCTCTTCCATGTTGACGGTGATACTATCTTTAAATTCCCCTTGGACCTTCATCAGAGATCAGAATTTATAAGTTGATTGATACATATTCATTAAATAAATATATATTGAACATGCAAAGTGGAGATGCATCATGTGTAACATAATTTTGTTGTGAGGATTAAATAAAATAACATAGGAAAAACATTCAGTAAAATGCTTGACATCCATAATTTCATAACCAATGAATGAAGAGGATACAAAAGATATTTTTAAGCTTGTGTCTTTTATCCTATTGTTTCTCAAGTGAATTCATAACATGAAAGAATATATTTTTCACACCCAGAGAAAGTCACCTTACCACCAGAATATCCTTTAGTACACTTCAGGTTTGCCTTGAAGTGTTTGTTTGCATTTGTTAATATCAATGAGAGAAGAGCAGAGAGCTTCTCCCACTTCAGGTAAGCCCGTAAATGGAGCTGTCCCTACTGCATCTCAGGGCATTGTTAGATACATATTTCACTTTAGCCTGGAATCTGTTTGAAATGAGTTGAGTGTGTGAAAAGAATGGTCATATATATATAACTATATATATATGGCAATAAACCAATTATTAATAATGTAAAATGTAGTGAGTGATATTACACACCCATCTCTATAAAAGGCATTTTCTCAAACATGCTCTTTAGTGTTTACTGGAGTCTCATACATTAGATGTAAAAAATGGCATTAAAGGTAGAGAAGGGGGTACTCAAGGAATGGCAGTCACATATATGGCAGGAGGAAGTGAACCTAAGCCTCAGTGCTGCATGTCCATCCCTCAGCTCACTGCACCTCAGTGCCATACTTAGCCCTGAGAAAACATACTCTGCCCACGGACATTCACTGGGGTAGCATCCTTTACAGTTTTCAAGAACAGACATTATTTTCTGTTAGGGGGAGAGCATTTCCTTCATAAGTAAAATTTATCCACCAGTACTAATCCTAGAGGTGTTGAGTGCCTTGAAAGCTCTCTGTGTCATGAACTCTTAGACTAGAAATGAATCTTAAATTAGAATGGCACAAATGTGTATCACAAACATATAAACACACTCAAGCATACCACGCCTGACATTTAAAATGTCTGGACTAAGAAAATGTGAGGCCAAAGGTTTGGATAAATAAACTAGGTGGACATAGAAGCCCCGTAGGACAATGACATGAATGTTGTCAAGAAAGGCTGTGTGTGTTAGAGGCCAAAAGGCCTGGATTACTTATGGGGATATGACCAGTGTTTAGACAGCAGAGATGAGGTATCGTTAGCGATTCACCTGGGCATGTGCCTTAGCATTGCTTTTCCAGCAGGGCAGATAAATGATGGCCTGAAAGCTGCCTCAGAAAATCAAGATGATTCCGGTCTGTTCTCCACAACCCTGGAGGAGAATGGGCATCCCCTATTCTCACTATTCCAATGTCAAGAGTGTCCTTGGGGGAAACACCCGAGTCAGCAGGGGCAAGGAGGTGCAAGTAGCATTTGGTAAACAACACAAAAGATCTGTAGGACACAGTGGAAATATTCATGAGGGAAGAGAGCCATGGAAAGAAGGGCTGGGGATAAGAAGCAAAAAGTTGTAAGAGAATGTGATACGACTGGGACAAGGCTGCTTGCCAAAACTCTGCACAGGCAGCGGTCAAGCTGGTCTTCTAGTCTCCTTGGACAAGAAGGCTCTGTTGTCCTGATTATGAGCTCTCTAATAGAGTATATAGATTTTGAACCTTTCTTTTTGCAGGAAGACTTTCTGTAACCATGCAACGTATATTCAACTTGTAATAGAAGTTAACTGTTTAAAAAATTTGGATGCTCTTTATTTCTTTATCTTGGTCTGATTGCTCTGGCTAGGACTTTCAGCACTATGTCCAATAACAGTGGTGAGAGTGGACATCCTTGTCTTGTTCCAGACTTAGAGGAAAGGCTTTTAGTTTTTCCCTGTTCAGTATGATACTAGCTGTGGGTCTCTCATATATGACTTTTATTATGTTGAAGTAAGATATTAACATTTTATGTATATTAAAAAATGTCTGCGCTTGGATGCCTATACTGCCTTTGTAACCAGGGAAAAGGCTCTGGTCTCCAATACAAATAGGCTTTGGGAAAGGATCTTTGCAAAAGTGAAAAATCTAGGGAGTCTGTTTTCCTTTGATACATTGTTCTTTAATTTATCATTTGGCTTATCTCAGACAACAGAAAACATGATGCCAACTGTGTAAGAGAAGTGGAAATGTATTATTACCTATAAAAGAAAAGTCAAAGAGTGGATATAATTTAGGCATGGCATGGCTGGAGACAGAAAATCGGTGTCATCAGAATATATTTTCCCTGTATCTCTCGTTTCTGTTTCCTCTGCTCTTTAACTTCATTCTTAAAGGGGCTCCCATTTGTTCTTACAAGATTGCTGCCTGTGGCTCTGAGAAAACACATCCCAGGAAAAAAGAGTGACAATCTTTCTCTTAGGATTTCTAGGTAAGGACCAGAATATCAATGGATCTGTTTTAGGTCATGTGCTGATGCCTGCACTAATATCTGTGACCAAGGGACTTCCATCTGTAGATGTGCATAGGCCCAGATTATGTGTTCCACCCCAGATCATGATGAAGTTAACACAAATGAAGACACAACCTTGAGGGTAGGGTTAATCACAAAAAGATAATTGAATGTTAGTTTCTAGAATATGGATGGCTGGATATAGAAACATCAGCAAAAGATATCTACTCTATTTGACTTTTTTACTCCTTAGTTCCCATACTAGCTACTAACAACACTCATTGTTGCTAGAACATTTCTACTTTCTGATGTAAACCTATAGTGGATTTTCAAATCCCAATCTTGCTAACAAATGAAGGAGCCATAGTGTATTTCATCAGGATATTCAATATATATGTAAGGCTAGATACCAGTAAAGTGGATGACTTACTCTTTTGCATAAACAAAACAGTAAATGGAACCAAGAAAAATTTAAACCCACTATGACCAGATACACTGATAGTGAATGTGACCCAAAATTATAGTTAATCAGTGGCAAAATTGAGGGCAAAATTCATATCTCCTTATTTCCATACCAGCGTCCTTTCTTTCTTTGAGTAGGAATCATCCAGTAGCCTAATACTCCTCCTCTCTCCGTGGTATTTTACTTCTCCAACCACAGAAAATATAACATCCATTTGTGAATGGTAAAAAACAGCAGTAGGCCTGGGTAACTCAGTGATTCCTTCCTTTGGACTTTGTCTTTTGTAGGAAGGATATTTTCTCTTTTGCTCCATGTCTTTTAATTATATTAGTGGGGTAAGGTTTAATTCTGCAGATAGGCCTGCAATTGGTGGTAAGTATAATTTTGGGTAACAAGATATAACAAGATACAACAAGATATAACAGTTGGGTTAACAAACCCAACTGGTGAAGATAATTTAAACTACACAAAATGGGAGGAAGATGACTTAAAACAATCAATACATAGAAATGAATATCAGCTCTTTTGTTGTTTATTTGTAATAAATGTGATATTTGGTTCTTGTTAGTTTGATTCCTTCATTTTTGTCTCCCATTTTGTTCGACATTTAAGTACAGCATAGGGATGTTATTTAATTTACATCTTCACACTCCAAAAGAAATACTTTTCTGAATTAAGTAGAAAAAAAGAATAAGCAAGTGTAGGTACTCGGTTACCCATTAATCACATTTTCCATATTTTTCAAATTCTATATAAAAACCAAATTCCCTAAAGAGAAGAGAGAGAAAAAAAAGAAGATTAGTATCATAAGGAACGTGAACATTGGTATTGAATGTACTTTTCCTTATCTTCTAAAAGAGGTCCTGAAAAGGGAGCTGCTTTTAAATTCCCTTTACATTCTTCTTTTTTTTTTTTCATTTTTCTTTGTTACCACTGTAGTTTGTACATTCTTTCTCCATGTCTTGATTATTCAAAAGGTGTCCTATGACATTTTTTATGTAGAGTTTTTCATCCCCTAACCCATTCTCATCTCAATAACTTTCAATTCAACATAAAAATACCAGATTTTTTTTTTACCAAGAGGTAAAAGATAACCACAGCAATAATGCTATGCGTAATTCACACAATTCGCTCTGTGCTCAAATTTTTCACTGTTTTCACACTGTCCATTGATTGTAGTCTATTCCCCTTTCTTGGGTATTTATGTTTCACAGAAGACTAGCCTCTTATTTTCCATCTTTACATATTACCATTCTCTAAATACATAATATTTCTTTCAGCATCATATTTGTATTACATCTCTAAAGACACTGCACACTTTCTTGATTCCAAGTGTTTTCCCAGACAGTTGGCACTGTGTAGATTGAGCAATCCATTTTCCATTTTCTTTTTTGAGTTCCATTTCTTTAAAACTCCTTTAGCCCTCTCGTTCTTCAAGAGACTTCTCACGCCAGCCCCTATAATCAGGCTCACCTTTGATATATATCTAATGCACTCATTTGGTTCAAGAATGGCAAACATAAATGCTTGGAGCCTAGTGGGTAATATAAATAAGTGATGTGAACCACTTCCATTACAAAAAAGAGAGGAAGAGCTATGGTTGTTTGGAACACGTGATCTCCATTTGAACAGGGAGCTACTATGAGATAGTGGAGTATTGCCTGATAAATCCTTGCTTAGTATCACTAAGCAAGTTTGAAATCTGTATTTTTGGGTAAATTCTATCAATGATTTCAAAACTTATTAAAACATCATTTTTTCCAACAAAACCAGGGTTGCTTTCTATTCTCATCAACTTTGTCTGCATATGTTCTTTTTGCCAAATAAGACCACAAGCTTTTTAAGAGTATGGACTGTTTCATGTAATGTTCTCTTTTCTTAGCATATATTACCAGAGTGCTAGACTGAGTAGGCTTGAAGGATTCATTAAGGATAGTGAATATAACTATAAATTCTGGCCAAGTCTTGGATTCATCATTATTTTTCAAAGATTTTACATTGTTCACAAGTGGCAGATATCTCTGAGAGCAGTGAGTCCAATTTACAAGGGCTTTTTCCTCAAAACACTGCCAAGAGTAGAGACCAAGGAATTACCCTTCTCCTCCCATCATTCAAAAGAGCATTAGGACTATTCTTCTTGCCCCAAGATATAGAAATGGCATGGAAATTAAGTTTACACATTCAGGTCATATGGAGAATTAAGCAAATATGCATGTCATGCACCATTCCTGCCATTGGAATTAATTTTCTGTGTTCCAGAATAAGATATGTTTGATATGAACTGTGCTCATATTGGCTACAATGTTACTGAACAGTTTTTAACTATTTTAACCAGCAGGGCTCTTCATTTATTCTTAGACTGAGAAATAAAAGCTAGAGTGGTCACAGTACATCTCTCAGAGTTACAAGGTAGAAAGGAAGGAAAGAAGGAAAGAGAGAGAGAGGGAGGAAGGAAGTAAGGAAGGAATTACTACACTAGGAATTATTACTAACTTCTGGAGGATGACTTAGAAGCCCAAGGAAGGATGGAAGAAAGTAGGAAGGAAAAATGGAAGGAAGGAAGGAAGGAAAGAAGGAAGGGGAAGGGAAGTAGGGAGGGAGAAAGGAAATGGAGAGAGGGAGGAAGGAAGGAGGGAAGGAAAGGGAGGGAGGAAAGAAGGAAGCAAGGGAAGGCAGGAAGGTTTCAGTTAACCTTTAAGTTAACTGAAAGGAAAGGGAGGGAGGGAGGAAGGAAGGAAAGAAGGAAAGGGAGGGAGGAAAGAAGGAAGCAAGGAAGGCAGGAAGGAAAGGGAGGAAGGAAGGAAGGAAGGAATTGATGAAGGAAGACAGGAAGGAAGAGAGAAAGGAAAGGAAGAGAGGGAGGAAGGAAGGAAAGAAGGGATTGTTTCTTTAACCACTTCCCCGTTTTTGCCAAAGAGATCTGAGGCCTGATCTTTGAGCTGCTAACACTGCTCCATGAGGTTATGGCCTCCTCACATTTCCTAGATGAGCCTGAAAGGAATCTCAGAACGATCTTTGTGGGAAGTTGTGAAGTAATAGTCCAGCAGATCAAGGCCCACATTGCGTGTCTGCCTCAATCTATGTGATTTTCCAAAGGCCAGGGCATTATGACGGAGACCATCTTACACTGCTCTTTTTAGTAGTGTGTGCACAACCACCACAGAGTATAATAGAAATATTACATGGAAGAGCTACAAAGACATTTCCAAGTCTCTTTTCTGACTATCTCATTCCTAAGAAACCAACAGTAACCACATTAGGAAGGAAGGATAATGTAACTTAATTATTCTATATAGTCTGGTAATACTCCTGAATTCTAGTTCATCTTTGAATGAGAACAGTAGAGCAAACAGTAGAGACCTGGTTAACTTACATTTTTACATTTACATTCTTTTTCTTTAAAGGACATTTCAATTGTCCTCTGAAATGGAATAATCCTCATGGAAGGGCAACATGATACTAGAAGCTCATGAGGATTATTTTCAAAGAAAGCTGTGCAGAAGAGTTGGCTCAGCAGGCTTGGCATGCTCAAACCAGCTCCTGGCAGATAACCTACAAGCCCTTGGAATATTCTGTGCAATAGGGTATGTTTGTATATCTAGGACCTGGGTCTGCCAAAGAGTTTATGCTTGCCATGAAATTTATAATGAACACCTGTTGTTGTTTACCTAGGGTCCTGAACCACTCTATGCCAATTTGATCTCTGGCTGGGCAGGAGCTGGAGATTAAGTATTTAAGGTCAGCCATGTAGGTGTTCTGTGCCTACCTGACTGACCCCCATTAAACAGTCTGAACACCACATCTTGGGTGAGCTTCCCTGGTAAGCAGTGCTTCATGTGTGTTGTCATGGTAGCAGGTATCACTTCTGTGAGTCCACTGGGAGAAGACAGCTGGAAACTTGTGCCTGCTCTCTTGGGGACTCCACCTCATGCATCTTTGGTCTTTGCTGATTTTAGTTTGTATCCTTTCATTATAATAAACAGTTACCATGAATATAACAGCTCTTCTCAGTTTTATGAGTCCTCCTGAATCCACAAGCCTGAAGATAGTCTTGGGGATCCCCAACAGAGAAGATCTCACAGGTCATGAAGAAGTTAACTGACAAGATACAGGACTAATTTGTGAAAACAATTTTGAATGGAGCTAAATATATATTATAAGGAATATTATTAATTCTTTAGTCTAAATTTCCTACTGAATTTATTTGAAAGGCAAAAACAATATGAAAAGTTGACTGTCAATTTTTATACATGCAAGACCAAAAAACCCCTTTGCTACTTGTGTGTGTATCTATACCTGCATCTCTGTTTATACCTTTGTCTATGTCTATAGCTGCATCTGCATCTTTTTCTACGCCTCTTAATAGCTACCAAACACTGATAGGTGCTATTCATAGGTTTGTCAATGTGACATATAAAAAAAGTTGAGTTTTTTTTTAAATAACTAGATTTCCATTCATTGCTTGAATATAATCTATAGATTACTTACAAATATAATCTCTGTACAGTTCTCCCAAAACATTATGTAAGCCTTTTTTCTTTTTTAAATGATTCAACTTTGAATATTAACTAAATTCTAGGAGACTTTCTTCCTTCACTCTGTCTGTAGTCTGTCCCCAGTTTTTGTAAATAATACAGGCTATTTTTTTAAAAAAAGTATGCATCAGTAAAACCCAATTCCTTCACTACGTTTCTTTGAAATTTCTGTGAAGAAGTAGAGGGAAAAAGTAATGGCAGTTTATTCTGTACTTACCACTGCTCAACACAAAAGAAACACTCATTCTGGAAAGTGTGACCATTTGAGGCACAAACAGGTGCTATTACATCAGGGCAGTCTACATCGTAATATGGTTCCGGTGGCTGATACATTTTACATGGGGGCTGCAAGTACATGATACCATAAAATAACAAATAATAGATTCTCTTCCATCTATTTCTTCCTGTCACTTCTGCCCAACTTAAAAATAACATTATATCATAACAGTCAATTAATCTTATCAAGGATTCCCTGTGCTGTGGTCTTCTGTCAGGCCAGTTTCTTTTTCTGATTGTAGTGTCCCCACCCATCTTATCATCTCTTCAAGTCGTAACCACTTTAATATTCCTGTTTAACCTTGAATGCAAAGTTTTCACTTAGCCTTCATGTTTCAGTTCCAGTAAGAAGTTTATGAATGGAGATACGTATGTGTTTGTGAACTTCTAGAGGACAGCCCTCAAGTGTCATTGGCCAGAATAAGGATTTTGTATTAAAACTTATTAAAACTCTCAGACAAGATAGCCGAATAGGAACAGCTGTGGTCTGCAGCTCCCAATGAGACCAATGCAGAAGGTGGGTGATTTCTGCATTTCCAACTGAGGTACCTGACGCATCTCACTGGGACTGGTTAGATAGTGGGTACAGCCCACAGAGGGTGAACAGAAGCAGAGTGGGACGTCATCTCATCCGGGAGGTGCAATGGGTCAGGGAACTCCCTCCCCTAGCCAAGGGAAGCCATGAGAGACTGTGCTGTGAAAGACAGTCCTATCCAGCCCAGATACTATGCTTTTCCCACAGTCTTCGCAACCTGCAGACCAGGAGATTCCCTTGGGTGCCTACATTACCAGGGCCCTGGGTTTCAAGCACAAAACTGGGTGCCCGTTTGGGCAGACACTGAGCTAACTGCAGGAGTTTTTTTCAACCCCAGGGGTGCCTGGAACGCCAGCGAGACAGAACTGTTCACTCCCCTGGAAAGGGGGCTGAAGTCAGGGAGCCGAGTGGTCTTGCTCAGCAGGTCCCATCCCCACAGACCCCAGCAAGCTAAGATCCACCAGCTTGAAATTGTCACTGACAGCACAGCGGTCTAAAGTTGACCTGGGACACTCACGCTTGGTGGGGGGAGGGGCGTCCACCATTACTGAGGCTTGAGTAGGCGGTTTTCCCCTCACAATGTAAACAAAGCTGCTGGGAAGTTCCGACTGGGTGGAGTCCACTGCAGCTCAGCAAAGCTGCTGTAGCCAGACTGCCTCTCTAGATTTCTCCTCCCTGGGCAGGGCATCACTAACAAAAAGGCAGCAGCCCCAGTCAGAGGCTTATAGATAAAACGCCCATCTCCCTAGAACAGAGCACCTGGGGGAAGGGGCTGCTGTGGGTGCATCTTCAGCAGACTTAAAGTTTCCTGCCTGCTGGCTCTAGAAAGAGCAGCGAATCTCCCAGCACAGTGCTTGAGCTCAGCTACGGGATAGACTGCCTCCTTAGGTGGGTCCCTGACCCCCATGCCTCCTAATGGGGAGACACCTCCCAGCAGGGGTCTACAGACACCTCAAAGAAGAGAGCTCTGGCTGGCATCTGGCGGGTGCTACTCTGGGCCAAAGTTTCTGGAGGAAGGAGCAGGCAACAATCTTTACTGTTCTGCAGCCTCTACTGGTGATAACCAGACAAACAGGGGCTGGAGTGGACCTCCAGCAAACTCCAGCAGACCTGCAGAAGAGGGGCCTGACTGTTAGAAGGCAAACTAACAAATGGAAAGCGATAGTATCAACATCAACCGAAAGGATGATCATGCAAAAACTCGATCTGAAGATCTCCAACATCAAAGACCAAAGGTAGATAAATCCATGAAGATGAGGAAAAACCAGCCCAAAAAGGCTTAAAATTTCAAAACTCAGAATGCCTTTTCCCCTCCAAAGGATCACAACTCCTTGGCAGCAAGGAAACAAAACTGGGTGGAAAATGAGTTTGACAAATTGACAGAAGTAGGCTTTAGAAGGTGAGTAATAGCAAACTCCTCTGAGTCAAAGGAGTATATTCTAACCCAATGCAAGAAAGCTAAGAACCTTGATAAAAGGTTACAGGAACTGCTAACTAGCATAACCTGTTTAGAGAAGAACATAAATGACCTGATGAAGATGAAAAACACAGCATGAGAACTTCATGAAGCATACACAAGTATCAATAGCCAAATCAATTAGCAAAAGAAAGGATATCAGAGATTGAAGATCAACTTAATGAAATAAAGTGTGAAGACAAGATTAGAGAAAAAAGGGTGAAAAGGAATGAACACAGCCTCCAAGAAATATGGGACTATGTGAAAAGACCAAACCTACATTTGATTGGTATACCTGAAAGTGATGGGGAGAATGGAACGAAGTTGGAAAAAACACTTCAGGAGAACTTCCCCAACCTAGCAAGACAGACCAACATTCAAATTTAGGATAAATGGAGAACACCACAAAGATACTCCTAAAGAAGAGCAAACCCAAGAGACATAATTTTCAGATTCACCAAGGTTGAAATGAAGGAAAAAATGTTAAGGGCAGCCAGAGAGAAAGGTCAGGTTACCCACAAAAAGAAGCCCATCAAACTAACAGTGGATCTCTCTGCAGAAACTCTACAAGCCAGAAGAGAGTGGGAGTCAATGTTCAACATTCTTAAAGAAAAGAATTTTCAACCCAGAATTTCATATCCAGCCAAACTAAGCTTCATAAGGGAAGGAGAATTAAAATCCTTCACAGACAAGCAAATGCTAGGGATTTTGTCACTACCAGGCCTGCCTTACAAGAGCTCCTGAGGGAAGCACTAAACGTGGGAAGGAAAAACTGGTATCAGCCACTGCAAAAACATACCAAAATGTAAAGACTGTCAACACTATGAGGAAACTGCATCAACTAATGGGCAAAATAATCAGTTAGCATAATAATGACAGGATCAGATTTACCTATAACAATATTAACCTTAAATGAAAATGGGCTAAATGCCCCAATTAAAAGACACAGACTGGCAAATTGGATAAAGAGTCAAGACCCATCAATGTGCTGTATCCAGGAGACCCATCTCATGTGCAAAGACACACATAGACTCAAAATAAAGGGATGGTGGAAGATTTACCAAGCAAATGGAAAGCAAACAAAAGTAGGGGTTGCAATTCTAGTCTCTGATAAAACAGACTTTAAACCAACAAACACAAAAAGAGACAAAGAAGGCCATTACGTAATGGTAAAGGGATCAATGCAACAAGAAGAGCTAACTATCCTAAATATATATGCACCCAATACAGGAGCACCCAGATTCATAAAGCAAGTTCTTAGAGACCTACAAGGGGACTTACACTCCCACACAATAATAGTGGGAGACTTTAACACCCCAATGTCAGATAGATTGATGAGACAGAAAATTAACAAGGATATTCAGGACTTGAACTCAGTTCTGGACCAAGTGGACCTAATAGACATCTACAGAACTTTCCACCCCAAATCAACAAAATATATATTCTTCTCAGCACCACATCACACTTATTCTAAAATTGAACACATTATTGGAAGTAAAACACTCCTCAGCAAATGCAAAAGAATGGAAATCGTAACAAACAGTCTCTCAGACCACAGTGCAATCAAATTATAACTCAGGATTAAGAAACTCACCAAAAACTGCACAACTACACGAAAACAGAACAACCTGCTCCTGAATGGCTACTGGGTAAATAACAAAATTAAGGCAAAAATGAAGATATTCTTTGAAACTGATGAGAACAAAGACACAACATAACAGAATCTCTTGGATACAGCTAAAGCAGTGTTTAGAGGGAAATTTATAGCAATAAATGCCCACAGGAGAAAGTGGGAAAGATCTAAAATTGACACCTTAACATCACAATTATAAGAACTAGAGAAGCAAGAGCAGACAAATTCAAAAGCTAGCAGAAGACAAGAAATAACTAAGATCAGAGCAGAACTGAAGGTGATACAGACTCAAAAACCCCTTCAAAAAATCAATGAATCTAGGAGCTGGTTTTTTGAAAACAGACTGCTAGTCAGACAAAGAAGAAAGGAGAGAAGAATGAAATAGACACAATAAAAAATGATAAAAGGGATATCACCACCAATCCCACAGAAATACAAACTACAATCAGAGAATACTATAAACACCTCTATGCAAGTAAACTAGAAAATCTAGAAGAAATGGATAAATTCCTGAACACATACATCCTCCCAAGACTAAACCAGGAAGAAGTCGAATCCCTAAATAGACCAATAACAAGTCCTGAAATAGAGGCAGTAATTAATAGCCTACCAACCAAAAGAAGCCCAGGACCAGATGGATTCACAGCTGAATTCCACCGGAGGTACAAAGAGGAGCTGGTAACATTCCTTCTGAAATTGTTCCAAATAATAGAAAAAGAGGGGCTCCTCCCTAACTCATTTTATGAGGTCAGCATCATTCTGATACCAAAACTTGGCAGAGACACAAGAAGAAAAGAAAATTTCATGCCAAGATCCCTGATGAACATGGATATGAAAATCCTCAATAAAATACTGGCAAACTGAATCTAGCAGCACATCAAAAAGCTTACCCACTATGATCAAGTTGGCTTCATCCTTGCGATGCAAAGTTTGTTTAACATATGCAAATCAATAAACACAATCCATCACACAAACAGAACCAATGACAAAAACCACATGATTATCTCAATAGGTGCAGAAAAGACCTTCAATAAAATTCAACACCCCTTCATGCTAAAAACACTCAATAAACTAGGTATTGACTGCATGTATCTCAAAATAATAAGAGCTATTTATGAAAAACCCATTGCCAATATCATACTGAATGGGCAAAAGCTGGAAGCATTCTCTTTGAAACCCAGCACAAGGCAAGGATGTCCTCTTTCACCACTCCTATTCAACATAGTATTAGAAGTTCTGACCAGGGCATTAAGGCAAGAGAAAGAAATAAAGGGTATTCAAATAGGAAGAGAGGAAGTCAAATTATCTCTGTTTGCAGATGACATGATCATACATTTAGAAAATTCCATCACCTCAGCCCAAAAATTCCTTAGGCTGATAAGCAACTTCAGTAAAGTCTCAGGATACAAAATCAATGTACAAAAATCATAAGCATTCCTATACACCAATAATAGACAAACAGAGAGCCAAATCATGAGTGAACTCTCATTCACAATTGCTACAAAGAGAATAAAATACCTAGGAATACAACTTACAAGGGATGTGAAGGACCTCTTCAAGGAGAACTACAAACCACTGCTCAAGGAAGTAAGAGAGAATACAAACAAATGGAAAAACATCCTATGCTCATGGATAGGAAGAATCAATATTGTGAAAATGGCAATACTGCCCAAAGTAACTTATAGATTCAATGTTATTCCCATCAAGCTACCATAGACTTTCTTCACCTAATTAGAAAAAAATACTTTAAATTTCATATGGAACCAAAAAAGAACCCACATAGCCAAGACAATTTTAAGCAAAAAGAACAAAGCTAGAGGCATCATACTACCTGACTTCAAACTATACTATAAGGCAACAGTAACCAAAACAGCTATATAGACCAATGGAACAGAACAGAGGTCTCAGAAGTAACATCACACATACACAACCATCTGATCTTTGACAAATTTGACAAAAACAAGCAATGGGGAAAGGATTCCCTATTTAATAAATGGTGTTGGGAAAGCTGTCTAACCATATGCCAAAAACTGAAACTGGATCCCTTTCTTACACCTCATACAAAAATTAACTCAAGATGGATTAACGATTTAAATGCAAGACCTAAAACCATAAATTCCCTAGAAGAAAACCTAGGCAATACCATTCAGGACACAGGCATGGGCAAATACTTCATGACTAAAAAACACCAAAAGCAATTGGCAACAGAAGCCAAAATTGACAAATGGGATCTAATCAAACTAAAGAGCTTCTGCCCAGCAAAATAAACTATCATCAGAGTGAACAGGCAACCTACAGAATGGGAGAGAATTTTTGCAATCTATCCATCTGACAAAGGGTTAATATCCAGAATCTACAAGGAACTTAAACAAATTTACAAGAAAAAAAACAACCTCATCAAAAAGTGGGCAAAGGATATGAACAGACATTTTTCAAAAGAAGACATTTATGTGCCAACAAACATATGAAAAAAACCTCATCATCACTGGTCATCAGAGAAATGCAAATCAAAACCACAATGAGATACCATCTCACACCAGTTAGAACGGCGATCATTAAAAAGTCAGGAAACAGGCTGGGTGCGGTGGCTCACGCCTGTAATCCCAGCACTTTGGGAGGCCGAGGCGGGCGGATTACGAGGTCAGGAGATAGAGATAATCCTGGCTAACATGGTGAAACCCCATCTCTACTAAAAAATACAAAAAATTAGCTGAGTGTGGTGGCGGGTGCCTCTAGTCCCAGCTACTCGGGAGGCTGAAGCAGGAGAATGGTGTGAACCTGGGAGGTGGTGCTTGCAGTAAGCCGAGAACGTGCCACTGCTCTCCAGCCTGGGTGACAGAGCAAGACTCTGTCAAAAAAAAAAAAAAAAAAAGAAAGAAAGAAAAAAGAAAAAATGTCAGGAAACAACAGATGCTGGAGAGGATGTGGAGAAATAGGAACGCTTTTACACTGTTGGTGGGAGTGTAAATTAGTTCAACCATTGTGGAGGACAGTGTGGCAAGTCCTCAAGTATCTAGAACTAGAAATACTATTTGACATAGCAATCTCTTTACTGGGTATATACCCAAAGGATTATAAATCATTCTACTATAAAAACACATGCACACGTATGTTTATTGTAGCACTATTCACAATAGCAAAGACTTGGAACCAACCCAAATGCCCATCAATGATAGACTGGATAAAGAAAATGTGGCACATACACACCACGGAATACTATGCAGCCACGAAAAAGAATGAGTTCATGTCCTTTGCAGGGACATGTATGGAGCTGGAAACCATCATTCTCAGCAAATTAACACAGGAACAGAAAACCAAGCACTACATATTCTCACTCATAAGTAGGAGTTGAATAATGAGAACACATGAACTCAGGGAGGGGAACATTACACACTGGGGCCTGTTGTGGGGGCGGGGACAAGGGGAGGAATAGCATTAAGAGAAATACCTAATGTTGATGATGGGTTGATGGGTGCGGCAAAACAACACTGCACATGTATACCTAGGTAGCAAACCTGTATGTTCTGCACATGTATCCCAAAACTTATTAAAACTGAGAATAAACCCTGTATTTACCACTGTTTAGCTTTGTGACTTTGAACACATGGCAGGTATTATTTTACTTAATGCTCAGAGATATATTTACTCAATATTTTATTTGACTATAAAGATATTTATTTTACTAAAATATTATATTTTAGTAAATATGGCACATATACACCTCCCTGTGTTCATGTGTTCTCATTATTCAACTCCCACTTATGAGTGGGAATATGTGGTGTTTGGTTTTCTGTTCCTGTGTTAATTTGCTGAGAATGATGGTTTCCAGCTCCATATATGTCTCTGCAAAGGACATGAACTCATTCTTTTTCATGGCTGCATAGTATTCCATGGTGTGTATGTGCCACATAGTAAAGCTTGTGCTACATGGAGACAATCTATTTCTGGAGAGGTCTGTGTGCAAGGTCACATAGAATCCTTCCATTCTGCTTTACCTCCATGAAGATTTATTTATTTATTTATAGACAGGGTTTCACTCTGTTGCCCAGGCTGGAGTGCAGTGGTCCATCATGGCTTACTGCAGTTTCCAACTCCTGGCCTCAAGTGACCCTCCCAACTCAACCTCCCATGTAGCTGGCTATAGGCTTGCCCCACCACACGTGGCTAATTTTTGTATTTTTTTAGACACAAGATCTTCCTATGTTGCTCTGGCTGACCTTGAGCTTCTGGGCTCAGGTGATCCTCCCGCCTCAGCCTCCCTAAGTTCTGGAATTACAGGCATGAGCCACTGTGCCTGACTTTCCATGAAGTTTTAGATCTCATGTCAAGAGCGTGATTAGACTAGAATTATGATCTAGAACTGAGAATTTTAAACTTACCTTAGGCCATTTAGTGAAGTCACGTTTTCTGAAAATTGCTGCAAATAAAGAACAAACACAGTAAGTTAAAGGAAATAGTTCTCCATGGGATATCATACCACTTATTGAAGTCACTGACTAAATAACGTAATTTCTCATTTACAAAAATGTATACAAAATAAGTTTAATAGCAATAGAATTTGCAGTAACATTCCTTTTTAAATTACTTTATCCACTTATTCTTTCTTTTTCACAGTCTTGATTTTATTTATAAATTTGCTGTATCAGTGAGGAAAGAGTAAAAACTGTTTGAGGTTGTATATATAACTTACAAATAATTTTATTTATTTATTTTCACTTTTGTTGGCTTTAGCTTCCTCTTCACTGCAATTGGGTTATGCATTTTTAAAATTTAGAAAATAAATATGATATAGTAAGTAATGTATCAGGCCAGTTCCTACCAAGATGCTGAATTAAAGTGGACACAGGGATGATAAGAAAACTGAGGGAGTTCGCTGGCTTTCAGGATACTGACTTTATGGGGTGCTTGTATGAGGGTTGCTGGTGTTGCCTGGGATAGAGGGTTACTAGCTGCCTGTGGGAAAATGAAATAAGAAAGTACTTATTGTATTTTGGTCTTACTTATCTGTCACTGTTAAGTGATATTTAAAATATCGTAGAATATTCTGACTTTCCAAAAGTTAGAATTTTCAAAAGTTAAAAGAAAAATTCTGCATGATATTTAGAAATCTTCCCACAAAGACTCCCAACCTTTTGAGGAATAGGTCTTGCTGATTACATGTACACTCTTTCAGAGAACCAAAAAGATAGAATGCTTTTATCTACTTCTGAAAGGTCAGAATATTTTTACGACAAAGGTAACTGGATACGGTTACAAGAAAAAAAAAAAAGGTCTTCATCTAGTAAAACTGAAACAAAATTACATGTATATACTGCACATTATGCATAAGAATTAATTCCAAATGAATCAGGATCTAAACATAAAAAATAAAACTCTATAATCATTAAAATGACATCATTTTTAAATTATAATGATTCATTAATCTAAATACAATAACAGAAAACACAGATGCATTTTTTTTACTTAAAAATTAAAACAACTTCCTGGCAAAAAATAAACATATACAATCTAAAAAGATTTTTGATAAAGGGCTAATATGCCTAATTTATAAAGAACTCATTAAAGTTGAGGGAAGAATAAAACAAGAAACGTAACTGAAGAACAGACAATATACATGCAAATATAATTTACACAAGCATAGATACTCAAAAAGATACAGAAATGACCCTTGAATCTCTAAAGGAAATTCAGCCTCACTCATGCTAAGAAAAATGCTAATTAAAACTATATGGAAATACCATTTATCACCGATCAGATTAGCTGTTGAGAAAGAGGTTCCTGGTGGGAATCCAAATTGGAAGAATGTTTATGAAGTAAAATTTGACAATATTGAACAAAACTATATTTGCATTTACAGAATTCTTATTCCATGATTTTGCAAAATGTGAGCCTACAAATTAGAATTCAATGCATAAATGACTTTTTTGTCTTCAGAGTAAGAGTACATATAGTTCAGCTAATAGACTCAACGATAAGTTGGGTTAGTTCCATTCCTCCCATTTTGGTGTAAACATATTTTTCCTTTAAAATATGACTTAGTTAATTTGTTAAAGACAGACCTGAAGGTTCGGTACTTGTGATTTCTGGTGTGGATCCTGAGAACAGGAAGTATTGGCATCCTAAAGGTCTGACATTTGCATAACAGATTGGCATAAAGATAAAAAATAGATCAGAGAAAAGGATAGAGTCCAGAAATATAGGCATCTAAGAAGTTCAAAAATATACACTTCTGTGGACAAGTGCTTTTTGGCAAAGGTGAAAGAACAATTTAGTGGAAAAAGAATCATCCTTTCCACAAATCACACTAAAACAATTGGGCTTCTGGAGGGAAAACAAAAAAGAATCTCAATTTATATGTTGCACTATTATCTGAAACATTTTTTATTATCTAATATTTTTTAAATTTTAGTTTTCTAATGAAAAGTTACTAGTTCATGCAGCAACTTTGGAGAACCATCTGGCATTATCTTCTAGTGTAGAAAATTCACACACATTGTAGCATAGCAACTCTACTCTTAGATACATACCTAAGAGAAACTCTTGTTCATGTGCATCAAAAAACATGTATAAGAATATTTCTACCAGCTCTGCCCTTAACATCATAAATTTGTAAGTAAACCAAATGTCCATCAACAGAAGAGTAATGAAATTAGGGTATAGTTGCACATTGGGATATTATTCATTGGTGTGATATTATTCATGGATGAAACTAAATGAACAACTGCACACATGAATATGTATAAATTTAAATAGTAGGTAGGAAAAAGCAAATTTCAAAAGATGAAAAGATTCTCTTATGTAATATTGAATTAAAAAGTCCTAATAATAGGCAGGGCGTGGTGGCTCACGCCTGTAATTCCAGCACTTTGGGAGGTTGAAGTGGGCGGATCACGAGGTCAGGAGATTGAGACCATCCTGGCTAACATGGTGAAACCTCGTCTCTACTAAAAATACAATAAAATTAGCCGGGCATGGTGGCGGACACCTGTAGTCCCAGCTACACGGGAGGCTGAGGCAGGAGAATGGCGTGAACCCGGGAGGCGGAGCTTGCAGTGAAATGAGATCGCACCACTGCACTCCAGCCTGGGCGACAGAAAGAGACTCCGTCTCCAAAAAAAAAAAAAAAAAAAGGCTGTATATGACAAGTTATATAAATGTTACATACATGTTACATAAATGTTAAAATAATTATAAAAATATATTTTCCATGATGTGTATAAATAAAAGACTATATTAAAAATAAGAGCTCGGGAAGAATGGACATAAGATTTAGAATGACTGAAACTGAAGTAAGAATTTTGGGAAAAAATAAATTAAAAAAAGATGTAGAATTGTGTTTTTATTGGATGAAGATAGACGAGAATTGGATGACTGAATACTACATTATTGGATTTGAACTTTTGTCAGTAGTCTAGAGTTTTGCAGGAATGATATATTCATGGTGCTTTTTGATTGAACCCAATGAAATTTATTGAACCAAGTATTGTGATTAATCCAATTCTATCCAACTGAGGCATATTTAAAATAATAAAGTATATTACAGAGAACCTACACACAGCAGGCAATCAATTGATAATAGCTACATTTTAAAACATTCATTTATTGAGCATTTACTTTTGTATCATGTATTTAAGGATGATCTGGAAATGCAAACATGAGGTTGTACTGTCTGCTTTACTAATTTGTAACTGATTTGCAGGTGTACTATTTTCTTATTGCTGTTGTAATGAATTGTCACAAATATAGTGACTTAAAACAACACAAATTTATTATCTTACAATTCTGGAGGCTAGAAGTCCTAAAGTCAAGATGTCAGCACTGATGCATTCCTCCTGGAGTTTCTAGGGAAGAATTAATTTCCTTACCTTTTCCAGCTTCTACAGGCTGAGTTCCTTGACCCATGGCCCTTTTACTGCACCATTCTAACTTCTGCTTCTGCTTCCATTGTCACATCTTCTCTGACTTGGGCCCTCCTGCCTCCCTCTGATAAGAATCCTTGTGATTATATTATTCCACCTGAATAATCCAGTATAAGTTTTCAATCTTAGGATCCTTAACTAAATTACATCTGCAAAGTCCCCTGTGCCATGCAAGGCAACATATTCACAGGTTCAAGTGATTAGGACTTGAACATTTTGGGGAGGCATTATTCCATCTATAATTAGCAGGTAACATAGGTTTTGTTTTTATACATTCATGATTTTTACTATTGAACTCTAAAGACACATGTCAACCCAACATCAATCACAGAAATACCTTTTATTTTTCATTGGCTTATTTTTCATTATCATATTTACCATATCACTTACCATATTTGAAAGCCATAAGAAAATACATCATTTTTTGTAGGAAAAATAATAATTATAGTGCATATTGCTTACAATAAAAAATACCACAATTTTCTCTGCTCTAGAGGATTTCTTTTGAATGGACAGAATAGACACGAAGTTGTGACTCCACCATGTAGAAAACAAGTTTGATTTTTCTGTTTAAGAATGTACATTTTAATTATACCCAATTTGGACTATACTGGCTTACATTTCAGCAAAATATTTCCCATAAAAGTCAAAAATTACTCGTTTTCTTTCCTATAACTTTAAGAAAATCAGAGTTTATCTCCCAAAACCTCTTAGGTTACTCACCTGAGGAAACCATATGTGTCAAAGTAGAGGATATCAGGAAAAATATAATCTTGTGGGGAAAGGCAGCCATTTGATCTCATATAGGACTCTTCTTTGATAAGGCCTGTGAACATGCCCAAGATTCTTTGTTTTTAGTTTCCTGCACAGCTAGCTTTTCCAATGTGAGAGAACACAATACCCTATGGTGATACCATTCCCGTACACTTGCCCTGGTGGTTCTTATACTGACATGGTCTCCAGGAACTCAGGCCTGAGAGACCCCTTTTTCTTTCAAGAAGAAAATGAAAATCATAAAAACATGACTTTTTTTTTTTTTTTTTTTTTTTTTTCCTGCCAAAACCTAGCTGACAATCACAGTTCTGGCCTGGAAGAAAAATTAAGCTCAAGATTCATCAGGGTTGACTCAAAGTCTATCACCTATACATAGGTTCACCCTACAATTATCTAATTATCTCACAGCTAATTACCTAAGCTACTGCCTTCTTGTTAGTGAACACAGACATGTAAAGAATTCATAAGAATTCTGAGGTTAACAGGTGTAAACTGAGGGCTGTCCTGTACAATCTTGGACCTATCACCCTATAACATGTGATTCCCTGGGATGGACCAGTTTCTCCCACATTTAAGCCCTTTATTTCCCAGCTAAATTTCTCTTTGCCAGGTCAGTCACATGGGCTCAAATATAAAGAATAGGTTAAAAATGGAATCGTTGGTTATGCTTAATAAAAATTGTGTATACCTTACCTGATGCAAGAATCAGAAAAAAAACAAAAATGTGACATATGACTTTGAATTGAGTGAGATGCTAGAAATCACAGAGTTTGGAGTTAGATGGGAGTTCAAATTCTTGGTTTAACGTCTCTGAGAAGTGTAGGCCTCAGAAAGTATGAACTTCATAGGATATTGAAAGAATCAACTGGTATTAATATAAGCAGAGCTTAAACATATTAAATTGACAATTTGTTTAGCCCAACTTTTCTTTTCTTTTTTTTTTTTTTTTTTCTTTTTGAGACGGAGTCTCGCTCTGTCTCCCAGGCTGGAGTACGGTGGCCGTATCTCAGCTCACTACAAGCTCCGCCTCCCGGGTTCCCGCCATTCTCCTGCCTCAGCCTCCGGAGTAGCTGGGACTACAGTCGCCCGCCACCTCACCCGGCTAGTTTTTTGTATTTTTTAGTGGAAACGGGGTTTCACCGTGTTAGCCAGGATGGTCTCAATCTCCTGACCTCGTGATCCGCCCGTCTCGGCCTCCCAAAGTGCTGGGATTACAGGCTTGAGCCACCGCGCCCGGCCTAGCCCAACTTTTCTTTGCTGTGAGTGAAATATTTAGGCCCAGGGAGGAGATACCTTCCCAGTCCATTTCCTTAACTTGCTCACGCCCTATTCTATCCATTCTGTCTGCTTTCAAAATTGTAGCAGGGGCATATAGAGAAATGAAGGAGAATCATAAATAAGCATGACATTTTCTCCACTTTAATATGCAGAGGAAACAAAAGGAGGGTGTTGAGGAAAAAGAGGGAAACGCACTGACAGAGAGGAAAGCTGAAGAGACCCCACCACTGACTTGGACTAAGGAGAGAGAAGTCAAAGAGTAGTTACCCGGATGAGGTGGCTGAACATGGACCTGCTCTTGTCACTTTGGGTGTCACAACTAGCCTTCAGAAGAGCTGCTGTTCCAGAAGTCTGTACTCAAGGACATGCAGCAGTGGGGGCTGACTCATTGCATAGCTGAGTGACCAATTGCTTGGCATGAGTTTACTCTAATGGCTGTTTCTGACTTTGATCCCTCTCCTGAACCACCCCCTCTCATGTGTCCTGTTCCAGCAGGAAGAGACAGACCTGGAGGTTCTGTACTTGTGATTTCTGGTTGTGGATCTTGAGAACAAGAAGTACTGGGATCCTAAAGTTCTGACATTTGCAAAGCAGATTAATGACCTACCACATTCCAGATCATTTGGTGATTGTGTGTGTGTGGGTGTATGTGTGTGTGTGTGTGCGTGCCAATTTCAAGGTGGTTCCAGCCTTTCTAGTCTTCTCTGACCCTTATTCTCAGAAGTCACACCTGTTCTGTCTTTCTAGGATATAATTTTTGTTTTTCTATTAGCCTGGGTAACTCCCCAACCAATAAGGTTTGCAATATCCAAGCCTCCTAATTTCTCTACTTATTAGCTTATATTACGTTTCAGCATCAGCAAGCCTAAAAACTTGCCATTATCTGGAAAAGTTCTATTTCACAGGCTTTAAACTCTCCTAGAGTAGTTAGTACTCTTTTATGGCTTTGTGTTCCTGTACTAGCTTGAATTCCATAGTCTGACATTAATATTTAGCTCCTTGACATGTCCATCCTCTCTTGATGTCCTGCTCTCTATTTTTCCTTCTTTCTTCCAAGTTGGGATAAATTCAGCTTCTTATTGTCCTGCTCCAGACCTTGGTTGTGGAGAAAGACAGAAAAAGTTCCATACAGGGGACTCTGTGATCCTGATAACATCATTATTTACCTAAACTCTTTAGACTCCAGTGAAAGCTTCTTATTTAATGTCATTTTCCTACCTTATGCCACCTGTCCCATACCATTTTCTTTGTTTTATGCAATTTGTTTCCACTATCTGATCCCATTCCACCCATATGACTTTGAGTGGAAAACTTCATCTCTTAGTTACTGAGTAAACAAGCTTCAGGATGAACAAGCCCTGTCCACTATTTTCCTTTTACTTTAAAATTCTGGAATTTTTATGATCTACCTTTTTTTCCTCTGTTTCTTTTCTTCACTCCACATCAACTTACCTAGGGATCTATACCTTCATTCATTCTTTTCATTCTGTCGGCACCTGGCTATGGAGTTTACATTTGTCATCATATTTATTCCTCATAACAATCCTATGAGGTATATACCACTGAGTCTTGTATAAGAGAAAAAGAAACTGAGATAGGGATAACTCAAAGGGATAATTCATTTGCTGAAGCTACCAACTAGCTACTAACCATGCTACAGTGGACAGAGATGACATTCATGCCAAAGGCCATGTTCACTTGCTTTTTCTACATTTGCTCTAAATTTAGAGAAAAAAAAATCCCTTCAATTTATCCTCCAACAGTCTTCTTAGAACCCTACCATGGATGTCTTGTATAACACGTTTCACCTTTCTGGTAAAAAAAAAAAAAAAAAAAGTACCCCCTCTTCCTTTCATTAAATCTTGCTTTTCCCAAAGCCAGTGCTTTTAATCTCTTCAAAATACTGCCTTTTAATTAATTAGAATATAGGCTCTATGAAGGAAAAGGCCTTGCCTATATCTGTTAATAATTTTTACCTTGTAATCACAGTGAAGAGCATTGAATTTGCCACAAAGTAAGTATTCAGTAAATAGATATAAGAAGAAATAGAGTAATCCACCCATCCTTTTTTTATTTGGTTGTTTACTGTGTTCTTGGATATTTTTAAAAATGTGTTTTCACAGGTGACATTGTATCTAGTCCACCAAAAAAAAACCCAAAAAACAAAAAACACTTAATTTTGATTAAGGAGTCACATACATTTTGGAAAAGTAACATTTTTATAATATAGTTACTTTATACATGAATATGATGGGCCTTCTTTTTGACTTGCAGGGTAGTTTATCCATTTTTTTTATATACAGATATTACCTCAATGGTGGACACAAATCTAAATACAAATCTGATCTTTTTGCCCTGCTCAAGTCCTCCATTGGCTCTTCATTGCTTATATTATGGTACTATTATTTATGGTAATAATACTTGGGTATGAAGAAAGTAACATTTTACTTTGTGTAACTGAAATCAACTTGTACATTTTACTTAAGGATAAAGTTACCCTCTTTTTTCCCCCTGAATAGAAACACGTACAATATTCCTTGCATACTTTTCATGTATGCAATGTTGCTTCCCTTCACCCTCATTATTTCTAGTGTTTTTATGCACATATATTGATTATAATGTTTAACCATTAGTAACCGTTCTTTTACAGAGAAAATGAGAAAGTAGATTGTTGTGATTTACCTGTCATATATAAGAATTTTATAGCAGATTAGCAAATTTAATAAATATGCTGTAATAGTGAAATTTTTCAATGTAGAAAAAGATCATGTTTAGTAATTAATAATATTAATATTTCTATAACAATTATAAGCCAAAATTATGTAAGCTCAAATTTAGGTTTGGCAATGAATGTTTTAGTAGTTTCTTAGCTAGAAATGATCTACGTATTTAATAAATATCCATTATGTAACATAACTTTCAACATTTATTCATGTATCTATTGGCCATTTATGCATCTTCTTTTAAGAAATCTCTTTGCCCACTGTTTAGTTGGTTTATTGTTTTCTTGCTATTGATGTGTTTGAGTTCCTAGTATATTTCAAGTTTTAGTCCCTTATCAGATATATGATTTGCAAATATTTTCTCTCATTCCATGTCACTTCACTCTGTTTTTTTTTTTTTTTTTTTTTTTTTCTGTGCAAAGCTTTTTAGTTTGGTATTATCCCATTTGTCTATTTTTGCTTTGGCTGCTTGTGATTTGGGGGTTATATCTAAGAAATTATTATTGTCCAGATCAACGTTACTGAGCTCTTTCTTCCCCCTCTGTTTTCTTCTAGTAGTTTTAGTTTTTGGTATTACATTTAAGTATTTAAAGAATTTTGAGTTGGCTCTTGTATAGGGGATGAGCTAAGGATCCACTTTCATTTCTGTGCACGTGAATGTCTAGTTTTCCCAGCACCATTTATTGAAGAGACTGTTCTTTCCCCATTGTAGATTCTTGGCACCTTTGTTGAAAATCATGTATGTGTAGGTTTATTTCTGGGTTGTCTATCCTATCCGTTGTTTAGTGTGTCTACTTTTATAGTAGTTCCATGCTGTTTTGATTACTATAGCTTTGTAATATATTTTGAAATTTAATAGCATGGCTCCTCTAGCTTTGTTCTCTTTGATCAATATTGCTTTGGCTCTTTGAGGTTTCTGTTACTCTATATGAATTTTAGAATTTTTTTTCTACTTCTGTGAAGAATGACATTGGAATGTTGATAGGGATTGCTTTGCATCTGTAGATTGATTTGGGTACTATGGATATTGCAACAATATTAATTCTTCGAATCTATGAACATGGGACATTTTTTCATTTACTTGTGTTTAATTTTGTTCATCAATGCTTTATAGTTTTCAGTATACTTATCTTACGCTTCTTTGGTTAAATTTACTCCTTGGTATTTTATTATTTGTTTTATGCTATTGTAAGTGAGATTATCTTAGTTTACTTTGTGCTGCTATAACAAAGTACCTGAAATAAATTATAAAGAAAATAATTTATTCTCTAATGGTACTAGAGGCTGGGGAGTATCTAAGATCAAGGTACTAACATCTAATGTGGGCTTTCTTACTCCTACATCCTCACATGGCAGAAGGTGTATGTGTAAAAGTAAATGAACCCTCATGGCAATAATCCATTCATGAGGACAAAACCCTCATAACCTAAATACCTCCCAAAAGGCCACACTTCTCAGCATGGTTACATTGGGGATTAAGTTTTCTACACAGAGTTTGGAGGACACATTCAGACCATAGCAAGGATTATTTTCTTGATTTGCTTTTTAAACAGTTTGTTGTTAGTATACAGAAACACTACTGATTTTATATGTTGACTTTGTATCCTGCACCCAACTTTACTGAATTTGTTTATCAGTTTTAACATTTTTTTTTTGATGAAGTCTTCAGGGATTCTATATATATGATAATGTCATTAGCAAACAGAGACAATTTTACTTTTTCCTTTCCTATTTGGGTGACTTTTATTTCTTTTCCTTGCTTAATTTTCCAGCTAGGACTTCCAGTACTACACTGAAAACAAATGGTTAAAGTGAGTATCGTGTCTTGTTCCTGATCTCAGAAGAAAAGCTTTCAGTTTTCACCATTGAACACAATGTTAGCTGAAAACACAATCATCACTAAAAAAAGTTGTTAGCATAATTACTCACTTTGATTAAAATCAGATTTATAAGTTTTATAATATTTAACATCTAACAAATATAATATTAGCTTATTTGGCTAGAAAACCCGAGTAGAATAAAATGTATGTCTCCATTATACTTCATGCTGGCAACTCAGACACATATCTGCTTTTATTTAGCCAGTGCTATCAAATCTGTCCTATTTATCAAAGATTTACACAAATTACATACCCTTGATAAACATTTGGATTAGTTAGTAAATTTCTGGGAGGTTTAAGGAAGTGCTTATTTTTTTGTAAGCCTATTAGCATAGAATTCTTTTTAAGAGATTGATATAGTTTGGCTGTGTTCCCACCCAAATCTCATCTCGAACTGTAACTCTCATAATTTCTTCATGTTGTGGGAGGGACCCAGTGGGAGATAATTGAATCGTGGGGGTGGGTTCCCCCAGACTGTTCACGTGGTATTGAATAAGTCTCATGAGAGCTGATGGTTTTATAAGGGGAAACCCCTTTCCCTTGGCTCTCACTCTTTCTCTTTGCCTGCCACCATCCATGTGAGGCATGCCTTTCACCTTCCACCAGGATTGTGAGGCCTCCCCAACCACGTGGAACTGTGAGTCCATTAAACCTTTCTTTTGTAAATTGCCCAGTCTTGAGTATGTCTTTATCAGCAGTATGAAAATGGACTAATACAGAGATTTTATAAATTAATATGACAATACCAGGCCAGGCATGGTGGCTTACACCTGTAATCCCAGCACTTTGGGAGGCCAAGGCAGGTGGATCATGAGGTCAAGAGATCAAGGCCATCCTGGCCAACATGGTGAAACCCCACCACTACCAAAAATACAAAAAATTAGGTGGGTGTGATGGTACGTGCCTGTAGTCCCAGCTACTCGGGAGGCTGAGGCAGGAGGATTCCTTGAACCCAGGAGGCGAAGGTTGGCAGTGAGCCGAGATCGTACCACTGCACTCCAGCCTGGTGACAGAGTGAGACTCTGTCTCAAACAAACAAAAAAGACAATACCATCTGGGGGTAGAAAAATGTCAGATATACATAACAAACATGTATAAACATATAGACCGACACAAATAGAAACCTTACAGATTTCATTTTAAAATTTTAGTAATGAATTAGGCACAAATACAAAAACATAAAACTTACTAATTTATATAAAAGTTTGTTCTCATCTTTTCCCACTTTACATTTTTATTAGAATTCTTTCTGTGGAAGATTGGACACATTAAGGTTATCTGCTTAAATGAGGGTGAAAACTTTCCTCCAATATTATGGAGGAGACTCTTAATGTATTATTTTGTTCTAACATATAATTTTATGGAGAAAATGGCTTTGGCCATATGTGGTTGCTTTTGGGGTTTCTGTATTTCTCAAAAACTGAACTCAATGGAGGCAGAGGGCTTAAAGTTAGTATATTCATATCAATACAGAAGAAAGTGGACAGAATTGGCATCATAGTAGTGGAGCATACAGTCAGCAGGGATTGGAGAAGAGGAGGGGAAGGGGTCCAGTCAACTGAGAAATTCCCATGGTAGGAGCAGGAGAGACCAGAGAAAAATGGGAGTCCTCAAAAGAAAACACCAGAAAGAACTTCTAGTCCAAAATACTCCTCAAACAAAGAAGGTCAGAGAGTATACTCATGCTGAATGTGACTGACACCAATAAGCCTTTCTATGGCTTAACCATGGACACAGGAAGTGTCTCTGTCAAAGGTTTAGAAAATACAGCCATCATTAACCAAAGTCACTCCCAAGGTTGGCTAAAAAGAAGGAAACTAAGTTGCCATAGATGACAAAATCACCAAAAAAGGAAAGAATTTATATTTAGACAATCTGATGAGATTAGGATTATATTCAGTAGAAATATAATGCACCTTGTGTCTCAGGTCCCCAACTTGACAGTTAACTGTCTCATGATGCAGACCTCAGTACTACTTGGGCCCTTGATTGGGAGTCAGCAGACCTGGGATCTAGTTCTAATGTATATGAGTAAGGAATCATTATGAGTAAGGAATATGAGTATGGAATCATTTCCCTCTCTGGAGCTCAGTGTGTCCATCTGTAAAATAGGGTGTTTGACTTGCTCTCTTCCTACTCTAAAAAGCAAGAATTCTAAGTAGACATGCATATTTAGCCTATACTGTACATCATACTCCTATTGATATCGTTACTTGATTTCCATGGAGAGTTGGCTAGGATTATCCTAATTTATTCTGTCTGTACCATACACAGAGGTGAAGATTAACTCAGAATGTCAAGATGTTCCTGTGCTTTGAATTATATCTCTCATAATCCAGCTGCAAGGAGAAAAGGAGCTTTCACACACCTATATCGTAGACTGCAGCAAGTAATTATATGGACTCTAAAGTCAGAAGAATGAGGTCAGGAATAGAACCATCATTAACAAATTTTCTGGAATTAAGAAACATTTTTAGCCTCTTCAAACCTCAGTTTTCTCATATAGAAAGAAGAGAAGATAACTGTATTTTTTCAAAGTAGTTTTGAGAGAAGTAAGTGTAATAACAGATTTAAAGCACTTTTTGCAAGGCCTGGTGAATAGTCAGTGTTCAATAAATGTTAGACTATCATCCTCATGTTCCCTAGATTAAAATTTAGACAAAGAAGAAGCCACTAGGACTCCTGAATGGAAGAGTGATTAAGGCAATGTTCAGTGTAAAATATCTTCTTTTCTCAAATAAATTGAGTGATACAAAATACTTATATATTTATTAATTCAGTAGGTAGGGAGCACCCTTATCACTTGACTTGTTCGGGGAAAACCCAAACCATGTGAAATATTTTAGAGAAGTTTACTGTGAGCCAACATGAGTGACCACAGCTAGACGGCAGCACAAACCTAAGAAACTTTGAGTATGAGGTCTTGAGGCAGTTAGGTCACAGCTCTGTTTTTTACATTTTAGGAAAGTAGAAGTTACAGGCAAAGTCATAAATTAATACATGAAGTTTATATATAGGTTTGGCCTAAAAAGATGGGATATCTTGAAATGGCTTACAGGTCATATGTGGTTTCAGAAATTCTTTAATTTTCCTTTGGTTAAAGGAATAAAGCTTAGTCTAAATAGTTGGAGTCAGCAGAAATGAATGTTTAAGTTAAAATCAGAAAGTCTGTTAATCAATACAGTGGGTCAGAGTGACCTGTAGGGGTGTGTGATTTGACCCTTGTCTGGCATGGTCTTAGGTCCTGTTTATAATTTGGTATCTTATTGTCATAAGAATCTGTTATTTTAGCCTTTTGATTTCTATTTTAAGACCCCATTTTAAGATTTTGAGGGTGTATAAAGAGTTAAACTGTGAGAACATTTTTGAAGAAGAATACAACAGGGGAGACAAGAGAAGCTGAAGAAATGAGAATTGAAATGGTAGGAAAACACAAGAAATTGTAATAGGTGAGGTATTTGAGAAATTCAAGAATTAGAAATGGCTCCGTATGCAAGAGCAGATGGGACCTGGAAGCAACCTATGATTGAAAAACAGCAGAAAAAATGATGGGATTCAGTGACTCAGGAGGCTGAGGCAAAAGAATCACTTGACTCCAGGAGGTGGAGGTTGCAGTGAGCCGAGATAGCACCACTGCACTCCAACCTGGCCAACAAGAATGGATCTCTGTCTCAAAAAATAAAATAAAAAAAGATAAGATAAGATAAGATAAGACAAGATAAGATAAGATAGTAGAATAAACTCGGGTTCTCGGAACTGAGAGCAGTTGTAAAAGGAGGAGAAGCAGAAAAGAGTTAACCCCCCAGGACTACAGGAGACACAGTAGAGCAGGAGTGTCTGAGGACAGAGCTTTCAGAAAAAAAACTTTCAGAAATAAAGCTCGTACTCTTTCTGAGTTTCATGTGATGAACTGAGGACCTGCACACCCAACACGGTAGTCACTAGCCAAAGGAACTGTGACTATTTAAATTTAGATTTAAATTAATACAATTTTTTAAAAAAGTGTTAAGTTTCTTAGACTATGTTTCAAATGGAAGCAGAAAGGAAAGAGGGGAATTAGAAAATGTTAGAGCTAGTCTGCCAAATCTAAAACAGTAATACAAAAATGACTACAAAAAAAACTGTGAAAGCATTGTGGGTGGAATAGAGTGGTGTGTTAGGTTTGAAAAAAGTATCCAGTTGTAAGATTCCAATCTCATCCAAAGTCAGCCTGACCCTCATCTCTCAGGCATATTAATCTGTTATGTATACAAGTGCTTTGAGGATGATTTATTTGAGGAAAGAATTGTTTTGTTGAATAAAAATTTGAGAGCACTAATCGAGGTTAATTTTACTGGACACTGGGGGAGTATAAGGCCCAAAATGGGGAGGGAACTTTCACCTATTACATGTTAAACATATGGGGAGGCAAAACAGGAATCCTTAGCTTCTGACTCTCAATCATCCTCTCTCTTCACTATAAGACCCCTCTTTCCAGAAAATCCTCACACATAAAAATGTCACGCACTCTGCCCTAGTGATCAGCTTTTTCTGCTGCTGATTTAAATTTGGAATTAATAAAGTTAAAACCAAATTAAAAATTTCATCTCTTGGTCAAGTACTTGTAGAGTTTGAGAGAGAAAAAGAAAATATGAAACTATAAACAATTATAAGGAAGTTGGTCAAGATGGCCAACTAGAAGCAGCTGATGTGTGCCACTCTCACGAAGAGAAAAGGAAGGGACAAGTAATAATAAATATAGCACCTTCAACTGAAAGATCCAACTACACACATTGGGACTCATCAAAGAAATAACCCATGGAGAAGGGAGGAAAGCAAGGCAGGATGACAGTCTCCCCAGGAGTGACCCAGAGCCAAGGGAGCTTCCCTCACCCAAAGAAGTGGGAGTCCAAGGCAATTAGGAGCTGGAGTGGTCCCAAGGGACAGCCCAGGAACTCTATGGAGAGGCAGCTAGACTGCTTATTCACATGGATCCCAGATCCCATTTGTCTTCACTGGGCAAAATCCCCCACCTGGGGTCTCCAGTCATCCAAACTCCAGCTGACAATGATTGCATACCTCCCTATGATGAAGCTCCCAGAAGGAGGGACAGATAGCCATCTGTGATGTTTGACAGCCTTAGTTGTTCTTGACTTTGGGCTTTGGAAAGTCTGAGGTGACCGGGGGCTGGAGTAGGCCTCCAGTGCAGCACAGATGCACTACAAAAAAAGCAGCCAGATTCCCAATCCTGTTTACACAGGTTCCCAATCCTGTTTCTCCTCACTGAGTGGGCTCTCTTGACTGGGGTCTCCAGCCACATCCTGCAGGTATGTTTGGGCTCACAACATGTCCATACTCCCCTGCGACAGAGTTTTCAGAGGGAAGGACAGGCCACTGTCTTTACTTTTTGACAGCCTTCACTGTTGATACCTTTAGGTACTAGAAAATCCACACTAGGGAGTGTGGTGGACCCCCAGCATACTGCAGTAGCCCTACACAAAGGTAGCCAGACTATTTGTTAGGTGGATCCCCTATCCCATATCTTCTCGCTGGGTGGATCTTTCCTGGCCTGAGTCTCCAGCCATCCCCAACCAGGGGTATCAAACCAGTAGCATCTCTGCAGTTCCCTGGGTTGGAGTGCCAAGTAGGAAGGGTGGGCTGTGGTCTTTGCTGTTTCACAACACTTTTCCTTGCTGTCTCCAGGCCCCTGGTCCTTATGAACTCTACAGAATCTGGAGAAATGACAGAAATATAATTCAGAATCTGGATAGAAAAGATCATTGAGATTCAGCAGAAGAGCAAAATTCAATCCAAGGAAACTAAGAATCAGAACGGAAGGGTACAGGAGCTGACAGATGAAACAGCCGATTTAAAAAAGAATCTAATTTATCTGATAAAGCAAAAAACACACTACAAGACAAGAATTTCACAAATATTAACAGCAAAATAGACCACACTGAGAAAAGAATCTCAGAACTTGAAGAGTGGCTTTCTGAAATAAGACAGTCAGACAAAAATAAAGATAAAAGAATAAAAAATAAGAAACAAAAACTCTGAGAAATATAGGATTATGTAAAGAGGACAAGTCTATGAATCATTTACATCCCTGAAAGGGACAGGAAGAAAGCAAACAATTTGGAAAACATATTTCATGATATCACCACAAAAACTTCTCCAGCCTTGCTAGAGAAGCCAACAGTCAAATTCAGGAAATAGAGAAAAATCCTGTGAGATTCTACATAAAAAGATCATCCTCAAGACACATCACCATCAGATTTTCTAATGTTGAAATGAAAGAAAGAATGTTAAAGGTAGCTAGCAAGTAAAAGCAGCCATTTCCCTACAAAGGGAAGCCCATTAGGCTAACAGTGAACTGCTCAGCAGAAACCCTATGAGCCAGAAGAGTTTGGGAGTTTATAGTCAACATTCTTAAAGAAAAAAATCTTAAGCCAATAATTTAATATCTATGCAAACTAAGCTTCCTTAGCCAAAGAGCAATGAGATTGTTTTTACATAAGCAAATGCTGAGGGAGGTTTTTGTTTTTGTTTTTGTTTTGTTTTGTTTTAAACATCAAACCTGCCTTAGAGGTGATCTTGAAAGGAGCACTGAATATGGAAAGAAAAGACTGTTACCAGTCAATACAAAAACACACTTTAAGTACACAGACCACTGGCACTACAAACCAACCACACAAACAAGTCAGCACACAAACAAGTCAGCATAATAACCAGCTAGCAACACAATGACAGGATAAAATCCACACATATAGATACTAACCTTTCATGTAAATGTGCTAAATACTTCATTTAAAAGGCACAGAGGGCCAGGATGGATAAAAAAGCAAGACCCAATGGTATGCTGTCTTCAAGAGACCAATGTCACATGCAGTGACACCCACAGACTCCAAATAAATGGATGAAGGAAACCAGAGAAAAGCAAAAGTTTTAACCCTACTTTCAAAAAAAAAAAACAAAAAAAAACAAAAACAACAGACTTTAAATCAACAAAGATTAACAAAGACAAAAAAGGGGATTACATAATGGTAAAGGGTTCAATTCAACAAGAAGACCTAATTAGGCTAACTATATATGCACCCAACAAGGGAACACAAAGATTCATAAAGCAAATTCTTAGAGGCCTACAAAGAGAGAGAGAATCTCATACAATAATAGCGGGGACTTCAACACTCCACTGACAGTTTTAGGCAGATCATAAAGGGAGAAAATTAACAAAGATATTCGGGAGCAGAACTCCACTTTGGACCAAATGGATATGATATACTTCTACAGAATTCTCCACCCCAAAAGAACAGAATATACATTCTTCTCATTGCCATATGGCACATTCTCTAAAATCGACCACATAATTGTATATAAAACTATCCTCAGCAAATACAAAAGAACCAAAATCCTAACAAACACACTCTAGGGCCACAGCACAATAAAAATACAAGTCAAGACTAAGAAAATCACTCACAACAATGCAATTACATGGAAATTAAGCAACATGCTCCCCAGATGACTTTTGGGTAAATACTAAAATTAAGATGGAAATCAAGAAGCTCTTTGAAACTAATGAGAAGAAAGATACAACATACCAGAAACTCTGGGATACAGCTAAGGCAATGTTAAGAGGAAAATTCTTAGCACTAAATGCCCACATTAAAAAGTTAGAAAGAGCTCAGATTAGCAACCTAATATCACAACCAACTCAAAGAATTAGAGAAGCAAGAACAAATCAATTTTGAAGCTAGCAGACAACAAGAAATAGCCAAAATCAGAGCTGTACTGAAGGAAACTGAGACAAAAAACAACATTCCAAAGATCAACAAATATAAAAGCTGTTTTTTTTTTTGAAACACTACGATAGGCTGTTAGATAGACTAATAAACAAAGAAAGAGAGAACATCAAAATAAACACAATTAAAAATGATGAAGGGCATGTTACCTCTGACCCCACAAAAAGAAAAATGTCAATATAATACTACTGTGTTCACTCTATGCATACAAACTACAAATCTAGATGAAATGGATGAATTCCTGGACACATACACCCTCCCAAGACTGAGCCAGGAGCAATAATGAGCTCCAAAAACGAATCAGTAATAAATAGCCTACAAACCAAAACAATCCCAGGACCAGATGGATTCACAGGTGAATTTTACCAGTTGTACAACGAAGAGCTGGTACCACTCCTACTGAAATTATTCTAGAAAATCGTGGAGGAGGGACTTCTCCCCAACTCATTTGATGAGGACAGCATCATCCTGATACCAAAACCTGGCAGAAGGACAACAAAAAGAAAACTTCAGGCTAATATCCTTGATGAAAATTGATGTAAAAATCCTCAACAACATACTTGTAAACCAAACCCAGCAGCATATCAAAAAGCAAATCCACCATGATCAAGTAGGCTTAATCTTGGGATGCAAGGTTGATTCAACATACACAAATCAATAAAGGTAATTTATCACATAAACAGAACTAAAGACAAAAACCAAAAAATAGATGCAAAAATGCTTTTGATAAAATTCAACATCACCTCATGTTAAAAACTCCCAAAAAGCTAAGTTTGAAGGAGCATACCTTAAAATAATAAGAAGGATGCATGACAGATCCACAGCCAACCTCATACTGAATGAGCAAAAGCTGGAAGTATTTCCCTTGAAGACTGGCACAAGACAAGGATGCCCTTTCTCACCACTCCTATCCAACACAGTATTGGAAGTCCTGGCCAGAGCAATCAGGCAAGAGGAACAATAAAGGGCATCCAAATGGGAAGACAGAAAAAGTCAAACTCTCCCTGTTTTCAGACAACATGATTCTCTACCTAGAAAATCTCATAATCTTGGCCTAAAAGTTCCTTCAGCTGATAAACAACTTCAGCAAAGTTTCAGGATACAAAATCAACATAAAAAAATCACTAGCATTCCTATAGATGAAGAATAGTCAAGCTGGAGACAAATCAGGAATGCAATTCCATTCACAACTGCCACAAAAAGAATAAAATACCAAGGACTACAGCTAACCATGGAAGTGAAAGATCTCTACAATGAGAATTACAAAACACTTCTCAAAGAAATTAGAGATGATACACAAACAAAAAAAGGAAAAACACTCCATGCTCATTGATAAAAAGAGTGAACGTTGTTAAAATGGCTGTACTGTCTAAAGCAATTTAGAGATTCAAAGTTATTCCTATCAAACTACCAATGGTATTCTTCACAAAACCAGGAAAAACGATGTTACAATTCACATGGAATCATAAATGAGCCCAAATAGCCAAGGCAACCCATGCAAAAAGAGTAAAGCTGGAGGCATTATCTTACCTGGCTTCAAACTGTATGACAGGGCTACAGTAACCAAACCGAGAAGATACTGGTACGAAAACAGACACATAGATCAATGGAACAGAATAGAGAGCCCAAAAATAAGACCACACACGTACAACCATTTGATCTTCAACAAGGCTAATGAAAACAAGCAATGGGGAAAGGACTCCCTATTCAATAAATAGTGCTAGAATAACTGGCCACATGGAGAAGATTGAAACTGAACCTCTTCTTTATACTATAGATAAAAATCAACTCAAGATGGATTAAAGATTTAAATGTAAAACCCCAAACTATAAAATCCCTAGAGGACTTGGGGTTTAGGCACTACCATTCTGGACATAGGTACAGGCGAAGATTTCATGGCAAAGATGTCGAAAGCAATCACAAGTCTTTTGCTTTAAGGTATTTAATTTTCTCCAAATAAATGAATTAACCTGTCGAGTTTAATAATTTAAATTAGTATGCAAATATATCAGGACAAATAAAAAGTACAATTAAATTCAAACAATTCAATATTGAAAATAAAACATCAACTAGAAAAGCAATCACAACAAAAGCAAAAATTGACAATTGGGATCTAATTAAACTTAAGACCTTCTGCAGAGTGAAGAAAACTGTCAACAGAGTAAACATAACCTACAGAATAGGAGAAAATATTTGCAAACTATGCATCTGACAAAGGGCTAATAGCCAGTGTCTATACAGAACTTAAACAAATTTATAAGAAACAAGCAAAAACCCCATTAAAAAGTAGGCAAGGGATATGAACAGACACTTTTCAAAAGAAGACCTATACATGCAGCCAACAAGCATAAGAACTCAATCTCACTGATCATTAGAGAGATGCTATTCAAAGCCACAATGAGATGCCATCTCACACAAATCAGAATGGCTATTATTTAAAAGTCAAAAAATAACAGATGGTGGTGAGGTTGCAGAGAAAAGGGAATACTTATACACAATTGATGGGAGTGTAAATTAGTTTAATCATTGTGGAAAGCAGTGGGTGATTTCTCAAAGAGCCAAAAACAGAACTATAATTCAACCCAGCAATCCCATTACTGGGTATGTACCCAAAGAAATATAAATCATTTTATCATAAAGACACAGCGATGTGTATATTCATTGTAGCACCATTCACAATAACAAAGACATGGAATCAACCTAAATGCCTGTCAATGACAGATTAAAGAAAATGTGGTATATATACACCATGGAATGCTATGCAGCCATAAGAAAGAATGAGATTATGTCTTTTGCAAGAACATGGATGGAGCTAGAGGGCAGTATCCTTAGCCAAGTAATGCAGGAACAGAAAAGTAAATACCATATTTTCTCACTTATAGGTTGAAGCTAAATAATAAGAACTCATGGTATCCCTAGAAAACAAATATTTTAATGATTACAATCATAAGACCAAGTAAAATTTAAAAATTTAAGGACAGAAATTATTTGGATAATCAAACAGTAATACTAGGTCAAAGTCTGAGAGAGGTCAAAATTCAAGAGAGGTTGTTGGAATTGTTTCAGGGATATTTACGCTGGGTGCTTTTGCTAATTTGAAAGGAGGCAGCTGAGAGGCTGAGGAGAGAATCTGTCCTGTGGGTAGATACCTGGACATGAGGGGACTGCAGCTGGAGGTATGGCCTACCTGATGGGACTGGGATCTTGAAGGACCACACCTTGGGAGAAACATGGAACCAGAATTAAACCAGCAGTCACAAGACAGTCAAGATCGGAGTCCAAAATTTCTAGTGCCTCCAGGTACCTACCAGAAGCAAATGATAACTTTCTCTGAAGGGAGATAGTATTATTTTAGACCACGCATTATTTCTACAAAGGAAGTTTCAAATACAATGCAAGGAACACAGTCAAAAACAAAAAAAGGAACAAGACAACATAAGGATAATGAACAGAAACAATAAGAGAAACAAATTTAGAGATACTTCACATATTGGAATTAGTAGTAACACATTTTAAAAGAAATACATTTTGGCAATGTGTGAAGAAAACTAACAAGATCGGAAAGTTCACAGAAGAATTGAAAAATACAAAATAAAAATGTAGAACATTTGACAAAAGTGTTCTAGAATTGAAAAAAATAAAGTAAATATTTATTTTATTAAACTAACAACTCAATCTTCTAGGTTTTGACTTTTAAAAACCTCAAATTGTTTCCTGTAGCCTTATTACTCAAAATGTAATGCCTTAATTTGAAATGATAAGAAAAGGTAATAAAATTTCACTCTTTAAAACTAAGATGTACATTTATAGAAATTCAATAAATAAATCAGTAAAAATTAGAACATATTTTTAAATAAATAATAATATTAAAACTTAGTGAAATGAAACTAAAGCAGCACGTAAAGGAAACTTATGGCCTTAAATCACACTTTTAAAGGAAGAAATGTTGAACTGTTTTCAGCTAAATATTCATCTCACTGGATTATAAAAACTGACAAACATCAGACTAACCCAAAGAAAGTAGAAAAAAAGGACACTATAAATACAATAAAATTGACTAAAATGATACCAGTTGAAATTGATCAAGAAAAGAAAAGAAGTAAGGCCTAAACAACAAGTGTTATGGGTGAAAGGTGGACGGGTCTCACTAACAGCCCTGAAGACAGCAATGATAATCAGAGGATGTTATGGTCAATTCTAGGTCAATATATGTCAAAGTTTAGATTAAAATGGACAAGCTATAGAAAATAAAACAGTAAAATGAACCAAATAGGAAATAGAAAATTTCAAGAAGTCTATGATATATATTTTTAAATTACTGTTTTAAAGGTTACCACAAATAAAAGTTACACCCTGATGATTTTATTGGTAAATTATAATAAATATTTAATAAAGGAATAGCAGTAATCTTACATAAACACTTCCAGAGACTAGCATAAGGAACAATATATCCCAGCTTGTTTGAAGAGATCAGCACAAACTTGATACAATCATCAACCATCTGACAATAATAGTAAAGTTGCAGGTCAGTCTCTTTTATTATTGTAAGTGTAAATGACTAAGCAAAATATTGACAAACTGAATCTATAATATATAAAAACAAGAATTCATCATGACCATGTTGGGCCAAGACAACAACGATAAAACGTGGGAAATGTCCTTTGAGGTTAGTATGAAATAAGTGTCAAAGGGTGACATATTCTTTTCACCCTTTTGAATGTATCCTTGTGTTCTCCCACACATGCTTTTCCCCGCAGGAGATTGACTCCTAGGAATAACATCAATGTGTTCTTTCCTCTTTGGCTTCAAGTTAGGTTCAGTCAATCAGAGGCATCTCTGGAAGACTGGAGAAAGTAAAACGAATGAAGACTTATTTTCCTGGTTCTTTTCCAGGGGATCTACATCTCGTCTTGTCTGTACACTTCAACCAAAAGAAACAGCTGTGTCTCGGAGCCCTCTCCACACAGTCTCGTAGACTTACATGTTCTGCTTTCACGGGTCAGACCTGGAGCTGGTAACAGAACAACCCTGTTATTAGCCCCGAGATACTTCTAAATTTCTTTTGTTTTTTCTTCACCTTGCCCAGCATTTAATTGCCCTTTATTAATTTTTCCTTAAATTACCCAATTTAGCATAACATATTTTTAACAAAATCCAAATAATAAGTTTATTATAGCTATTTCTGCATAATATTGTACTATAGGTCTAATTATGTTAATGGCAGTAATTGGATATCAGTATGTAGAAAAAAGGAGAGTCATAATTTTATTTGATTTTTATTGATTATCCTTATTGATTACCTTCTAAGTAAGTGCGAGGCATTTTGCAAGGTCACTGAGAGAGCATGATGCACATTAAACTTACTGTCCTCATGAGTCTTAGAGTTTTATTATTATAAAAGCAAGCAACATGCAGAGAAATCCAAGGAAGTAGAGAGGCTGGATCAGTTAGGAAATGTGACACTTGGTAATACAAACCTGAGTCATGTGTGGAACTAAATCAGAGGAATAGAGGGGAAGTTGCCCAACATAAGATCTAAAAAGATAGAACACATTCATGTATTTGGTGGAATAAGAATTGGAGAGATCAAAGGTTCACTTCTAAGAAGATTCAGCCTTTACTAAGTGGTCTTTTCACTAGAGATATTTGGCTTCTTTCTATTGCTGGCAGGACTTACATAGCATTTCTTGAAGTCTAAAACAAAACATATGATACTCATTAATAATATGCTGTCCCTTAGAAAGAGATGAAGATGTGCAGTTAAAATATATGGGGACTTTTCCTCTTTTTGACTGCAACACATAGTAGGAAACAATTTTTTTTTTTTTTTTTTTTTTTTGCGATGGAGTTTGGCTCTTGTTGCCCAGGCTGGAGTGCAATGGCGTGATCTTGGCTCACTGCAACCTCGGTCTCCTTGATTCAAGCGATTCTCCTGTCTTAGCCTCCCAAGTAGCTGGGATTATAGGCATGCACCACCACGCCTGGCTAACTTTGTATTTTTAGAAGAGATGGTGTTTCTCCATATTGATCAGGCTGGTCTCAAACTCCTGACCTCAAGTGATCCTCCTTCTTTGGCCTCTCAAAGTGCTGGGATTACAGGTGTGAGTCACCGTGCCCAGCAAAAATAAATTTTTAATTGCAAACCAAACACAAATATACACACATACATCTGAAACAGACATTTGACAAAACTGCCGTTACTCACACTGTGTGCAGTGTACTGCAAATTTTCTATTCTATTTTCTTCCAGTTTATTCTATTAAAAGAAAGGCTATAACCCAGTTTGAGTTCATGGCTACTTGTATTTTCCTTTTTAGATAAAACATAATTCAACCAACTCTGTATAGGGTGATTTCCAGTTTGCAGTATCAGAAAAACCCGTATTACTTATATATATTTATATTTATGGAAATGACTTTATGATGAACTCCTAGCAACTATACAAATTTACGCACCCACCAGCAATATCACTAACTTCAAAAATCTACCATGTCTTTTTCTTTTTGATTGATTTAGAGGATACGAGTGAAGATTTCTTACATGCATATATATTGCATAGTGGTAAAGTTTGGTCTTTTAATGAACATTGTACTCAATAGGTTATTTTTTCTTTTTAAGCACTTTTTTTTATTACAAAGAACGTTCAAATATAGATGGAGATATTATTAAATTTACTTTTCAGTATCTATCAATTATTTATATACTTTAATATATATAGATGTGATACATTATAGTAATATCCTTTCTAATATGTAATCATCTCGTTTTAAGATAATTCCTACTTATTCACTGTGTACTATTCTTCAACATGCTACTAAATTGTATAGGCTTCTTTTTATTATCTTTTTGTATTTCTAGGATTTTTAATATAAAATGATTGCTATCCTCTAAGCATTTTTTATTTTAGATAGCAAGGAAGGGAGCTGGATTTGAAGAACATTTTATGAACAGAAGCAAAGGCCAAGACTTTTTGATGTCTTAACCAATGTGCTTCTTACCTTTAACTGTAGTCCAAAGAAACTGGGCTGCTGCTGGTGGATGTTGTTAGTAAAATATCAGGGACTTCCTGCTCCCATCTTGATGAGGCCACTTCAAAAATACCAAATGCTGCTCCTTTGTTACCTTCCTGAAACTATTACCTGTGGGCATTTTAGATTTTTCCTGTGAGGAAAGGAAATTGGGAAGGCTGGAGAGAAGTTGCAATTTAAAATGTAAGGTCAAGGTAAACTTCAATTATTTAAAAAGCTACATTTGAACAGAGTGAAGAGTCAGGTCAAAAGGTCAAAGGTCCTGAAGCTAGCATGTGGGTGGTGTTCTAGGGGACATGGAGACTCCTGTGGCTGGGGAAAAGGCATAAGGGAAATAGTAGTAGGTTTTGAGTTCAAAGATTAAGAATCATTTTGACATCAGACTCTTCAGCAGCCACAATGAAGCAGAAGTGGGAAGGGAGCAGGGTTAACTGCAGAGATTTACAGGCTTGTTAAGGCTTTGGCTTTTGTGTTGGAAGAGCTGAGAAACAGTTACATGATTTAAATAATGGAGTGAGTACTAAAAGACATTTTTTTCAGTGGTATGTTGGGAATAAATAGGGAGAGCAAAGGTGAAATTCAGGAGAGCAGTTACAAGACTGTATTACAGTGTTACAAGAAAGATGTGTCCAGATTCCGGAAGTGATGGAAGTAAGTTTCTTTATGTATTTTGAAGGGAGTTCTGAAAGCATTTGCCCCCAGATAAATTTGCTTCCTTACTCCTTAGGGTGCTCAGAAGCTAGACTGTAGCTGGTAAACAGAGGTCGCGACTAACAAAGATCTACAGGCAAGTGGTGGTGGAAAAGAAAGCAATGCCATCTGGAGTTACAAACAATGGGATATGGCCATCATTTCACTGTATTTACTGAACAAGTAAAACTTGGACAAATTCTCATTCTCAACAACCCAGACAGTACACATGTAGAGGGCACCCCAAGCGTTTTCACATCATGGTACCCATAGGAAATAATATATACAAGGCTACAGAGGTAAAGGCATAATGTCACCTGTCATGGGCAGAAATTACCCTGGAGAGTCCTGTTTTCAGGTAATGATGCCACCTGTGAGACTGAGAGAGCACATATTTTACCAACATTTGATTAAATGAAGGTTAGTTGTTTCTTTAATTACTGCAGTTAACTTTTGCTTCTAAGCCATACACATCAGCAGCCACAGCTCAGGCCACTAGTGTCCACAGACAATATTAGGTTAGTGCAAAAGCGGGGCTTGTCTCGGAGCTGATGCAAATAGAAGCGAGCTGACCATTTTCTCTTGGGTATTTCTTCTTCCAACTCTTTCCCTCCAGACTCTCAGATAAACATCGTTACTAGTGTTGTATTTATCTGAGTTTAAGCTGACTCTGACCAAAGGAAGTCCCAGATTTAGGGATAGCATGTGAAGTAGATAACTGAGGTTCTATGTAGGCTTCTCTGCATTTAGGCTTAGTTTCACCTTTCATAGTCACCAGGAAGGACCCAGATGAGGGCCTGGACTTCAGCACTTCCTTAGTCCACATTATCAGGCAGTATTCATGGTAACTTAAGCTTCCAAAGCAAATCACTTAGACTCCTAGGAAGAACTATTGCCAGAAACAACTGACAAAAATCAGAACACTATAAACTAATGAAAACAATTATTGCATAAAGCAGATATGAGTTGAACATAAATATAATTAGCTTGGGATCTTAGATATATGTAAAACTCTATAACAAATAAACAGAATTAACTTTCTTCTTAAGCATACAGGGAGCATTAATAAAAATGAGCCATATTTTAGGCCATAAAGGAAGCCTCAGTAAATTCCAAGGAACCCCAGGCTATGTGCTCTGAAATGCATGTGATAGTATTTACAATTCATAATGAATTATAAATGCATTACATATTAATATGTTTAAATATTCCCTGGATTAAATATAGAATCTTAATGGAAATTGTACAATATTAAATGACTATGGCAGTAAAAATACTTGTTATTCTTGCAAGCAAATTGTTAACAAACAATCCAAAATGTGTACAGTGTACATGTATGCTTGTAATAAATAATCCTAAACATGTACAATGGCCCAGGATATACAGCAGACATACATTCTTGCTCATATAAATAGTCCAAAGTGGTTCCAGATTTTTGGGGAAGTGGCATTCTCCTTCGTACAATTATCTAGAGAAATAGTGGAATACAGGCTGTTTAGTTTTCAACAAGTGGCTTTCATGGTACTACATCATAAGAGCCAACTATTAGTTATAAGATAAATTAAAAAGTCACAACTAGGTATCACTAAACTTGCACTAAAGTGGCTAGAATCAGTTTGATAATACAAAATGCTGATCAGCATATGTGGCAACTGCAAAACCTGTCCATTGTTTATATAAGTGTAAATGGACTCAATTACTTTGGAAAGATGTATTATTTATTATGGCTAATAAAACAAATACAGCCATGCACGGTGGCTCATACCTGTAATCCCAGCACTTTGGGAGGCCAAGGTGAGTGGATCACGAGGTCAGGCGGATCATCTGAGGTCGGGAGTTTGAGACCAGCCCAGCCAACATGGTGAAACCCTATCTCTACTAAAAATACAAAATTAGCCGGGCATAGTGGTGTGAGCCTGTAGTCTCAGCTACTTGAGAGGCTGAGGCAGGAGAATCACTTGAACCTGGGAGGTGGAGGTTGCAGTGAGCTGAGATTGCGCCACTGCACTCCAACCTGAGCAACAGAGTAAGACTGCATCTAAAAAAAAAACAAAAACAGAAAACAAAAAAACATATATATATATGTGTACACACACACATATATATACACTAAGACCAAGCGTTTCTATTGTAAACATGAATACATATATGCACTCAGATTGACTCCGTTTCCTCTCACCTCACCAAGAATAATTCCTCTTTCTTCTAGATCATTACTTTCCCCTTTCTCCCATATCTTTCCCATCTGAACAGCTATACTAATTTTATCCCATATCATAAACATTCTCTTACTTCCATGTTCCTTTCCAGCTATTGTGTCATTTCTTCATTTATAATTCGAACAAAATTCATAAAAAATTGTTAACTGATTGCTGTCTAATTTCTCTTTTACCCATTTCCTCCTAATCCTATACTAAGCAGATTTAACATGTATCACTTTGCTGACTCATGTTAAGGTCAGTAACGACATCTATATTGTTAAAAATACAAGTGGATTCCCACATCTCAGTTTTGCTATCTAACATCATCAGCATTTGATATGGTTTGTTACTCTCTTCTTCTTTTTGATGTACTTTAAAACACTTGGCTCCCATGTTATCAAATTCTCTCTCTTTTTTTTTTTTTTGTATAATTTCTTTCTTTTTAACAAGATCTTAATTTTTGCTGTTGTTGTTATTTCTGTGCTAGGAGAAAAGAGTCCTTTTCTCTATTTCCCTAAGTGATCACATCCAGCTCATGAATTTTAATTCCACTTATATGTCAATGACTCCCAAATTTATGTCTCCAATAAACTGTTCCTGAATTTCAGATTCTTTATGTCCCCACTATGATATTGTAATGCTGTTGTTGCGGAATCAGGAGGACCAGAGAGGGATCTTGGGGTGTATACAGGAGGGTATCTTTATTATTGAGTGCGCTCAGGCCCAGCAGACTCAATGTCCAAAGACTGGGCGCAAAACAAAGACAGCACTTGACTTTTATACACACTTCACAAAAGGGAGTGGGCTAGCTTGAAGCAAGCTTACGGTGGCATGAAAGCAGGGATACAGAGGCAGGACAAAGACTCTTAACCAAATTGTAGCAGGTTTGTAACTCAGGATTGCACATGACCGTTGCTATGCAACTCAGATGTCTGTTATCTAGGTTTTGCTCTAACAAGCCTTGCCCTGGTTTATCTCATCAGCTTCACTACGGTGCCCAGACAGCTGTAGTTCAGGCCTGCTCAGCCTTCTCATGACCTTCGCTGTACTTCTTAGATAAAACAGGATATTTGAAGTTACTAGTTACAGAGAACAAGAATCTACAAATTCATACCATAAAACAAAGGAAATTTTGTTTTTCTTCTCCCTATGTTGAGGGAGTCCTGGGAGAGTCTCCAGAGCACATTAGACAATATTATTAAGACTTTTCCTGGGTCTGAGCTATGTTTGTTGCTGCCTCTGGGACAAGTCGGCCTAACACAGGAAAGCTTATTTCTCTTTCTTTTTAATTTTATTTTTCTTTAATTTTCTGCCTGACTGTCAGTGCTCTGTTTATATCTTTTTGGGTTTTGTGCACCGGTTTGTGTGGCTCCACTTCCAACTGCTAGCATCTTGTATCTCTTTGTTAATGGGCTTTCTCTGAATACTCTGTCCATGTACCTTGTGCCAGAAGCTACATGCCATCAACACACCCTGTGAGTATCTCTCCATCAATCAGTGATGAGAGTTGGTGTATAAATATGCCAGAACCCTTGCCTTTTGGGTAGGATAAATCTGGTATTGATGCTTCATACTACCGCTAGAATCCCACTGTGGAAGAAGGATTCATTTTCCCACTGTGATAACCTGCTGGATGACACCCTGTTCCTTGACTCCCTTCACTTCTGCCTCACCTTCCCAGTCTCTTACTGATGTTTCGCAAACAGACTACCTTATAGTCAAATCTTTACACAGAATCACCTTCTAGAGGAATCCAAACTAAGATATATGTCTAACATATATCTCAAACTTAACATGTGAAGACTTTTTTTTAAATTTCCAAACACCAGCCAGCAGGAGAAAAGAGAGAGAGACCTGCACACCTCTCTGACACTGGTCAAACAGTACAAAATCCAGTAATGCAAGGAGTAATTTCTGGAAAGCTAATGCACAGTATGGTGAAGAAAGGCAATATAACTGTATTGTATACTTGTAATTTGCTAAGAGGTCAACATAAACTAAGTTGAATCTTCTCCTTAAACACACACACAGAGACACACAATGGTAACTATGTAGAGGTAAGGGTTATGTTTCTTTGATTGTGGGGATAATCTTTCAATGTATAGGTATATCAAAACATCACATTGTAAACCTTAAATACGTACAATTTGTATATGTCAGTGACATCTGAATACAGTTGTTAAGATTATTCAAATTTGTTATTTTAATATATTTAAATTTTATTTAAATTATATATTCCATATGTATCAATAAAAACCTGCATTATCATCTCCAAAAAGTGCCATAGTTCCTGTAAATCCTGAGACTAATTTTTTCTCTTAATGTTGATTATTAGTTCTTAAAGTTTTTAGTAAATTCTGATTTTTCTTTAAAAAGTGTACATCCCCCCATTAGAGAACATTTCCCAGAAATTGGACACGTATTTTAGACTGAAGGAAACTCAGTTCCACAAGTGTCACAAATGACTCTCATTCCTTCCCGGGAGATGTTCTCTGTAACCCAAGTGAGAGGAATGGTCTGGGACCAGCTTTTAATAGCTAATATTTTTGTATATTTGCTAGCACCATAATGTCTTTATTTTACTAAATTAAATAGCATGAGACTGGTAAGTGAGGGCAAGAATATTTTCTATGCCTGGGCCAAGCCCCTGTTCTACTATAAACATATCTTTCAATAATCTTTAGCCCTAATTATCACCTCTGTCCATAATGGAGTCTAGAGATTTGTGGAGGCTTCTTCTTAAATCAGAAAAATTACTTGGAGCAGAATAGTGTACTTGTATCGTCTGTGTGTGTATATTAGAGAACCCATTCTGTAAATCCAAAACTGGAAAATCACTAACTTCCAAACAAAAAACTCAACTTAATATAAGCCTCCTTGGACTGATGACATTTTTAATGAAACATTTCAGAGTGTGATGCCTTACATATATTCTCATTTTGCCTTTTCCTTTCCACTACAATCATGACAGTGGTACATAAACCCCAAAGGCCCAGATATTATTATGTACTTATTCCATTTATCTCTGTCAAGGCAAACTTTCTAGAATGCTTTTTAAAAATCCCGTGTTATTGAAAAATGTATCCACATTAGTATGGCCATATCTCACCTATGAACAGAAGCATCTAACTCTGCTGACACCACCCTTTTAATATTCCCTTTCATTCCAAAGACCTTGGAAGTTAGCATTTACCTAATTAGAAACCACAGAGCATTCCATTAAAAAAAATTCTGACTTCTTGGGTTCTCCAGTGGAGGTTCTCAGTAGGACTGGGAAAGAGGACTAGGGAATTGTGTCAACTAACAGCTCCCTATTCTGCCTCCTAAGAACTATCTGATTTTCTCTCTGGATGCACAAGATAGTTAGCAGACAGATAGATCAGATGAGTAATATTCTCATGAAAACAGTGGACCAATATCATGACATAGGTGGTACCTATCCAAATCAGATAAGCTAGTTTCATCACACTCCATTTCTCTCATCACACAAGTTCTTTTGGGAATTTCAAGCCCATCAAAGTGGACCCGTTATTGTTACATTATCAGTGGAATTTTAGCCACATCAAACCTTGCAATGAAACATGGATTAAATATCAGGTGTAGAAAGATTACAGTGACATCAAATTCATCATCCTTGGATCTGTACTTACTGCTTCATTAATTTTTGAAGTATCAGCAGGCATGGTGTCAAGGGGAGAGGAACTCTGGAGTATCTCTCACTAGCACTGGAATGGTTGGCTCTGGTTCCACTTGTAACGTGTTGGCTTGAATTATTCATGTGCCCCCTTGCAAGCACAGTCTGTTCGGGATATTACATCTTCTACATGTTCATACATCAGTGTGCTGTATTCACTACTATAATTCTTGTCGGATACAGACTGTCACTGCCTCAAACTTCAAAATTTAGAGATGGTAATCCTGCCAAACATAACCTTGTATAATAGGCCCTTCTTTCCCCTTCTTAGTAGGAGATTCTAACTGTTCTCTTGTGAATGAAGAGAATAAAGGATCTGATTTATCTAATATTTCTGCTCATATTGCATATTTGTTAAAGTTTATGATAGGTTATATGCTCAAAATAATATTGGTCAACTTTAGCTCTCCTATGCTATGGTGACTTTGGATGAAATTTTGGAGGCTCATATTTTTATATGAAGTTAAGTGTGCACAAACACATGAGTTAATAGCAATTACTACAACTGGAATTCTTGGTTCTGGATTTAAAATGAAAGTATATCCTTATAACAGATATGTTTAGTGTGTTATGCAACAGGGCAAATTTGGAAAGTAGAAGAATTATCTTTTATTGGAACTAAGTTATCTCATGGAAAATGGATAGCTGATTTGTTAGAAGCTTTACAACTACTTGCTCAGATACCAGGATTTCATTGTGGATCACCCAGGTCAGAATGATAAAGTTCCTAAAGGCAATGATTTTATTGACAGAGTTGAAATGTCTGCCATTCAAACAGCATATTCCAAACATGAAAGCTCCACCTTTAAACAATGAGGAACTTTGTTCATTTTTAAAAATATTCTTCTTTTATAGTGCAGACATATTTATTGACGTTGAACTTTTACAAAAAAACTTTTCTATGTCAAGTGTAATCATTTTCAAATCTCCTTAAAAAACATTTACCCCTCTTTGGGTCCCACGTTAACAATGTGTATTGCTATTTATGGTATTTGTTCTTTTATTTATTTATTTATATTAATTTTTTATTTTCATAAGTTATTGGGAAACAGGTGGTGTTTGGTTAAAAATATTCTTTACAGAAGGAAGTGTGCCAAAGGATTAAAAGGAGGTACAAAAGAAATTTGGCTAGACTATGAGAATTATCTAACAAAATAATTCCTATATTGCAGTCCTTATTTGTTTAATCAGTGTTGTCATGCCATCAACAAAATCATCTGTGTAAAGATGATTTTAAGAGCACTAGACTCTTAATACACTTGTCAAGAGATCACTTTTTTCCTTTTCGTTTGTTTGTGCCCATCAGTAAAATTGTCTGTCCCCTTACTCTCAGCTGTAGGTATAGCTTTGATAATATCTGTATGAGGCAAGTTCCTAGCACCTGCCAGGACATGCAGTCACTCTGTGTCTTATCTCTCCTTATCTACATGTCTTCCTTATGTAGAGATTTTAAAAGACTCCTCAGCATAATGGAGATACATGAGAAGGCAAGAGTGATCAGGACAGCCACTGTTTCTCTTTGGACCATTCCTTCTTCCTGAGGTGGGTAATTTGTGACATATATTCTGGTGACTTTCATGTGTAGAATTGCTGTCTGAATTTCTCCAGATCGTGTTTTTCTAATAATGAATTTTTCAACTTCTATGAAGAATAAATTAGACTCTCAAAAGTCCAGGTGATATCAAATACCACACAGAAGGTTATGCTGAACATTTTCCCATATGTATTTATTGTGCTTATTTCTTGGTGGCTTTAGGGGTGGGGGAGCAAAGGGACTACTCTTCATTAGTCTTCCCTAAAGGAATATAGAAGTTCTAACTGTCCTCTCAATTGGAAGGGTACAGAAAGTGGTCCCTCTTTCCAATTCTGTTCGCTGAAGCTTTATGGGGTTTGTGTCATGAATATTATGAACTTTTCTCTACATATTTCTTTTAGGGTAACTGAAGAGGTCAAATGGCCCACTTCTCATTGTGGATCAAAGCTAGTTTTATCATCCTGTTGGCATTTTATCTTTGTTCTGGTAAGTACATTTTGTAATCCTGGTTAGACATTCTGATGTCCTAGAAAATGCAGGCAAGATTTGATATCACCTGGGAATAGAATTGGTTGTTCCATTTGATTTAATACACTTGAACTGGTAAATCGAATAAACAGAGGACAAATGCCCTTTTAAAATTACATTGGTACCAGCCTGGCCAACATGGTGAAACCCCGTCTCTACTAAAAATAAAAAAATTCACCAGGCATGGTGGTGTGCACCTCTAGTTCCAGCTACTTGGGAGGCTGAGGCAGGAGAATCAATTGATCCCAGGAGGCAGAGGTTGCAGTGAGCCAAGATTGCCACTATGCTCCAGTCGGGGTTAACAGAGCAAGACTCCATCTCCAAAAAAAAAAAAAAAAAAAAAAAAAAAAAAAAAAAAATTACATTTGTGGATTCCCCTCTCTATGTTATAAAAGGAGAAAAACTCTACAGTGAATATAAATGCCCAGTGAATTCTCTTCAAGTACTTCAGCTAAACTCTTTCCTTATTTTGGAGGTCATATTCTCCAGTAAAATTTGTTAGGATAAACTTTCAGATCTGATATTTATAGTTAAAAATTCTGACATCAAAGTATTGTATCAAGCCAGTCCTCATTGATAACTTTTAAGACATTTGGCCTGCCTTAAAACCCATGATTGTCTATTACTGTCATTGTGACAGAATTACATGGGCATTGGAAAAAGCGGTGAAAATAGAAGAGAGCTTGACTCTGAGTTCTAGTTAATTTCCTTTATATTTGAAGAATTGTCATCCTTAGCCTTTAATTTCATCATCTATAAAATGTAGATAACAAATAAAATGGTATCCTCAAGGGAAGGTGTTGGTTTAAAGCGTGTAATGTATTTGAGACTGAGTGAGATCAGCTGTAAGAATCAGGACTATTACCAGTGTTGTAATCTGACTTTCCCATACACAGTGAGTGCCAGAGAAGACTCATTGTATGGCTTGTAGCTTCCCCCCTGAAAGAGCTGCATCCATGTCATTTTACAAGAGATGTGGATATATCATTGGGGAGACTAAGTTATTTAATATTTTTCATTTGTGCAGATACTGCATTGTCTGAGTTGCCTGCTGTGTTGGCTGAGGTAAGTTAACTCTAATTTTTTAGAAAGTAGAAAACAATTTTTTAGAAGTTGTTAGTCAAAAACTAACTGTTAATATGGAAAATGTTCACAACAAAAATTGTGTATTACAACGTAAAACACTAAGTTATTGCTTCTCCAGGAAGAGATACAGTAATGTCAGCATTCCAGAAGTGTTTTTATTTATGCAGACATTTCTCCTTATTTACTAGCTCGGTGGTACTCTGTTTTGTAGAATTTGAAGAGTTAATCCAATCTTTTATATTTCAGCATTTAAATTGTTTCCAAGATTTTGCAATTACAGATCATGTTTCAGTGAATAATCTGTGCATATATATTTGCAAAGTAAACTTCTAGCTGTGAGAATGCTAGTATGAAATGTAAAAATATAGGTAATTTTGTTATATGTTTTACCATATTGGAAACAAAATCCTCTTTCAGAGTGTTCCTAGTTTTTATACCCATTAACAATGAGAATGTCTTGATCTCCATAGTCTGTCACCATAGTGGGCTGTCAAAAATTTTCTGTTTATTTGGATACATTTATATGTTACATGCATAGATTGTGTAGTGGTGAAGCTAGGGCTTTTAGGGTATCCTTTACACAAATAAGGTACATTGTACCCATTAAGTCATTTCTCATCATTCTTCCCCACTCCCTCACTCTTCCATGTGTCTCCATTTTCTATCCTTCCATACTCTATGTCCACAAGTATACATTATTTAGCTACTACTTATAAGTGGGAACATGTGGTATTTGTTTTTCTTCATTCGACTTTCATGTAAGATGGCCTCCAGTTCTATCCATGCAAAAGACATGGTTTGATTCTTTTTCGTGGTTGCAAAGAAATCAACTGTGTATGTATACTACATTTTATTTTTCCAAACATTCATTGATGGGCACTTAGATTGATTTTATATATTTACTATTGTGGTTAGTACTGTGATAAACCTACAGATGCAAGTGTGTGTTTTTTTTTTGACATAATGGTTTCTATTCCTTTATGTAGATATCCAGTAGTTGGATTGCTGTGTTGAAAGGTGGTTCCATTTTTATTTCTTCAAAGTTCGTGTTGCTTTTCAGAGATGTACCACTAATTTACATTCCCTTTGACAGTATATGAGTTCCCTTTTCTCCACTACCTCACTAACATCTGAGTGAAAGATGATGTCCTATTGTGGATTTAATTTGCATTTCTCTCATGATTAGTAATGTTTAGCATTTTTTGTATGCTTCTTGGCCATTTGTATGTCTTCTTTTGAAAAATATCTATTCATGTCTTTGCCCACTTTTATTGAGATTATTATTTTGGTTTTGTTGTTGTTCTCAGTTGTTTGAGGTCCTCGTAAAATCTAGATATTAGTCCCCTGTCAGATTCATAGTTTCAAATACATTCTCTGATTCTACAGGTTGTCTGTTCATGCTGTTGTTTATTTATTTTGCTATGCAGAGCCTTTTTAGTTTAAGTCCCATTTGTCTGGGTTTGTTTGTTTGTTTGTTTTTCATTTGCTTTTGAGGTTTTAGTCACAAATTCATTGCCTAGAATGATGTTGGTTTTGTTTGTGTGTTTGTGCTTAGGATTGCTTTGGCTATTCAGGCTTTCTTGCCTTCATATATATTTTAGAGTTGTTTTCCCTAATCCTGTGAAAAATGATAACATTGGTACATTTTTACATTGTTAGGGATTGTTTTGAATTTGTAAATTGCTTTTGGTTGCGTGTATGTCCTCTTTTGAAAAGTGTTTATGTTCTTTGCCTCGTTTTTAATGGAGCTGTTTGATTTTTGTTTGTAAATTTAAGTTCCTTGTAGTTGCTGGATATCAGGCCTTTGTCAGATGCATAGTTTGCAAATATTTTCTCCCATTCTATAAGTTGTCTCCTTACTGTGTTGATGGTTTCTTTTGCCATGTAGAAGCTATTTAGTTTAATGAAATCCCACTTGTCAATTTTTGCTTCTGTTGCAATTGCTTTTGGCACCTCTGTCATAAAATCTTTGCCTATTTCTATGATCAGAGTGGTATTGCCTAGGTTGTCTTCCAGGGTTTTTATAGTTTTGGATTTTATATTTAAGATTTTATACTTAAATTTTATATTTAAGATTTTAATAAATCTTAAGTTGATTTTTGTATATGGTGTAAAGATTTTGTATATGGTGTTTCTGTCTTCTATATGTGGCTAGCTAGTTATCCTAGCACCATTTATTGAATAGGGAGTTTTTTCCCCATTACTTGTTTTTGTCAGCTTTGTTAAAGATCAGATGGTTGTAGGTGTGTGGCCTTATTTCTGGGCTCTCTATTATGTTCCGTTGGTCTATATGTCTGTTTTTGTACCAGTCCCATGCTGTTTGATTACTGTAGCCCTGTATTGTGGTTGCAAGTAAGGTAGAATGATGCCTCCAGCTTTGTTCTTATTGCTTAGAATTGCACTGGCTATTTGAACTCATTTATGGTTCCATATGAATTTTAAAATAATTTTTTTCTAGTTGTGTGAAGAAATGTCATTGGTAGTTTGATAGGAATAGCATTGAATCTTTAACTCACTCTGAGCAATATGACCATTTTGTTGTTTTATTGTGATTCTTAGCTTCTTTGGCTTGGGTTTCTATGTATTCCTGCATCTCAATGACCTTTGTTTTTATCCATATTTTGAATTCTATTTCTGTCATTTCAGCCACCTCAGCCCAGTTAAGAACCCTTGCTGGAGAGCTAGTGTGGTGGTTTTGAGAAAAGACAGCACTTTGGCTTCTTGAGTTATGAGAGTTATTATGCTAGTTCTTTCTCATCTTTGTGGGCTAATGTTTTATCCATCTTTGACTTTTCTGTCCTTCAAATTTTTTTTTGCTTTGATTTTATTTGATGACCTTGAGGGTTTGATTGTGGTAAGGTGGGTTTAGTTCACTGGCTTCATTAATGGCAGATTTTAGGGTGCCAAGGCTCGGCTCCCGACTCCTCACTACTGTGTTCTTTAATATTGAGGGGCTTGTATCAGGCCCCAACTTTGTTCTCTGGCTCCTTGACCTTAGGAACCCACTGTGCTGCATCAGCTAGTGTTCCCAGACCACTGATCACTACATTCCATGAGTGGTGCCAGCCAATGTGTTTCGTAGCGTGGTGGCAATGGGATCCATCCAGGCAGGGTGCATACTCATCATCAGTTGCTACCGGATGCTAGTGGGTTCTGGGGTTGCCTGCCTTCATGCAGTTATTCACAGCAGCATGGCTCAGGGGTCAGAGGGCCCATGCTGGTGACTGTGTGCATGGTCTTGCTGGTGGTTGTGTTAGTACAAGGGTGGGATGCTAATGTGGTGATCGCAGGTCTGTGTGTTTATCCAGGTGAGGGTGGCCACTCAGGGTGGGGGAGTGTGTGCTGTTCTCCATGCCTAGTTTCACTCCTGTGGCAGTGTTGGCACTGGGGCAGGGCACTGGCAAGGGTGGGGTTGGCAGGCTTTGCCTGCCGAGGCTCTTACTGCAATGGTGGTCAAGTGGGGTGAGGGAGGTGGAGTACATTGACACCAGCAGCACAGGCAGTGCAGGGTGAGGGGGCACATGCCCACATGCACTGGCAGGGAAAGAAAGGCTAAATCTGCCCGCACTCGCAGGTACCTGCGAAGTGATGTGGGGTGTGTCTGTGGACCTTGGGGAAGCTGCAGTTGAAGGAGGGAGCTGGTAGGCTTGTGTATGGTCTCCAGGATGCCTCACTGGAGCACTCCATCTATGCACAAGATGTGGTCCACCAGTGCAGGAGCTGTGATGCAGACCCCAAGGCACCTGAGGCTGCACTGCAAGCAGGTGCACCCAGGCTGGGGCCCTGGGAAAGGTCAACAGACCAAGGGGTGGTTGGGTCAGACTGGCCCCATCTGATGGGAAAGACTGCCTTGCAGAATTTAGGTCCTACATTTCTCTTAGGGCTAAAGAATCCTATGAGAGCAAGTCAAACCTAGTGGGATGGACACCCCGGGCCATGCCCCACAGCAGACACTCCCATGCCAAACCCTCTGGGCTCCACACTGGCTGACCTGCTGCTGCTACCACTTCTCTAAGCAGCTCTCCCTGCCAACTCAAGTATCTGTGGTGGTTGAGTGGTGCCGTCTGATGTGTTTTGTAGGGTGGTGGCAGTGGGATCCATCCATGCAGGGTGCATGTTCATCATCAGTTGCTACAGGGTGCTAATGGGCGCTGGGGTGCCAGCCTTCATGCACCTCATCAAAATCCTGGCACTATGAAATCTTGCCAGGATTCCAGAGATTCATGATGATTGTTGGTTGCTTCTTGCTGGTTCAACTCACCTGGTCCCCTGGAGTCACTGGGGCCCAGGAATGAGTCCCTGGTGCATGGTAGCCCTGTGCAGTGTTCCCAGCTTCCTCCACCTGCAGCCTAGCTTCTGTGTCTTCCCTTCATCCACTCTCAGTGCCTTCCCCCAGAAGATCTATTAGGAGTGTGTTAGTCGTCCTCGTCCCTCGGTGGTAGCTATTCCATCTGGCTACATCTAGTCGGTCATCTTGCAAAATCACAGCAATTATTCTTTATTTAAAATTGCACATCACTCGTTAATTGTATTCCTGTTTTATCTTTGATATAATTTTAAAGAGGCTTTCTCTAGCATTAATTATACTTTCCAACAGACTAGGTTTATATATATAGGAGTAATCAAGTCATGTATGTTAACTTTATATTCTATTAAAGTACTATATTCTTTCACCAGTTAAGTTCATTTTAAATGATTCCTCATATCTCCCTGTTGCACTATAATAGTATCTGCAAACAGATGCAATTAGCAATTTTATTTTTTTTCTTTTTTATGCCTCTAGTTGAATTATATTGTTTAATACACTGGCTAATAGCTAAACAATAGTAAATAACACTAGAGATATGAATATCCTTGCTCTTTTTTTTTCTATTTAGCAAAAATGCTTCTAGTAAGGTGCTGACATAAGAAGATATATGTGTGTGTGTGTGTGTGTGTGTGTGAGACTATCTGTATGTGTGTGAGTGGAAATTGTTAAGTAAATGACATAAGAAGAGATACATGTGTGTGTGAGACTATCTGTACGTGTGTGACTGGAAATTGTTAAGTAAATGCTGTATTCTTAAATATTTTTGTTTGAAAGTTATATTTAGTTTTTCAAATGCTTTTACAGTCCTTATAAAGATAATTATATATTTTTTTCTTAGCAACTATTAATATGTAATAGTGAATGAATTTCTAATATTGAATCAACCTTTAATGATGGCAAATCCCATGTGGACATTGCTTACTTATAAAACATTTATTTTTGATTCTGTTCAGTAATATTTTATTTATTAACATTTGTGATATCAGCCTGCAAATTTACTATCATGTATTCTTTTTATCAAGTTCAGGTATGTATATTTTACTTGCTTCATTAAAACATGAACATTTCCTTGGATTTTTGTATTCTCTGTATAACATAGAGGGCTGTCTAATTTTGAGAGTTGAACTTTTTTGAAATCCATTGGGTTTTGTTCTTTTCTGTGTGTTTTTTCCTTTAATAAATGTTGGAACATTTGTTAAGAGAAAGAAACTAGTCTTTGCAAGTTTTTTACATCTCAGGGGGTTAAGTTGGACAGATTGTGTTTTTGTAAAAGCTTGTTTCTTTCTTTTGGAATTTCAAGTTTATTTGTAATGAGTTATGCAAATTAGTCTCTTGTATTATTTCAATTTTCTGCATTTCAATAACTGTTCCTATTATACACTGCATTGTTATGTCTCTCACACTTTTCTTAATTATTTTAGTTTCTTTATTTTGTTATTTTTTCAAAAACCCTGGATTATCAACTACTCTTAATGAAATCTACTGTATTCAACTGTGGCTTTATTTTGTAGTTATCTTTATGCCCCCTGTTGTTTCATTATTCATTTCTAGCTTTATAATGGAAATTTTAATTCTATTTTTATTCTGTTCATTTTTGTTGATACACGTGTTTAATGCTATGAGGTTTCTTTTTTGTTCACTGCTTAAAATGCATCAAATTGATTCTAATAGAGATCATTATCATTTTCATTGTATGTTATGAATAATCTAATTTTATCACTTTTTGAAAAATTCCAAGTATTATTTATAATATTTTTATTTATTCTTGGTATAATGGACTTTTTCATTTTGATACTAATTTTTAATTTTATGCAATTGTGATTAGAATTTTGCTTATATTACACGTACCCAATGGAGCTTACTGATTTTTCTTGTGATCTAATATAGAACAATTTTTGTGTACATCCAATGTGTACCTGAGAAGTTGTATGCTTATTATCAGAGTATATCACTTGATATATTCATAAAACTACTTATGATTATATGTTTAAATCTGTATTCTAATCTGTTATTTATGCACTGATCTGTCTTTCACCATAGGTGAAATGTTGAAATCTCTTATTACTATTCTGTTTTTATCTATTTCTGTCACCTTTTTTAGTTTTTGTTTCATAGATATGCCTTCTTAGCTTTCTAATAAGTAGATATTCAGAACTGTCCTATTTTTCTTGTGAATTGTAGCTTCTACCATTATAAAGTATCATTTCATGTCATATTTAATGACATTTGACTTGAACTATACTTTCTTTGATACTGGAAGAACAGTACATGATTTCTAATTTTATCCTTATGCTTGGCATACATTTGCATATTTTTCTATTTGTAAGCTTTTAATTCACTTAGAGTTGGGTGCATATTGCATATATAGCATACAGTGGGTCTTGCTATGTGTGTCAAATTGAAAATCTGTTTAATTTAATTAGTGAGTATGTTCCACTTATGCTTATTAATATAACAGATAAATGTAGTCTCAATAATGTTATATAACGTATTGTTAGGGTGCAGCACACCAACATGGCACAAGTATACATATGTAACAAACCTGCACGTTATGCACATGTACCCTAGAACTTAAAGTATAATAAAAAGAAAAAAAAATCACTATGTTTATTATGCTGTTATTGTTATCTCTAGCCTACGTGATTTCTTTGTTTTGGTGCTCTATAAATCCTTCCACATTTAGAAAAGTTTCATTTTACTTTTTAAATTAAAGCACTTCTTTGTTTTTAAAAATATTTATTTATTTATTTATTATGTCTGGGTTTCATGGAAATACTTCCCTTTTACCTATTCCCTATAGAAAAGCAGCAACCTCTTTATAATCTATCTTTCTCTTCTTGTTTGGGTAAATTTCATGCTTTAAAATTTTTAGAACATATAAAATTTTCTACATTCTTCTACATCTTATCTGTCTGTGTTTTATATTAAATAAAAATAAATATGTTAAATACTTAGCAATCGTTCCTTTGACAAACATTGTCCAATAATCTCTCATTTGGCTAAAGTGCATTCATTACTAAAATGCTAAAATAAGGCCCAATATTCACTAACTGCACATTTTCTTTTGCCTGAATGTTTATTGAAACCTATCCTTCATTGGGCACCTTTCAATTTAATATTTATTTCTGAGATATGTTTGCATTAACTTTGATTTTGTTCTATTTTCAATCAAGTGTTATTTCACACCTTTTTAAAGATACCAATTTTTGTTCTGGAGTTCGACTTTAGATACAAGGGATTTGTTTTCACATCTGCAAATGATTCCTGGAGATTATTTAATTGATTTTGTTTTAGGTGTTTCATTCAAGTCTCATTTTACTTGTGATTTTCTATTTCCAAGGCCAGGAAGTTTCAGGTGAAGCTGTGTGATTCCCAATTTTGCTGCTTATTTGTTTTCTTCTTGTAAGAGTTGTATGTATTTTTATATGAAGACGGGATTTTTTTCTTACATTTTTGTAGAAACAGTAGCTGTCAGTGTGGCTTGGTTTACAAGGTTCATACTGAAAGAGTGTCCTTTTCAGTCACTAAAGCAAATTGTAGTTACTTCACTGGAGTAATGCGAGGGATGTGTGTGTGTGTGTGTGTGTGTGTGTGTGTGTGTGTGTGGTGTTATCCTTTTACTCTAGTTCTCTATTGTATTGCATTTATTCTAGAGGTCCACTATGTGCTTCGTTTTACTTTTTCCACACTGTTTCTGAAGGATGCCTTTCTCTGCTCTCTGTACTCCCCCTCCTTTTTTTTTCTTTTTTCTTTTTCCTCATGGAGAGGTGATGCCTTTGAGACCTCCATTTTGAATCTCATTTACTTTTAATATATTTCATGCTAAACATGTTCTTGCCTACCAAGTCTCTTTTATATTTTTTAGTATAAATTATAGACTTTCCGTAGATTTTACTTGAATTGTGTTTTCAGTTTCCCACTTCTCTCTTTCTTGGTTTTTGTAGGTTTTCTTTTTTCTTTCTGTGGCTTTCATTCAAGCTCATTCCTTCACCTTCTGTTCTCTGTAAGAAGCTTGCTTGCACTAGGACGTTAAGTAATAATTCTTCCAAAATTTGATGCTAATTTTCATATGTACAGTTAATGGGAAGTGAGTAATTTTATTCTGTCTTCAAATTATGTCAAATACAAGTGACTTATGCAATTTTATTAGTTTTTCTTGATACTTAATATAGGTCTGGAGGACTCATAGAGAGATTTAGGTGGTCCTCATTACCTCTGGGCAGCCTGGAAGTTAAGTAAATTTGATTTTATTTAAATTTATACTATCAGTATACATTTTTATGAATAAATGTACTGTGATATATTTATATATCATAATTAACCCAATTAAAATAAATAATTTAATGTCTTAAAAATTTATTTATCAAATAGTAAAATTGTCACTCTAGTTCAGGTTTAGAACATTTTTGTTACTGTTATTAGGTTCCAAATGCTCATTTACTGTTGGTCGCCATTTCGGGACCTCTCACTCCAGGGAATTGCTAATGCAATTCCTGTATCTATGGATTTACCTTTTCTAGACATTTCATATGAAATGGAATTGTACAATATGTGTGACTGGTATCTTTAACATAGTATAATGCTTTAAAGATTTGTACATTTTGTAGCATTAATCAGTACTTCATTTCTTTTTATCCATGAATGCCATTGACGGACGATATTGCACGTTTATTTATCCATTCATCATTTGAAGAACATTTGACTGCTTCTACTTTTTGGCTATCATGAATAATTTAAGGGTTTCAATGCATTCTAACCACAAAAACATTATATAAGAATCCACATTTAAACCTATTGTAACAAAACAAGTAACCAATGAATTCAAAGAGGTGCTCTGAAGAGTACCTTGAAAGAAAGATCAATTATCTATAAATTTATGCAATTGAATTCACTGTCAACCTTTCAATTTTACCAATGGATAAAAATGTCAGTATTAACATAGATTCAAAAATATTAAATAAAATTTTAGCACACACAATACAGCAATGTATAAAAATGTTGACAAAATATAACAAAGTTTATTTAATTTCATAAGAAAGTTTATTTTACTAAGTTTACTATTGTTAGTAAAATATATACTCAAATTAGTATACAATGATTTACCATATTAATGTGTTAAAGATGAGAAAATATATTATTTTAATAAGTAATTATATAAGCTTTCAATGAAAGTAATCTACACTTGCAAAAATGTTTTTAGAAAACCAGAAAGTTATAATATTTATGCATTTACATTTCAAAAACTTCTAAAATTAATTAACACATAATTTTCAGAATAACTACATATATGGTGAAAGTATTAGAAAAGCAACTAAATTATAAATTAAAAATTTTGTTTAATGTTTATTTCTGAGATGGAAGTGGAATGGATTTAGAGGAGACCAATTGATAGAGAAACAAAAGTTATGAAAATGTTAGGAATTTTTTTAGATGTGTACTCTCTGTTTATTTTTTTTGTCTCTGGATTTTGTAGCCAAACTGTGACATATACAAAGACCCAGCACTTGATTACACCAGGAAATTTCCTTCTATCTGTGGATCCAATGGTAAAACCTATGATAACTCATGCCTGTTTTGCATCGCAGAAAGGTAAGGGCACAATGGTAAATATTTTCTCTTTATATAGAAAAAACAGTGTCAATACGCTAGGAATTACTGAATTACTCTCAACCTACAATCATATACACACTAAACAGCTTTTTTTCCCACTGAAACTTGAGAAAACACTCAAACTTTACCCAAGATCCCCCTACTTCCCAAAGTAGGTTAACTTGAACTATGTACATAATGATGCTGGCTTGTTTTCAAATACTCAAATTAGTTAATCATACTTAATTTGATAAAATATCTTTTTTTATTTTTATATTATTTTTTGAGATAGTGTCCCACTCTGTTGCCCAGGCTGGAATTCAGTGGCACAACCATTGCTTGCTGCAGCCTCAACCTCCCAGATTTAAGCAGTTCTCCCATCTCAGCCTCCCCAGTAGCTGGGACTACAGGTGCTGCCATCACAGACAGCATCTTTTTTTTTCTTGGTAGAGACAAAGCTCTCACTGTATGGTATAGGCTAGTCTTGAACTGCTGGGCTTAAGAAATCTAGGCCTTCCAAAGTGCTGAGATTACAGAATAGAATCTTTTATAATAACCAGAACTGGATCAATATGCTGTAAAGTGGGAGACGTAAGGATTAAATGGTTTCCTTCTCATTCTCTCCTTCCTCAACTCAGCATGGGTCACCGTACTGAATCAGGACTGACAAAATAGCCCCACAACAGGACAAACAATATGTGAATGGTCTGGGGAATCGCAGAGTATAGATATTGAAGAAGTACAATCCAGGCTGTCCAACTCATGTACTTTTCAAATTCTAAGTCACTGAGAAGCATTTTGGACACCATGAGGGAATCTGACACATTTTGTTATGTTTTGTTTTGTTTTCTCTCTCTCTTTCTACAGAGAAAGTAATGGTGAAATTACTTATGACCACTGGGGCCCGTGTTGACCTTTATGATCTGGTGCTATACATTCCTATGACTCCTCTCATAATCCTTTTCTGCTGCTGGATTCTAGAGAATGCTATTACATACTGCCTTCCTACACAAGGAGGTGAATCTGCTTTGGAAACAGGATAGACTATAAGAATTGGAATATTCTTGCAATTTCAAAATTTAATGTTAGTTCTTTGTTGATGTCCAAATATTTGATGAAGCTCTGAAAAATCAGTAGTCTAATTATATGTTTAAATGATGAAGCAGACACATTTCTCAATCATTGAATACTTTGCTGAATAAACATGTTCCATAGTATTTACTTCATTAAATTGACTTTGACTATTGTGATTGCATGATGGGATCACCAACATGTATAATACAGGCAATGCTACTTACAGCAATGTTTCTTAAAACTTGCATTTAGTGTCTATAAAAAGTATAGATACCTAAGATCCGCCACGTCTTCATGAATCAGAATCTTCAGGAGAAAGATCTGGTGCCTAAATTTTATCCAGCATCCAAGGTGAGGCAAAAATGATATGACTTTTAGTCTGAAAATGTGCTTAGCATTTAGAAAAATCTAGCTTTGATGCAGAATTTGGGAAAACTGTACTGTATTTGTTGAGCTATAGGCATAGTCAATCAATATAACAGACATGAAAGAGTATGCACCTGAACTAATTTGTGATGTTACTTTATTTTTATGTACTGGGTCTAAGGTACATTGCTAACCTTGGCATGAAGGAAGCCCTGCCATCCACAAATCAAGTCTCACGTTTTGGGGTACCATACCTTTGGTAGTCAGTTTCTCTCCACCTCTCAGCCAATGAGAATTATGCTTAATCAAAAGTCCAAATGCTCACTTAAATATTTTTTAACTCTTTGTGTTTTCCAAGGTGGTGGATTGAAGGCTTCATTAGCATGCCTCACCCACTTGGACAGAGCAAAGGATTGTGTAGAAATTCATGAATTTATGCTGTGAACTTTTAACCAAGAAGAAATACAGGAACTCAACAGAAAAAAAGAAAGGAATCACAGACTCTTGGAGAGAAATGGTGATCAGCAACCTGCACTGTGAGCCAAGTGGAAAACTGTGTATTCAGAAAGTGAAAGTGGGGGAGACTGTCTCTGTGATACACATCTCCTATGGGGGAGCTGGGCAATCCAGGCCACAGTGGAGTACCTTAACCCTACCCAGCACTGGAGCTGATCTGGTGAGGGGTGGAGAGTATATGAGAAGGAGCAACATCAGGACTTGCTTTGCATGCACTCCCAGAACCCAGCAGGGATGGAAGGAAGCCATTCCTGATCCTACCTCTTACTCGACTTGGGAGATGTCTGCCAGCTAACTCAGGTGGTGGTCACAGGTTTGAACTTTTTAGTGTCTCCCAATCTAGGTTTGTGATCTGATCTCAAGTGAGAACAAACTCCTTGGCCAAAACTGAGGGATGAGTGGGAAATGTGATTTTACCACAGGTGCAGAAGCTGGGCATACCTGTTTCATGGGAAAATGAGGAGTGGCATGGCTGCAAAGCTTCGGTTTCTGTCTTTAGTAGCAAGAATTGTGGCCTGGAATAATTGTATGTTCTGAGTGTACATTGCCCTGGGACCCAGATAACTGTTGTCAGCAGAAGTCTGTATGTGTAAGGCGTGCCTTGCCAAGGGTGTGGGAACTGGGTGGGTCTTACTACCACATGCTACCCCATCTCCCCATGCAGAAACTTATGTGCAACAGAGGCAGCTGTGCTCCTCCCCAGAACATTACACCAGCAACTAGGGAACTGCCCTCTGGTTCCTATTGGGGCCGCCAATGGTGCCTGCACACGGGGAGCCCAGAGTATGGACTTGCTTGACCCAACCCCTATCCATGTTTGTTCCTCCACCTCCTCTGGTAGAATAACAAAACAAAAAGATATTTGCCAATTCCATGGCCCTGCCCATTGCCTGAGACATCTGAGTATCTCTCCTGGGTAACATAAGCAAAGCACAAATCCCACAACCACCAACACAGCTTACTCTGTCCTGCAAGTGTCACCTCCTGGCTGGAGACGAACTGGCATGACCCATTAGAACATCTGCTGCCACAATAACCCAGTGCTTGTGAAGAAAAAACAACAACAGTCAAAACCCTTGTGCAACTTCAGCTTACAACATTGCCCCCATCATCTCAGCTAGTTAGGAGGTCATAAACCTGTCCACATGCCCTGGACATTACTACTACAGCTGGCATTTGAGAAAGCCACCACACTAAGGCTACTGATAATGTAGGAAATCTTAGAGTCTATGTCATTCCCCTGCCATTCTCATCAGAGTTGGTGCTTCAATCTAATGTTGGGAGACCACAGGATAGGTTAGCTTAGTCTAGCTTCACATAATATCACCGCCCCCTGGAGCTAAGAGCAGAGCCCAAGCCATTGCAAATACCAGACTTGTCCACAGCCTGAGGCACCAGAGAGCTTGAGTTGGCTGACAAGAAATATCAGTGACCAATTCTTCTCAGAAAGTAGAACCAAAATTACAGGTGAATAATCATAGTGCAAACAGAGTGTTAAGGGGAGAGTGCTGGAGCCCACTGGAGAGTTCACTGGAAAAATCTGTGAGACACACACAAAAAGAAGGTAACAAGAAATTGGCAGATATCAAACTCTGAGATACTCAGAAGACCACGAACATTGTAAGTGGGAGTACTCTCAGCCTCCCTATCCCCTACAGTAGATTATTGATGTCCAAGCTCAATGAGAGCTTCTTTGCCCTCAAGAGCACAAGTATTGGACTGAGCTGTAATTTGGGGACTTCTCAAGGGCATTATCTTGTTTACACAAGGTCTCTTCCTTTACCCACTGGACCTGAGCTGTAGTGACAAGCATCATACTGGTTGCATATCCATTGTGGGACTTCTTCTGTCCATAGACCTTCAACCTGGACAGACCTGTGCATTTTCACAACCTGTGTATCTTCACAACACTGGATCTCTTGTAGTCAGTCCCCAGCCCAGCCTGGATTTTGGCAGCCCCAAAAGGCAACTAAACTCAGAGAAGCAGCAGGATTCACAGTAGTCTGACCCCCAAGAACTGCCACTCCTAGAGGAAGGCAGAGTGCAGCATATCTAGGAAGCACCCAATGGGACACAAGAAACGAGATTGTAGGACTTGAGTCCCAGATCTTTCCACTTATGGAGAGTTTCTTTGAGCAGAGGCACAGGTGCAGTGCTGGGCTCAGTGGAGAAAACCTGATATTCTACCCAACAGACAGGCAGCCACAGTACTTCTGAAGATTACTGAAAAAGGGGACTTCTCCCCACCACCTTCCACTGCCAAAACAGCTGAGGCTTCTCCCATGGTAGCTCAGGACAGATTCACCTATAGACAGCTTTTCTGGACCACATTAGGGTGACTGCATCCCACAGGGGAAGTGCCCTCTGGACTCAGACTTGCATGAGGGGTAGAGTCACAATCCTTTTTTACATGAAACATCAGCATTCTTGTAGTTGGGAAGAGGTGTCTGTCTGATCTGAATAGCCAGAACACTAGGACTTGTGTGTGAGAAGGAGACAGACCCTTTTTCTGCTGGTCTGGAAATGGGGCTAAGGAGGCTCTCTCTTTTGCCCCTATGAGGAGCTCATTGCTTTTCACTGAGAGTTCCCTTAGCCACCTCTTTCAAGGTTGGGACCTCTGCCCACCATTAGGGAATTGCTCATACTCACATATTTCAGCCACAGCCAGATTTTACTCTTGGAAAACTCCTACTGGCCTGAAGCCTGAACTGTACACTACAGTAAAATAATAATAATAATCATGATAATGGAAAAATAATTAAAAAGTGTACATTTCTACAGAACAAAATGAGATTCATGAGCCCTCTCTCATTCAAGCCCCACAGGAGACAACAAACTTGCTCACACACCCAGCACATTGCTACCACAACCAGCATCTGAGAAAGCCATAACACAAAGATTCTCTATAACAAGGGAACTCATGCAGAGTCTTTGCCATTGAAAGCACACAGAGCCAAAGCTAGGTAACCATAAAATAAACACATTAAAGTTATATGCTCACAAGGAAAAAAATTTAAAAATCAAGTTGAATTAAACATAATTCCAAGAATAATAAGAAGAAATGGTTGACCCAAATGAGAAAGAACCAGAAAAATAATTCTGGCAATATAAAAAAAACAGAATTCTATAACGTCCTCAAAAGATCATATTAGCTCTCCAGCAGTGTCACCTAACCAAGATGAAATCTTTGAAATAGCAGTTAAAGAATTTAAAATGCTGATTATTAAGTTGCTTGGTAAGATTGCAGAAAAATCTGAAAACCAACATAAAGAAATCAAATAAAACAATTCAAAATATAAATGAAAAATTTTCCAAAGAGATAGATATTTTTAAGAAGACACGGATCACGAGGTCAGGAGATCGAGACCATCCTGGCTAACACGGTGAAACCCCGTCTCTACTAAAAAAAAAAAAATACAAAAAACTAGCCAGGCGAGGTGGCGGGCGCCTGTAGTCCCAGCTACTCGGGAGGCTGAGGCAGGAGAATGGCGTAAACCCGGGAGGCGGAGCTTGCAGTGAGCTGAGATCCGGCCACTGCACTCCAGCCTGGGCGACAGAGTGAGACTCTGTCTCAAAAAAAAAAAAAAAAAAAAAAAAGAAGACAAAAAGCACCCCAGAAGGAAAATTACATTTAGAAAATTACAAAATGCAGTAAAAAGTTTTTGTCAATACATTAGACCAAATAGCAGAAGTAATTTCAGAGCTTGAATGCAAGCCTTTTGAATTCAACCAATCAGGGCTAATAATAATAATAATTACCAAAAAAAAAAGGAAAAAATATTAAAAAATAAAGTATCCAAGTAATATAGAATTATATAAAACATTCAAACCTAAGAAGCATATGTGTCTTAAATTAAAAAAAAAAAAAGGCAAAAGTTTGAAAAATTGAAAAACCTCTTTGAGGAAAAATTTCCTGATGTTTCTAGAGATTTAGACACCCAAATTGAAGAAGTTCAAAGAATTCCTGAGAGATTCATTATCATTCTATAAGCCATTATCTTACATAAATATATGGAGAAAATCCTACATTCCAGAGCTCTGCCTTGAGAAAATTTGCTGCCTTGTACCTTGATATTAAAACATTCTCTATAGTCCAGCAAATCTTAATAATCTGATTATTATAAAGGAAATCTGATTATTATAATAATCTGATTATTATAAAAAGGAAATCTATCTAAAGTTGATGTGAAGGGAAAAAATTACAAGAGCACCAAAATAAAAGCATCAAATAACTTATAAAGGGAAACTTATCAGACTAACAACTGACTTCTCAGCAGAAACCTAACAATCCAGAAAATATTAGCATCCTATCTTTAGTCTCCTCAAATAAGTGTCAACATGCCAACATGCCAAGAGTTTTTACACAGCAAACAAAATTTCATAAATAAGGGAGAAATAAAATCTTTCCCAGACTAGCAAATGCTGAGGGAATTTGTCACAAATGGATCAGCCGTCCATGAAATGCTGAAAGGAGTTCTAAATATTGAAACAAAGGTTCAATACACACTAGCATAAAGAGAAATATTCATATATACATATTGAATATACAATAAAGTTGATATTAGATGTCTTTATGTAGTGTTAAATAATTAAATATCCTTAAGTGGCAAAAATCATACCTTTAGAAATAATGAATTTATATATCTCTCATATACTTAAAAATAATTTTGATTTAATTAGTACAACAACAAACATACTAATTCTATTAAATGTTTATATATGCTTGCTGGACTATAGAGAATGTTTTAATATCAAGGTACAAGGCAGCAAATTTTCTCAAGGCAGAGCTCTGGAATGTAGGATTTTCTCCATATATTTATGTAAGATAATGGCTTATAGAATGATAATCAGGGTCTTCATCTCATATCTTAATCTTAAAAATTAAAAATGTAAATATAATATAAAAACATTAAATTATGAGAAGATAATAGTGACATTCCATGTACAATTTCATATCATCTTGGCAAAGAAATAGTTTGAATTTAGGCTTTCTAAGTTAAATGCCTTTTCTTTCTTTTTTTTCTTCCTCTCTTCTTCTCTTTATTCCTACCTCTCTTCTTTCTTTTCTTCCTTCTTTCTTCCTGTCCTTTTATTTTATTTCCTTCTTTTTTCTATTTTTTTCTTTTTCTTTTTGTCTAATTATCCTGGATACAACATCTCATAAAAACTTAAACAGAAGTAGCAAGATGAACATCTCTGCTTTGTTCCATTTCTCAGGATTTAATCTTTCACCACTTAGTTTCATATGAGCTTTTGTTTTTTGTTTGCTTTCTCTTTTAGTTGTCTTTACTAGGTTGAGAAATTTTGTATCCTTTATCCCTAGATTAATGCACGTTTTTAACATTAAATAGTATTGATTTTATTAAAAGCTTTCTGTGTCTATTAAAATAATTGATTTTTTTGCTATTTATTCAATGAATATGTTGTAATGCATTAATGCATTGTTGAATGTTGTATTAGTTAATTCTCACAGCGCTATAAAGAAATACCTGAGCCTGGGTAATTTATAAAGACAGGAAGTTTAGGCCGGGCTCAGTGGTTCACTCCTGTAATCCCAGCACTTTGGGAGGCTGAGACGGGTGGATCACCTGAGGTCAGGAGTTCGAGACCAGCCTGGCCAACATGGTGAAACCCCATACCTACTAAAAATACAAAAAAAAAAACCCACCAAAAATTGGGTGGGCATGTTAATGCATGCCTATAATCCCAGGTACTCAGGAAGCCGAGGCAGGAAAATCACAGGAACATGGAGGCAGAAATTGCGGTAAGCCAAGATCACACCACTCCACCACAGCCTGGGTGACAGAGCAAGACATCGTCTTAAAATAATAATAATAATAATAATAATAATAATAATAATAATAATAAAGGAGGTTTAATTGACTCACAGTTCCACATGGCTGAGGAGGTCTCAGGAAACTTACTATCATGGTGGAAAGGGAAGCAGTCACATCTTACATGGTGGCAGGCAAGAGAGAAGTCAGAGCACAGGAAAAAACTGCCACTTTTAAAACCATCAGATCTCATGAAAATTCATTCACTATCACAAGAACCACATGAGTGAACCATCCCCATGATTCAATCACCTTCTTCGCTCAACAAGTGCGGGTGACAGGTCCCTCCCTCAATACATGGAGATTACAATTCGAGATGGGTTTCAGGTGGGGACACAGAACCAAATCATATCATTCCATATCTGGCCTCTCCAAAATCTCATGTCCTTTTTATATTTCAAAACCAATCATGCCAACATGCCAACATGCCAAAATGCCTGGACATCCAGGCATTTCCACACATCCTCTGAAATCTAGGCAGAGTTTCTCAAAACTCAGTTCTTGACTTCTTTGCACCTGCAGGCCCAACACCATGTGGAAGCCACGAAAGTTTGGGGTGCGCACCCTCTGTGGTCCTAGGTGTACCTTGGCCCATTTTAGCCACAAGTGGAGCTGAAGCAGTTGGGACACAAGGCACCATGTCCCAAGGCTGCATAGAGCAGTGGGGGCCCTGGGCCCTGCCCACAAAACCATTCTTCCTCCTAGGCCCCCAGTCCTGTGGTGGGAGGGGTTGCTGACAAGATTTCTGACATGACCTGGAGCCATTTTCCCCATTGTCTTGGCTATTAACATTTGGCTCTTCATTACTTATGCATATTTTTGCAGTCAGCTTGAATTCCTCCCCAGAAAATGGGTTTTTCTTTTGTAATTCATCCTCATGCTGCAAACTTTCCAAACTTTTAAGCTCTGCTTCCTTTTTAAACATAAGTTCCAATTTCAGATCATCTCTCTCAAGTTCAAAGTTTCACAGATATTTAGGGCAGAAGCAAAATGCCACCAGTCTGTTTGCTAAAGCATAGCATGAGTGATCTTTGCTCCAGTTTCCAAAAAGTTCCTCATCTCATTCTGAGACCACCTTAGCCCAGACTTCATTGTCCACATCATTATCAGCATTTTGGACAAAGCCATTCAACAAGTCTCTAGGAAGTTCTTAACTTTCTCACAACTTTCTCTCTTCTTCTAAACTCTCTGAACTATTCCAGCCTCTGCCTGTTACTCAGTTCCAAAGTTGCTTCCACATTTTCAAGTATCTTGATAGCAATGTCTTATTCCTGGTACCAATTTACTGTATTAGTTTGTTCTCATACTGCTATAAAGAAATACCTGAGCCTGGGTAATTTACAAAGAAAGGAGGTTTAATTGACTCACAGTTCTGTGTGGCTGAGGAGGCCTCAGGAAATTTACAATCATGGCAGATGGGGAAGTGGGCCCATCTTACATGGTGACAGGTGAGAGAGAAGTGAGAGCACAGAAAAAATCTCCCACTTCAAAAACCATCAGATCTTGTGAGAATTCACTATCATGAGAACAGCAAGGGAGAAACTCCCCCATTATCCAATCGCCTCCCTCCCTCATCATGTGGGGATTACAATTCAAGATGAGATTTGGGTGGGAACACAGAGCCAAACCATATCAAACGTTAAATAAATCTTGAATTTCTGTGATAAATTTTTCTTGGACAAGTGGTATAATCTTTTATATATTTGGCTAGATTTGTTTGGCTAGCATTTTGTTGTGTATTTTTGCATCTTGATTCATAAGAGACATTTAAAGGACATTTCTTTTCTTGAAATGTCTGTCTAGCTTTGGTATTAGGATAATACCTGGCTTATGGGGTGAGTTAAGAAATGTCCTCAGTCAAGGTTTGAACAACCCTTTTGTGACACCAGTCATTTTAATTTTTAATTAACAGTTATTCATCCTGTTAGTGAGGGCAGAATTCTCACTCTGGCCTTATGACACTAACCAAATGCATAACTTCCAACACTGGTCAGAGATGAACAACATTTTGTTAGTAATGTATACTCAGAGTCTGGGGGACAAGTCACTGAACACTATGTTGGGGCACATCAGGATTTCACTTGGGAACAGAGTAAACCACCAGGATCTATAGAAGGCAGGCTTTACAGTACCAAGAGGGTAAATAATCCCTGGTTTTCACATGGGGGTGTGATTGGCTTGTTTAAAAAATTTCATGGGCTGATAAATAATTGAATTGAAAATCATTCTTTAGAGTAGTTAGAAACCTTACCTAGTCCTCTTTATAAGGAGGATTGTATGCCTACTTCATCTGTAGAAGGTTGTGGAGTAGAACTTGAAGTTAGATCATTTACAGCCCTGTCAGTTTCAGACGTAAGGCAGCATAAAATATTGACTCTTAATTTTAGGCATTACATCACACCCAGGGTGCATCTTAAACATTTTTCCACAAGCTCTTAAGAAAACAGAATATTCTAATCTTCCTGAATGGAGTGTTTTATATATGTTTGTTAGGTCTAGTTAACTTGCAGGCTTCTTGAAGTCTTATATATGTTTGTTGATTTTCTGCCTAGTTGTTCTGCTCATTATTAAAAATGGTGTATTGAAACTTCAGATCATTAGTGTTAATGGCTTATTTTCCGTATAATTTTCTCAATTTTTCTTTGTCTAATTTAGGTCATTACTAGGATGGTCAATATTTACAATTATTTACAATTAAATATTTACAAATAAAATATTTGCAATCTTTTAAAATGATTTGTCCTTTTTTATTACAAAATGTCTCTCCTTATTTTTAATAATTTGAACTTAAAGTCTATGAATTTTATTAGCTTAGTTACTGTAGCTTTCTTATAGTTGCTGTTAACATGGTATATTTTATTTTATATTTTTACTTTTAACTTATGTTTGTGTTTGAAACTAATATGTATCTCCTGTAGACACCATAGTTGGATGATGTTTGAATGCAGTATAACAATATCCACATGTATTGTGTAATTATTATATTAATAAATCTTACCTGTTTAGAGAAGGAAGGAGAGAAAGTATGTATTTATTGAGATAGTTATATTTGCTTTCTTATTCACAATATCTAGTTCTGATTTTCCTCTGAATTTATTTCTCACTTCATTACAGCTTAATTTGTGCCCACATTGCCTGTGTTATTATTGCCCAGTACATTACAAATCTATGTGTTTTGGGCCTTGAAATATACATAAATATTCTGTTATGCAATTACCTTTTCAATCAACTGTTATTGAGGTATGATTTCTCTTAATCCTATTTCACTCTCCCTCAGATTCCCTGCTCTAAGCCGCAATTCATTTACTTTCTGTCTCTCTTGGTTTTCCTATTATGGATTCTCATGTTAATGAAATTATGTAGAATGTGGTCTTCTGTGACTGGCTTCTCTCACTTGGCATAATGTTTTAATCTTTCAGCGTGTTGCAGCGTATGGTAGCAATTTACTCATTTTCATGATTGTACAATATTCCATTATATCGATATACCACATATATTTTTTACTCATTAGTTTATAGACATTTAGGTTATTTCCACATTTGTCTATTATGAATAATGTTACTATAAACAGTTTTGTACAAGTTTCTGTAGACCTATTTTTTTAGTTAATATTTCACATATATCTAGGAGGGAAAATGTTGAATCACAGGGTAACTTATGTTTAAACTTTGCAAGAACTACCAAATATTTTCATAGCACCATAATTATTTTACATTTCCACAAACAATGTATGAGCATTCTATTTTATTTTCACATTCTGTTAACTTGTTTCTCTCTCACTTTTTGATTCTAGCTATTTTAGTGGATACTGTATCACTGTAGTTTTGGTTTGCATTTCCCTGGTTACTAATGACGTTTATCATATTTGCATGTGATTTCTGTCCATTTAAAAATATTTTTTAGTGAAATGTCCAGTCAGGTACTTGGCATCCCATTTTCTGACTCGATTTTGTTCTCTTTTTATAATGTTGTCAGTCTCCATTATCTATTCTAGGCACTAGTACCCTATCAGGCATATATTTATACCTGCTTTACTTCATTTGTATTGTCTTTCATTTTTCAATGATGCTCTTTGAAACACAAACTTTAATTTGGATGATGTCCAATTTATACTTTTTTTCTCTTACTGCTTATATTTTTGGTGTTATAAAGAATAATATGTTGCCAAATTCAATGACATGAAAATTTACTCCTCTGTTTTCTTCTAAGAGTGCTATAGTTTTTGCCTTTATGCTTTGATATTGTAATCATTGCCAATTAATATTTTTATACGGTGTGAGCTAAGGGTCCAACTTGATTTTTTTTTGCATGTAGTTATCCAGTTGTGCCAGTACCATTTATTAAAAAGAGGATTTTTCCCCCATGGAATGTTTCTGATAGTCATTGAAATTCAGTTGATTATAAGGATATCGTCAAGATGCCAAGACAAGGCCCTGGACCTTTCTTTTACAACCAGCCTCATATTCCAAAGAGACAATACAGACCAATTGTATTTGTGAGAAGTTCAGAAACTAGTTGAGGGGATCTTATATCTGAGCAAGCATTAAACAAACCACATTGAAAACAGTAGGAGAGCTCAAAGACATTGTCCCATTAAAAGCCCTATCACAGCACAGCTCCACACGACTTTGGAAAAAAGAAAGCAAAAAACACTTGTTATCATCTCAATGGGGAGACAAAAGGTGAGATGAGACCATGCATTCGATATTCTTAATTTTCTGAGGGCTCCCAAGACACTGTCTTCTTTCTCACCTGTGTCAGAACATTGATACAACCTCCATACAATAGATACGTGGGGGCCATGGAGAAGTGACTGAAGTTTCTAATAACAAGATTGCACATGCCACAGACACACTCTCTGACTTAGCACAGACTGAGAAGTAGATAAAGCATAGCCTTCAGTTTCTTCTTGGAGAGGGAAGAAAATTATCAGACCACATTATCCAAAATTCTGACTGTGCTGGGATCCATGTGAACTACTGGCTTGTGGCTTGCCTGTCAGGATGGAGATGACAGAACTTGGCATTTTCCAGACACCTGGGGGACACAGAAGGCAAAGATTGCAGTTTGAAGCAACATAAAGTCACTTAGAATGTCTGGTTGGGCTGACTGGTGAGTGTATTTTTCTGTATGAGGCCAGTCAGGAAAGACAGAGAGTAGTGATTGTTTTCTATAAAGAGCTAACAGTAAAAGTGAAGGAAAATGAAGAAACATTGTCAAGGAAATGCAGACTCAAGGAAACATGTTACAAATGAAAGAACAAGATAAATCTTCCCAAACTGACCCTAACAAAATAAAAATATATGATTTACTAAGAGAATTCATAACTATCATAAAGATAACAAATGATGTAAGGAGAATAATGCATGAACAAAATAAAAGTTTTAGCAAAGAAATATCTTTAAAGTACTAAATATAAATCATAAAACTGAACTATATAATAACAACTAGAATATTCATGAGGTATTTAACAGTTCACTGTATCAAACAGGAGAAATGATTAATATCTTAGTGCGTTTGGGCTGTTATAAAAATATCATAAACTGGTTGCCTTATAAACAACATAATTTTATTCATTACTGTTCTGGAGGCTGGAATATCCAAGATCAAGGAACTGATAGATTACATTTCTGGTGAAAATCAACTTATTTGTTCAGAGACAGCATTTTCCTGCTTTGTCTTCACATGGAATGAAAAGTGAGCTAGCTCTTTTGGGTCTCTCTTATAAGGTATCTAATCCTGACTATGATAGTTTTGCTCTATGACCTTGCTTCTCATCACTTCCCAAAGGCCTTTCCTCATAAAATCATTATCTTGAGAGTTAGAATTTCAACATGAATTTTGGGGGTATACACAAACACCTGAAATAGAGCAGTTAGTACATTCAAACTTAGGTTATTGGAAATTATCCAATGAGATGAGCAAAAAGAATAACAAAGAGTGTAAGTGACTGAAGAAATGTTATGGAATTTATGGGATACTATCAAGTGAACAAATACATGTATTATGGGAGCACAAGGAGAATAGGGAAAGTCCATCTTATTAAAAGAAATATTGAGAGAAAGCTTATTCAAAGAAATAATGTATGAAAACTTGCCCAAATTGAAGAAGAATGTGGGCATTCAGATTTAGAAATATCGATGAGGTTTAAATAAGATAAGCATAATGAAGTCTAAAACAAGACAAATTATAATCACATTGTCAAAAATCAAAGATAAAGAGACAATGTTGAAACTAGTAAGAGAAAATACTTGTCACAGCCATGGGAACCTTAATAATACTATTGAGTTTTGCTGTAGAGATACTTCATTCCGGAAGGGAATTACATAACGTATTCAAAATTCTAAAAGAAAAGCAAAATCTGACAACTAAGAATACTGTACCTGATAAAACTCTTCTTCATAAAAGGAGAGCTAAAGATATTCTTGGCAAACAAAAGAAAAAAGAAAACCTGTCTTACAATAAATGCAAAAGAAAGTTTTTATATAAAACAAATTCTAGCCAAGTGTGGTTGCTTATACCTGTAACTCTGGTACTTATAGAAGCTGAGATGGGAGAATTTCTTAAGGCCACAGATTTCAGACAACCCTTGGCAACATAGTGACCCCATCTCTAAAAAAAAAAAAAAAATTCTAAACAGAAATACAAAAGCATATGAAAGTATAAATTTCACGACACTGCCAAGATAGCTGAATAGGAACAGCTCCAGTCTGTAGCTCCCAGTGAGATCGACATAGAAGATGGGTGATTTCTGCATTTTTAACTGAGGTACCTGGTTCATCTCACTGGGACTGGTTGGACAGTGGGTGCAGCCCACAGGGTAGAGCCGAAGCGGGGTGGGGCATCACCTTACCCAGGAAGTACAAGGGGTCAGGGGATTTCACTTTCCTAGCCAAGAGAAGCCATGACAGACTATACCTGGAGGAATGGTACACTCCCACCTAAATACTGCACTTTACCCACGGTCTTAGCAACTGGCAGACCAGAAGATCCCCTCCCGTGCCTGGCTTGGTGGGTCCCACGCCCATGGAGCCTTGGTCACTGCAAGAACAGCAGACTAAGACCAACCTGCAAGGCTGCAGCCTGGTATGGGGAGGGGCATCTGCCATTGCTGAGGCTTGAGTAGGGAAGCGAAGTGGTCAGTAAGCTCAAACTGGCTGGAGTCCACTGCAGATCAGCATGGCTCACTGGCTCTCTAGACTTCACCTCTCTGGGCAGGGCATAGCTGAACAAAAGGCAACAGACGACTTCTGCAGACTTAAACATCCCTGTCTCACAGCTCTGAAGAGAACAGTTGTTCTCCCAGCATGGCATTTGAGCTCTGAGAATGGACAGACTGTCTCCTCAAGTGGGTCCCTGACCCTGTGTAACCTGACTGGGAGACACCTCCCAGTAGGGGCTGACAGACACCTCATATGGGTGAGTGCCCCTCTGGGATGAAGCTTCCAGAGGAAGGATCAGGCAGCAATATTTGCTATTCTTCAATATTTGCTGTTCTGCAGCCTCTACTGGTGATACCCAGGCAAACAGGGTCTGGAGTGGACTTCCAGCAGATTCCAACAGACCTGCAGCTGAGGGACCGACTGTTAGAAGGAAAACTAACAAACAGAAAAAAATAGCATCAACATCAACAAAAAGGACATCCACACCAAAACTACATTTATAAGTCACCAACATGAAAGACCAAAGGTAGATAAAACCACAAAGATGGGGAGAAACCAGAGCAGAAATGCTGAAAATTCCAAAACCCAGAGTGTCCCTACTCCTCCAAAGGATTGCAGCTCCTTGTTAGAAATGGAACAAAACTGGAAGGAGAATGAATTTGATGAGTGGACAGAAGTAAGTTTCAGAAGGTAATAACAAACTTCTCTGAGCTAAAGGAGCATGATCTAACCCATTGAAAGGAAGCTAAAAAAGGTTAGATGAATGGTTGATTAGAATAAACAGTATAGAGAAGACCTTAAATGACCTGATGGAGCTGAAAACCACAGCACAAGAACTTTGTGACGCATGCACAATCTTCAATAGCCAATTCTATTAAGTGGAAGAAAGAATATCAGTGGTTGAAGAGCAAATTAATGAAATAAAGTGAGAAGACAATATTAGAGAAAAAACAGTGAAAAGAAAAGAAAAAAGCCTCCAAGAAATATAGGACTATGTGAAAAGACCAAATCTATGTTTGATTGGCATACCTGAAACTGATAGGGAGAATGGAACCAAGTTGGAAAACACTTTTCAGGATATTATCCAGGAGAACTTCCCCAACCTAGCAAGGCAGGTCTACATTCAAATTTGAAAAATACAGAGAACACCACAAAGATACTCTTTGAGAAAAGCAACCTCAAGACACCTAATTGTCAGATTCATCAAGGTTGAAATGAAGGAAAAAATGTTAAGACCAGCTAGAGAAAAAGGTCAGGTTACCCACAAAGGAAAGCCCATCAGACTAACAGGAGACCTCTCTGCAGAAACCCTATAAGCCAGAAAAGAGTGGGGGCCAATATTCAACATTCTTAAAGAAAGGAATTTTCAACCCAGAATTTCATACCCAGTCAAACTAAGCTTCATAAGTGAAGGAGAAATAAAATCCTTTACAGACAAGCAAATGCTGAGAGATTTTGTCACCACCAAGCCTGCCTTACAAGAACTCCTGAAGGAAGCACTAAACATGGAAAGGAACAATTGGTACCAGCCACTGCAAAAACATGCCAAATTGTAAAGACCATCGATGCTAGGAAGAAACTGCATCAATTCATGGGCAAAATACCAGCTAACATCATCATGACAGGATTGAATTCACACATAACAATATTAACCTTAAATGTAAACAGGCTAAATGTCCCAGTTAAAAGACACAGACTGGCAAATTAGATAAAGAGTCAAGAGCCATCAGTGTGCTGTGTTCAGGAGACACATCTCACATGCAAAGACACACATAGGCTCAAAATAAAGGGATGGAAGAAGATCTACCAAGCAAATGGGAAGCAAAAAAAAAAAAAAAAAAAAAAAAAAAAAAAAAAAAAAAAAAAAAAAAAACAGGGGTTGCAATCCTAGTCTCTGATAAAACAGACTTTAAACCAACAAAGATCACAAGAGACAAAGAAGGCCATTACATAATGGTAAAGGGATCAATGCAATAAGAAGAGCTAACTATCCTAAATATATATGCACCCAATACAGGAGCACTCAGATTCATAAAGCAAGTCCTTAGAGTCATACAAAGTGACTTAGACTCCCACACAATAATAATAGGAGACTTTAACACCCCACTGTCACTATTAGATCAATGAGACAGAAGGTTAACAAGGATATCCAGGACATGACCCCAGCTCTGCACCAAGTGGACCTAATGGACGTCTACAGAACTCTCCACCCCAAATCAACAGAATATACATTCTTCTCAGTACCACATCACACTTATTCTAAAAATGACCACATAATTGGAAGTAAAGTACTCCTCAGCAAATGTAAAAGAACAGAAATCACAGCAAACCGTCTTTCAGACCACAGTGCCAACAAATTAGAACTCAGGATGAAGAAACTCACTCAAAACCGCCCAACTACATGGAAACTGCACAACCTGCTCCTGAATGACTACTGAGTAAATAATGAAATGAAGGCAGAAATCAAGATGTTCTTTGAAACCAATGAGAAGAAAAACAATGTACCAGAATCTCTGGGACACATTTAAAGCAGTGTGTAGAGGGAAATTTATAGCACTAAATGCCCACAAGAGAAAGCAGGAAAGATTTAAAATCAACACCCTAACATCACAATGAAAAGAACTAGAGAGGCAAGAGAAGACAAATTCAAAAGCCAGCAGAAGATAAGAAATAACTAAGATCAGAGCAGAACTGAAGCAGATAGAGACACAAAAAATCCTTCAAAAAAAATCAATGAATCCAGGAGCTGGTTTTTTGAAAAGATCAACAAAATAGACCACTAGCAAGACTAATAAAGAAGAAAAGAGAGATGAATCAAATAGATGCAATAAAAAATGATAAAGGAGACATCAGCACCAATCCCAGAGAAATACAAACTACCATCAGAAAATACTGTAAACACGTCTATGTAAATAAACTAGAAGATCTAGAAGAAATAGATAAATCCCTGGACACGTACACCCTCCCAAGACTAAACCAGGAAGAAGTTGAATCTCTGAATAGACCAATAACGGGTTCTGAAATTGAGGCAATAATTAATAGACTACCAACTTTAAAAAGTCCAGGATCAGACGGATTCACAGCCAAATTCTACCAGAGGTACAAAGAGGAGCTGGTACCGTTCCTTCTAAAACTATTCTAATCAATAGAAAAAGAGGGAATCCTCCCTAACTCATTTTATGAGGCTAGCATCTTCCTGATACCAAAGCCTGGCAGAGACACGATAAAAAAAGAGAATTTTAGACCAATATCCCTGATGAACACAGATGCAAAAATCCTCAATAAAATACTGGCAAACTGAATCCAGCAGCACATCAAAAGGCTTATCCACCACAATCAAGTCAACTTCATCCCTGGGATGCAAGGCTGGTTCAACATACACAAATCAAGAAATGTAATCCATCACATAAAGAGAACCAATGACAAAAAACACATGATTATCTCAATAGACACAGAAAAGGCCTTCAAAATTCAACAGCTCTTCATGCTAAAAACTCTCAATAAACTAGGTATTGATGGAACATATCTCAAAATAATAAGAGCTATTTATGACAAATCCATAGCCAACGTCATGCTGAATGGGCAAAAGCTGGAAGCATTCCCTTTGAAAACCAGCACAAGATAAAGATGCCCTCTCTCACCACTCCTATTCAGCATAGTGTTGGAAGTTCTGGCCAGGGCAGTCAGGCAAGAGAAAGAAATAAAGGGTATTCAATTAGGAAAAGAGGAAGTCAAATTGTCCCTGTTTGCAGATGACATGATTGTATATTTAGAAAGCCTCATCGTCTCAGCCTAAAATCTCCTTAAGCTGATAAGCAACTTCATCAAAGTCTCAGGATACAAAATCAATGTGCAAAAATCACAAGCATTCAAGCCAAATCATGAGGGAACTCCAATTCACAATTGCTACAAAGAAAATAAACTACCTAGGAATCCAACTTGTAAGGGATGTGAAGGACCTCTTCAAGGAGAACTACAAACCACCGCTCAACGAAATAAAAGAGGACACAAATAAATGGAAGAACATTCCATGCTCATGGATAGGAAGAATCAATATCATGGAAATGGCCATACTGCTCTAGGTAATTTATAGATTCAATGCTATCCCCATCAAGCTACCAATGACTTTCTTCACAGAATTGGAAAAAAAAAAAACTACTTTAAAGTTCATGTGGAACCAAAAAGGAGCCCGCATAGACAAGACAATCCTAAGCAAAAAGAACAAAGTTAGAGGCATCATGCTACCTGACAACTATGCTACAAGGCTACAGTAACCAAAATAGCATGGTACTGGTACCAAGACAGATATATAGACCAATGGAACAGAACAGAGGCCTCAGAAATAACACCACATATCTACAACCATCTGATCTTTGACAAACGTGACAAAAACAAGAAATGGGGTAAGGATTCCCTATTTAATCAATGGTGTTGGGAAAACTGGCTAGCCATATGTAGAAAGTTGAGACTGGATCCCTTCCTTACCCCTTATACTAAAATTAATGCAAGATGGATTAAAGACTTAAAGGTAAGTCCTAAAACCATAAAATCCCTAGAAGAAAACCTAGGCAGTACCATTCAGGACATAGGCATGGGCAAAGACTTCATGACCAAAACACCAAAAGTGGCCGGGGTGGCTCATGCCTGTAATCCCAGCACTTTGAGAGGCTGAGGTAGGCAGATCACTAGGTTAGGAGATCGAGACCATCCTGGCTAACACAGTGAAACCCTGTCTCTTCTAAAAATACAAAAAATTAGCTGGACATGGTGGTGGGTGCCTGTAGTCCCAGCTACTCGGGAGGCTGAGGCGGGAGAATGGTGTGAACTTGGAAGCGGAGCTTGCAGTGAGCTGAGATCATGCCACTGCACTCCTGCCTGGGTGACAGAGCAAGACTCCGTCTCAAAAGAAAAAAGAAAACAAACAAACAAACAAAAAAACACCAAAAGTAATGGCAACAAAAGCCAAAATAGATAAATGGGATCTAATTAAACTAAAGAGCTTCTTCACAGCAAAAGAAGCTACTATCAGAGTGAACAGGCAACCTACAGAATGGGAGAAAATGTTTGCAATCTACCCATCTGACAAAGGGCTAATATCCAGAATCTACAAAGAACTTAAACAAATTTACAAGAACAAAAAACAACCCCATCAAAAAGTGGGCAAAGGATATGAACAGACACTTCTCAAAAGAAGACATTTATGCAGCCAACAGACATATTTATCATCACTGGTCCTCAGAGAAATGCAAATCAAAACCACAATGAGATACCAACTCATGCCAGTTAGAATGGTGATCATTAAAAAGTCAGAAAACAACAGATGCTGGAGAAGATGTGGAGAAATGGGAATGCTTTTACACTGTTGGTGGGAGCGTAAATTAGTTCACCCATTGTGGAACAGTGTGGCGATTCCTCAAGGATCTACAACTACAAATACCATTTGACCCAGCGATCCCATTCCTGGGTATATACCCAAAGGATTATAAATCATGCTGCTATAAAGCCACATGTGCATGTATGTTTATTGCAGCACTATTCACCATAGCAAAGACTTAGAACCAAACCAAATGCCTATCAATGATAGACTGGATAAAGAAAATGTGGCACATATGCACCATGGGATACTATGCAGCCACGAAAAAGATGAGTTCATGTCCTTTGCAGGGACATCGATGAAGCTGGATACCATGATTCTTAGCAAACTATCACAAGGATAGAAAACCAAATACTACATGTTCTCATTCATAGGTGGAAGTTGAACAATGAGAACACATGGACAGAGGACAGGGAACATCACACACCAGGGCTTGTTGTGGGGTGGTGAGCTGGGGGGAGGGATAGCATTAGGAGAAATACCTAATGTAAATGACGAGTTGATGGGTGCAGCAAACCAACATGGCACATGTATGCCTATGTAATAAACTGGCACTTTGTGCACATGTACCCAAAAACTTAAAGTATAATAAAAAAAAAAGAAAGTATAAATTTCAATGGTAGTAATAATCATACAGACAAAAAGAGACTATTTTAATATTGTAATTGTATATGATGATATGAAAACATTTCAATTTAAATATTATGTAAATAAAGCTAGCCACAGATGTTTGTATCCTGTTTTATTAAATTTGAAAACTCTAGTATAGAGAAGTGTACAGACTGATGTAATGAGGCTCCAAGCAAGATCATTCTACAGCTCCAATTCAATCACCTCAAGTCTTAGCTGCATGTTTCTATCATCTTGTAGACTTACAAAAAGCACCAATGACTACAATCTAATGTAGAAAACGGAATCACAATCTTGGGGAACAACCTTAGGCATTGATATTTTCACCAAGCTTTCCAGATTCTTTTCATATCTGTCGAAGTTTTTAACTACTGAAGTTCTATCCTTATTTGTAAATTGAAGTTCCTGGAATCCTACTTTTTTGACTTAGTTCTCGTGACTCTGAACAGTTCCCATGCTTGGAAATATTTCACGTTTTGTAGGGTGTATAAACAGGCTTATCAATTTTTTTCCTTCTCGTTTGTTTGTGCCCATCAGATGAAATTGTCTGTCTGTTTACTTTCTGGTGTAGGTGTAGCTTTGATAACATTTGTATGAGGCAAATTCCCAGCACCTGCCAGTACACATGAGCCTTCTGTGTCTTATCTCTTCTGACCCATTTGTCTTCCTTATTCAGAGATATTTAAAAGAGACACCTCAACGTAGTGGGGGTAGATGAGGAGGCAAGAGTGAACAAAACAGACACAATTTCCTTTGCACCTTCTTCTTCTTGAGGTAGGTATAATAATTTGAGACATATGTTATGGTGACTTGTATGTATTGAATTGCTCTCAGGCTTTCTCCACATCATGTCCTTCTCATAATAACGATTCCAGCTTCTATGAAGGATAATTTGAACTCTCAAAATTGCATGTAATATTAAATGCCACACAGAATGTTATCTTGAGCAGTTATCCATATTTATTTGTTATTGTGCTTATTTCTGGTTGATTTTAGGGGTGGAGGAGCAAAGGGAATAGTCTTTCCTAATGAAGAGTAAAGGAATATAGAATCTCAAGGGTTGTAACTGTTCCCTCAAGTGGTAGGGTACAGGAAGTAGTCCCTTTTCCAGTTCTGTTCAGTGAAGGTTTATGGGGCTCATGTCATAAAAATTCTGAACGTTTCTGTAGAAATGTCTTTCAGGGTGACTGAGAAGTTCAGATGGCTCACTTCTCATTGTGGATAAAAACCAATTTTATCATGTTGGCATTCTGTCTTTGTTCTGGTGAGTACATTTTCTATTCCTTGTAAGGGCATTTCTCATGTCCTAGAAAATTCAGGCAAGATTTGATGTCCCTTATAGCTAGATTTTTTTAAATTTTATTATACTTGAATTGGTAAATCAAATAAACAGATGACAGATGCCTTTTTAAAATTACATTGGTGGATCCCCCTCCCCATATTATAAGAAAGGAGAAACTCTACATGAATAGAAACGACCACTGAATTTAGCTAAAGTATTTAACTAAATTCTTTCCCTGTTTTTTAGATTGTATTCTCCAATGAAATTGATTAGAACAAACTTCCAGGTCTGATACTTTCAGTCATCATTTCTAACATCAAAGTGTTGTATCAGGCCAGTCTTCACTGATAACTTTTGGTACAATTAGTCTGCCTTTAAAAAAATTGTTGTTTATTAACATCATTGCCAGGCAATTGTACTGGCATTGAGAAAAGCATTGAAAATAGAGGTGAAATCTTGACTTTGAGTACTTATAAATTTCCTTTATATTTGGGAGTCATATTCTTCCTTTATATTCAGTTTCCTCATTTAGAAAATGTAAAAAATAAAATAATATCTTCAAGGGAGAGTACTGCAGGTTTAAATGATAGAATGCATTTGAGACAGTATTATTTCAACTATCAGATTCAAGGCTTTTTTCACTGTTGCAATTGACTTTGTCAAATACAGTCAGTGCCAGAGAAGGCTCACTTTGTGGCTTATAGTTTCCTCATTGAAAGACCTGCGTCGATGTCCTCTTAAAATAGATGAGGATGTATAATAAGAGAAAAATAGATGAGGATGTATAATAAGAGATACCAGATTATTTAAAATCTCTTTTATTTGTGCAGATGCTGTATTGTCTCAGTTGCCTGATGTCATGACGCCAGTAAGTGACCTCTAATTTTTTAGAAAGTAGAAAACATGTTATTTGTAAAATGTTGTTATTGAAAAATGAACTGTTCTGTAGAAAAATGCTCACAAAAAATTATGTATTATAAAGTAAAACACTAAGTTATTGACCCTCTCCAGGAGGAGATACAGAAATTCCATCACTACAGATTTGCTCTTATTCCTGCAGGCATCCTTCCTTATTTACTAGCTGTATGGTACTCTATTTTGTGGAAATACAAGATAATCCAGCCTGTTATACTAGCATGTAAATTGTCTCTAAGATTTTACAATTACAAATAATGTTTCACTGAATAAAAGTATGAATATGTATTTTCAAAGTAAATTTCTAGATATGGGAGTACTAGGATAAAATGTAAAAATATATGTAATTTTTCTAGATATTGCCATAAATTTTACTACATTGGAAAAAGTATCCTTTATAAGGGTTGTCCTCATTTTCATTCTCATTAACAATGAGAGTGCCTTGGTCTCCACAGCCTTGTCACCAAAGTGACCTGTCAAGGATGTCCCCTTAATTTGTATAACTTTATGGGTTACATGTGTAATTTGTTACATGCACAAGTTTTGTAGTGGTGAAGTCAGGGTTTTTAGATTATCCATCATACAATAAGTTACATTGTATCATTAAATGATTTCTCATCATCCTCCCCTGCCCACCTTTCAGAGTCTCCATTGTCTGTTATTCCATACTGTATGTCCTTGTGCATAAAGCTTCTACTTACAAGTGAGAACATGCAGTGTTTGTGTTTCTTTGACTTATTTCACTTGAGATATTGGCCTCCAGTTCAATCCATGTTGCTGCAAAAGACATGATATCTTTCTTATGGATGAGTAGTATTCCCTTTTGTATATATGCCACATTTTCTTTGTCCAGTCATCTGTGGATGGACACTGAGTTGATTTCGTATCTTTCCTAATTTGAATAGTACTATGACAAACATATGATTGCAGGTAGTGTTTTGATACAATGATTTATTTTCCTTTTGGTAGATTCCCAGTAGTGGGATTGCTGGATCAAATGGCAGTTCTGTTTTGGTTCTGTGAGAAATCTCCATACTGGTTTCCATAGAAATTGTACCAATTTACATTCCCACCAACAGTGTGTAAGAGTTTCCTTTTCCTCAAATTCTCATCAACATCTGTTATTTCTGTTTTTTTTAGTGATAACCATTCTGACTGGTTTAAGATGATATCTCCTTGTGACTTTAATTTGCAGTTCTTTGGTGATTAGTGATGTTGAGCATTTTTTCATATGCTTGTTGGCTATTTGTATGTCTTCTTTTGTATAATGTCTATTTTGGTCCTTTCCCGATTTTTGATGAGATTATTAGATTTTGGTTGTTCAGTTATTTGAATTCTTTGTAAATTCTGGATATTAATCTCCTGTAAGAGTCATAGTATGGAGGTATTTTCTCCCATTCTAAAGGTTGTCTGTTCACTTTGTTATTTGTTTTGCTTTTCGGAGACTTTTTAGTTTAATTAGGTCATATTTATTTATTTTGTTTTTGTCACATTTGCTGTTGAGATTTTGGTCATGAGTTCTTCACCCAGACCAATGTTGTTTTTGTTTTTGTTTTTGTTTTTTCATGCTTACTATGGCTTTGATTATTCATTCTTTTTCTTGTTTCCGCATGAATTTTAGAATCGTTTTCATTATTTCTGTGAAAAATGACAATATTGGCATTTTTATAGGAGTTGCACTGAATCTGAAGATCACTTTGGGAAATATCGTTATTTTAATAATACTAATTTTTTCGGTCTTTAAGCATGGGAAGTTTTTCTACTCTTTTGTGTCTTTTATAATTTATTTTATCAGTATTTTGTAGTTTTCCTTGTAGATATATTTTGTCTCTGTCATAAATTATATTCCTCGGTATTTTAGTTTTTTGCAGGTATTGTAAATGGGGTTGCCTTCTTTGTCAAGGATTTTAAATTTCTGTAGATCTTTTTAAGTGATCATAAAATTTTTATTTTTCTAAATATGGTAAAATTGAACATCTTTTCACGTATTTCAGAAACATTTCTCCAAGTTCTAGAGGAAAGTTTTTGTTCATATATTTTAAAAGTTTTATCTTGGGCATTAATTTTTTAAAACCCCTTTTTGTTTATGAGTTTGAATGTCATAATCACTTTATTATGCTATCATGTCAAAAATATTGACAGTGTTTTATAACTTGATTATCATGTTTGTTTACCATGCAAACATTTTAGGTAGTTAAATTTTTCATTCTTTTTGTACGTAAAAATAGATTTTGGATTATATTTAGAAAATTTCCAACTTCTAGTTTTAGAGGTTCATTCTTGTTGGCTTCTAGTGTTTTTGTTGTTTCATGTTTACACTTAACTCTCTGATATCCTTGGAGTTATTTTTTGCCATAATATGAAGTTTATCTCAAATTATATCTTTTCTAAATAACAAATAAATTTTCCCTGGATCATTTATTAAAATGTCCATCTTTGGGACAGTGACTTGATGTGTCACCTTTAGCATATACTAAGTTTCCAAATGCACTTCGGTGTGTTTATTGACTTTCTATTCTACCCTGCTTTTGTACCTGCTTATTTGATCTGTAAGATATTTTTCAAATTATAGAAATTTTACAAAATGTCTCAACATCCAGTAAAGAAACTTCACCCAGTTTATAGCTATTGTTTTCCAGCATTTTTCTATTGTTGAATATCTATTTTTACCTTGTAAAATAGACATCACTTAAAGATATTCAATAATCTTATCCAAGAACATAAAATGTCTTTCCAATTATCCAAGTATACATTTGTGGTTTGGGGGAAATTTTTATTATTCTTCATGTAAGATTCACCCATTACTTGCTAACTGTATTCCTAGCTATTTTATTATCTTTGTTGTCATTTTTAAAAAGATTTCTCTAACTTTGCTTGTGTTTCTGTCAGTCTTCCCTAGTAGGCCTAGAAACTAATAAGTTATCTACACATTGCAAGAGAAACCCATTAGTTGGCTGTAGTTCCTTTAACTCCTTTAACTGTTTGGATAATTAAGTCCAAAGAGATGAGGACTATCCCTGAAACCTTAGGGAAGGACTGTCCAGGTAAACTGAGATTCAGCATGAGTGTCTGGATCAGTTCATTCAAAAACAAAAATATACTGGGAGAATGGGTGCACAGATATACAAAAGAAAGCATCCTTTAAGTGTAACACTGTGAACCAATGAGCATCTTCAAGGACTTGGGTCAATATTGTGTAAGGATTAAAAAATTTTGGGTGAATTGGGACTACTGCCGCATTAGCTGCCCTTAGACCCTGTAATGCATTCCCCATTTGGTTTCTTTACAAGTTAAATGGGGGCATTACATGGAAACTGACAGGATTGTAATATTATATACTTTAGAAACTTCATTATTAGGAAATGGATGCCCCTCTGAGCCTCAGGTAACAGAAGATACTGTTTTTTCTCTGGGTAATTAACACTAGGTTTTAAAACCACCTGGACTGGGGTACATTAGCAGTTCTGCTTGGAACTTCCATGTCCGAAACAGAGGAGTCTACTTGGGAAGCAGTATGTGGTGGAAGGGAGGTCTTTTCCTGGTCTGTGTTAAGGCAAACACTCAGAGATAGGAAAAGTGCTCCTTTACCTGTTGACTTCTCATGAGACACCCCAAACAAACTGTGGCCTATAGTTGGCACAGTAAGTCTCTCCGCAGTAGAGGGATAGGACACTCAGGCATGAGTAAAAACCTGTGGAAAAACATATGGTCCTCCATGGGGTAACCAGTGGGGTGAGTGAATCTCCTAAATTTTGGTTCCTAATCAATCCTTGTTGCTTCACAAGAGTGGGAAGACAGTGGCCCTGAGAAATGAGTTAAAACTGAGTAGGCTGTTCCCGTATCCAATAAGAACTCAGTATTTTCGCCTAGCACATCTCCTCTGTGGAGATGGCAAAGCGTCCAGTGGTAGCCTTAGAGGACCTCAGCCCCTGACAGTCCTCCACTTTCTCAGCCATTTTGGGCCTAGGTCACTCAGAATTCCTCTTATGGTTGGTGCTATCTTTCTTCCAGTGGCCTTCTTGCTTCCAGAGGGCATGCTGATTTTGGCCTGGAAGCCAGCAAGTAGGGGGCTCTCACCTGAGTGTTCTAGACATTGATCTCACTGCATTTCCTTGAAGTGAGTAACCCTGAGGCAGCAGGAGGCCTAAGGCAGCCACTAACAATTGTGCTTTTGGGCCAATTCTTTTGGTTTTTGCATCTTCCTCTGCCATGTCCCTTTATTGTAAACCTCAAAAGCAATGTTTAAGAGTTGGCTCATGAGGGTTTGGGATCCCATTGCTACGTTTTGTAACTTCCTTCTAATGTCAGGGGCAGATAGTAGTAAAATGCACACCCAGGAGAGCTGACCCTTCTGCAGAGCCTGGGTCTTTGTTAGTGTGTTTCCTGAGTGCCTCAACTAAATAGTCCTGAAATGGAGCAGGAGTTTTATCTTTTTCCTGAGTTATGTCTCTCACCTTATCATAATTGACTTGCTTAACCACATGCTTTTTCATCCAGTCTATTAAATAAGTTAACATATGGCGTTTGCATTCAAGATCCTGAGATCCTCTCTGGTAATCCCACTGAGGGTCTAGATCTAGAACTGCAGCTCCTCCCAAGTGGTAAATGACATGTCCTGGATTTCATGCATCCACTCCATCTGCATGTTTATGAGAAGGACGTAGAGTCTTTGTTTTCCCTCTACAGTACAAGTGGACAATATCTGCATGTCATGCCAAGTTAAATCAAAAGACATAGTAAACTTAACAAACTCCTCTGCAAACGTCCCTGTGTCCTCTGAAAACTGAACAAATCTTTCCTTGCATGAAGCCAAATCAGACATGGAAAAAGGCACGTACTGATTGTTCCTCTGTCTCCATCAGCTACTTCCCGCAATGGACACAAGTTTGATTTGGGGAACTGATATGGGGCCCCACTTCTGGTAGTACTGGTTGGTCTTACTTCCCCCAGCAGTGGGGTATAGGGACCAGAATTTGTTGGATAAGTGGGGAGGGTTTCCTGATGACCTTGTGGTGGAATCCTGTACTACATACCTAGTGGGGCTCACCACAGCACTAGGGGACTTGGGAGGCTCTGAAGTGGGGCACACAGACCTCTTAGGGGATGCAGCAAGGAAGGGGTCATCTAACCATCTGATGTGGTTTCTGGGTACATGGGTGTAGCTAGAAACATATTACAGCTAGCCCTTAAGTTAGGATCCTGACAGAGGTCATAAAAAACCTGCACACAGACAACTTTTTTTCCCATTTTATTTCTGTTTTACAAAACAAATCTAATTGTACAATATCATTATAATGTAAAGAACCATGTCTAGGCCAAATCTGTTGGTTGGCCAATTCGTATTGAACCTTAACATTATTGTAATAGAAAATGAATTTTTTTTCTTTTTCACCTTGTCTATTAATCTGAACTTATTCCAGTTGCCTAAAAGACATCCAGTGATGAGTCTTTTGGGATGCTTGCTGTTGTTCCCATGTCTAGTAAGGCTCACCACAAGAGGTTTCAGTTAGCCGAAGTTTAGCAAACGCCTACTTACTTTTCCCTTTTATCTTCTCACTTTCTTTAGATAGCAAGGAGTTACAGAAGCAGATTAGGAGCCTTAAATTAGCAATTGGATGTTAAGCCTAAATTCTACAGAGATCATAGAGATCGAGGCTTATGCAGAGAGAGGGGCTAATCAAATGGGGACTGTGGAATGGAGGAAAAGAAAGGTAAACAGCATTGCCCCAGGGGAGACCTCAGAGGCTCTCACCTGCCAGAGAACCTACCCCGTAGTGAAGACACTGAAAAAAATACTCTAGTGTCTACCTGTTTACCACTATAGGAGGCTGTTCATCAGACCAGGTGCCTGAGAACTTCCAGTTCCTTTGACTAAGAGAGGCTTGAGCAAGGAAGTTGTTACGACAGCACACGGGAAAGGCCTAGAAACTAGCTAGTAGGAAAATACCTTTAACTCGAGGGTGGAAAAAGGCAAGACCAGTATTTCCCTAGGCAGAGGGGCTATAACCAACAATCCTAGAGGGAAATGTCAGCATCGACTACTCCGGAGAATCTAGGGGGCAGCCAAAATATCAGTCCTGAAAACTCAGAATGCCCAAGTTTCAGCCTATGAGGGTCCCCTCACCAAATGGCAAAAACCTTGGGGTAACCATGGGGCAGCCAACAGTGAACCCAAGAACAAGTTAGGGTCACAGAACAACGTGACTCTGGCATCCCAGAGTCAACACAATGGGGGACCTCTCACAATCAAGTGTCCTGCCTAAGTTACCCACATGCAATTAACAGAAAGTTAAAAAAGCAAACATAAAACTGTACACATTTTAGGACTGAAAATGAAATGACTGATGGAACAATACAATGGAGTCAGAAGAGAAAGAACCAGGGGAAGTGGTGACAAGAACGTGCTTTAGGGCAAACAATGAGGGACTTCCAATTGATCACCTAGCCAAAGGCTTTGATTTTATTCTCCCCATAATATGGGGGTGGAATCAGAAGAGATACTTACTCATCTGGTGAGTGAAATGGCGCTGGAATGGTGCTGACTCACCTATCACATGGGACCTGCGTGAGATCTTTCCAGGATATCTCACTTTGGGTGGGCTCTCCTTGGAGGCTGCAGTGGGGGCACCTGTACTAGGCAGTAACCTACTGGGCTGCCAGGCAGAGAGGTAGGCACCTCACATCGCAGCAGCACTACAGTCCATTTGCCCATCTGATTGGCTCCACTACCTGCCAGGGAAAAAGATGGTTAGTGTTGGTGTTAAAACTGTTTTGCTGCCTCTTGACTTCTTGTCCTGCTGACTGATCACCGCCCTGCCAACTGCCATCCTGCCAGTTGCCTTCCTGCCCTATAATTACTGTCCCACTGCTGGCTAACTGCATCTGGCTGATCGCTGACTCCTAGACTGACACACTAGGATCGCCAACTACCATCTCTCATGAAGGTATCTTCTTTCTTCACCCCACATTAGGCGCCAAGCTGATGCATGGCAGGCAAGCATCCAAATGGGGCTTAGTCCATGAGGGCTTCTGGCTTTGCTCAGGAAAAAATTCAAGGGCAAGCCAGAGGTAAAAGAAAATAGCTTTATTGAAGAGGCAGTGTTATAGCTCCAGCAGTGTTATGGTTCTGTGACTACTTCTGCAGAGCAGGGCTACCCTATAGACAGAGAGAGTAAGCTCAGGACAATTTTGCAGTCACACTTATATGCACTTTAAATTGCATGCAGATAAAGGAGAGGTTTGTGCAGAAATTTCTAGGAAAAAGATAGTAACCCTTGGGTCATTGTGTCATTGCCATGGAAAGGGTTGGTAATGCCTGGTCATTGCCATGGCAACACAAAATTGACGTGGCACACTGGTGGGCATGTCTGATTGAAAGTTGCTTTTGCCCTGCTTTAGCTAATCCTCAATCTGATCCGGTGTTCAAGCCCTGCCTCCGGAGTCAAGTCCCACCTCCTATCTCAGTAACTGTTGTGCCTTCCTTGAGGATTGCAGCTCTTAGCATCACAAAGTATCACTCTTTGTCATATTTAATGACTTTTTTTTTGAGATGGAGTCTCGCTCTGTCACCCAGGCAGGAGTGCAGTGGCGTGATCTTGGCTCACTGCAACCTCTGCTTCCCCGGTTCAAGTGATTCTCCTGCCTCAGCCTCCCGAGTAGCTGGGATTGCAGCTGCGTGTCACCACGCCCGGCTAATTTTTTGTATTTTTAGTAGAGTTGGAGTTTCACCATATGAGCCAGGATGGTCTTGATCTCTTGACCTCGTGATCCGCCTGACTCGGCCTCCCAAAGTGTTGGGATTACAGGCGGGAGCCACCACGCCCAGCCTGTTTAATGACTTTTGACTTGAACTCTAGTTTGTTTGATAGTGGAAGTACAACACAGGATTTTTAATTTTATCCTTATTCTTGGCACATATTTGCCTATTTTTAAAATCTTTAATTGTAAAATTCACTGAGTTTTGGGAGTATATCATATACATAGCATAGAGTAGGTACTGTTACATATGTGAAATATATATTTATTTATTTAAAATATATATTTTATTTAAATATATATTTATTTAATATATATTTATTTATTATATATTATATATATTATATAATATATAATATATATTATGTATATTAAATATATATAAATATATATTTAAACAAAGTGAAATCTGTTTATTTTAATTGATGAGTATGGTCCATATGTGCTTATTGATATGACAGATAGATACCTTTGGTCTCAATAATGTTATATAATGTGTTGTTAAAATTACTATGCTTTTTAATGCTCTATTATTGGTGCTTCTTGTGTAATTTGTTTTCTTTCTTTTTATGTTCAATGAAGCATTTAACATTGAGATCATTTTCATTTTTGTTCTAGTAATTAGTCTTATACCTTTTAAATTCATGCAGTTCTCAGTTTGTTAAAGTATTTATTTATTTATTGAGTGTCTGGTTTGCTTGGGTTTCATGGTATTTGTTTCCTCTTATCTATTTACTATAGAAAAGCAATGACCTTCACTATACTCTCTATTTTTCCTTTCTTGTATTTAAAAATTGCATAATTTTACTTTTTCAGGATAAAAATGTATGTATTTTTTCACATTTTATTCACTTGTGTTTTATATAAAGTCAGAGTTAAATATTTAAACACTCACAATCATTCCTTTGGCAAACGTTGCCCCGTAATCTTTTGTTTGGAGAACCTTGCCCATTCGTAAGTTGCTAAAGTACAGCTCAATATTGCTTGCGTAAGCATGATTTTTCTTTTGCTGTGATATTTATTGAAATCTATTCTTAATTGGACACTTTTAACTGAATTTTTTTTTTCTGAAATATGTTCATTTTTACCTGATATCTCTTCCCTGATTTCAATCAAGGGTTGTTTCACGTATTTTTTTAACAGATCAGTTTTATCCAGGGCCTCAATTTTAGATATATATAGAGTTTGTCTTATTGTCCCCAAATACTTGTCAGATGTTATTTAATTCATTTTGTTTTGAGTGTTTCATTAAGCTTTCCTTCTGCTTCATGGTATTCTGTGTTTCAGGCTATGGAGTTTCAGCTGAGCTATGTGATTCTCAGTATTTTTGCTTGTTTGTTTTCATCTTATAAATGTTTTCTATAGGTAAAGACCACATTTTTCCCCTATGTTTTTATGGATACAGTGGTTGTCAATATGGGTGGGTTTATAAGGTACCTAGTGCCCTCTCCAATCAATAGGGCAAAATGTAGTTACTTCAGTGAGGTGATGAGAGGTGAGTATGTGTGCGTGTTGTTATCCTGTTGCACTGTGTGGTTATCTATGTTACTGCATTGTTCCAAAGGTCCTATATGTGCTTCTTTTTACTTTTGCCACCCCGGAGGATGCCTTTCTCCACTCCATCCCTGCTTAATTTTTTGTTTTCCTCATGGAAAGGTAATGCCTTTCTGAGACTCCCACCTTGAATCTCAGTTACTTTTAATGTCTTTCCCTTAAACATGCACTTGTACTGGTGGCAGTTCTCTTTTATAGTTTTTAGCAAATGATGGGCTTTCTTTGGCAGATATGAGCTGACTCTTAGATCTTCAGTTCTCCTCTTCTCTCTTTGTAGGTTTTCTTTTTTCTTCTATTGCCCTCCCTTCAACCTCTGTTCTCCCACCTGCTGTTCTCTGCAAGAGGCTTCCTTGCACTGGGAGGTCAAGTAATAATCCTACTGAAATTTGGTGATTGTTTTTGTATGTATGGGTAATGGGAAGTTAGTATTCTTATTTATTCTGTCTTCTAGCTATGCTGATTACAAGTGACTTACGTGGTTTTATTAGTTCTTGTTGTTAATTAATACTGTTTTTGGAAGATTAATAGAGAGATTAAGGTGGTCCCTGTTGCATTTGGGCTACTTGGAAGTTAAATGCATTTATTAAAAAATATTTTATTTTCTATCAGTGTATGTTTTATATTAATAAATTTACTGAGACATATTTTACATACCATGTAATTCACCCAGTTAAAATAAATTTTAATCTTTTAAAAAGTTAATTTACCAAGCAGTAAAATCATCACTGTAATTGATTTTTAGAACATTTTATATCACTATGATTAGGTTCCATGTGCCCACTTACTGTTAGTCACCATTCACTGCACTTCTCACTCCAGGGAACCACTAATGCAATTTCTGTCTCTATAGATTTACCTTTTCTAGACATTTCATATACTTACGTGTTATGTGTTCTTTGTGATTGGCTTCTTCACTTAGAATAATGCTTTCAATTATCCTCATATTGCAGCATAAATTGGTACTTCATTTCTTTTTATCCATCAACAAATGTCCCATTGATTGAAGATACATCACATTTATTTATCCATTTATCAGGTGATGGACATTTAAGTTTTTTCTGCTTTTTGGCTACTATGAATAGATTTAAGAGTCTAAATGCATTCTAATAAAAATTTGTTTGAGAATCACATCTAAACTCATTGTAATAAAGCTACAAATCAATGAATTTAAAAAAGTGGTCTTAAGAGTACCCAGAGAAAAATAAGAATTATACAATTAAATTGTCAGCCAACTTCTCAACATCAACAATGGAAGAAAATGTTAGGCTTCAACATAGATCGAAAAATATTAAAATCTTACATACAAAATATAGTAATGTATAAAAATGTTCACAACATACGATAGTTTCTTTTACTAGCAGTATATGATTGACTCAAATAAGGATATAATAATTTACCTCATTAAGGTGTTAAACATTAGGATTTATACAATGTCACTAAACAATTACGAAAGCTTTCAATGAAAGAAATCTATATTCGCTAGCATATTTTTAGAAAACAAAAATGCATGTAAGATTAAACTATGAAAAAACCCTGAATAATAAGTAGAAATTGAGTTTAATGTTTACCTCTGAAACAGTAACAGAATGAGATTTGAGAAGAGCAATTAATAGGAAGGTCTACAAAGTTTGTGAAAAAAATATATTTTTGTTTCTGTTCACAAGGTTTCATTACAAGCCTTTAATAAAAACATATAGATTCTTTATTGCCTTTTTTATATATGGTGTGTCATAATGCCATATGAAGAACATTATTTTCAGATGTACATTCTCTGATTATTTTTATTTTGTCTCTGCATTTTACAGCCAAACTGTGACACATATCCAGATCCACCATTTTCTTGCACCTATGACAGTGATCCCATCTGTGCAACTGATAAGAAAACCTATGGTAACCCATGTGCATTTTGCTTTCATCAAAAGTAAGAGCACAATAGTAAATATTTTCTTTTCTTATTTGCTGAAATAACTGTGTTAGTGTGCTAGGAACTACTGGATTCTTCTTAATCTACAACCATACATACACTAAACAGATCCTTTTTTGCTCTATTAAAACTTAAGGAAACATCCTTGAACTTTACCTGGAACCCTTATTTCTAAAAGTACGTAAACTTTACTATGAACACGGTGCAGATGACTTGCTTTCAAATACTCAAGTTAGTTAACATACTTCATTTAGTATAATCTTTTATAGTAACTGGAATTGGATCAATATGTTGTAAAGTGAGAGACTCAACAGTTAAACTGCATCCTTCTTATTCTCTCCTTCCTCAACTCAGGGTAGGTCCCTGTGCTGAATTGAGACTGAGACAATAGCTCCACAGCAAGAAAGAGGACATGTGCAAGGTCTAGGAAATAGCAGGGTAGAGTTGTTTGAAGAAATAAAGTTTAAGCTCTCAAACTTATGTCTTCCGCAAATGTTTAGTCAATGAGGAGCAGTTTGGACACTATGAGGGAATATGATAAACTTTTTTTTTTTCTTTCCTCTCTCTACAGACAAAGTAACCCTGAAATTACTTTTAGTCATTGGGGCCAATGTTGAGCTTTGTGTTGTGACAGTGTACAGTCATATGACTCCTCCTGTAATCCCCTTCTGCTGTTGGATTCTACAGAATATTTGTCTACAATGCCTTAAGGTCCTACAGAAGTAGATGAATTCTACTTGGAAGCAGGATAGACTATAAGAATTGGAATATTCTTGCAATGTGAAAATCACTTAAATTAAAAATTATAATTCTCTGTCAACGTTCAAACATTTGATGAAACTCTGAAAAATCAATAGTTTATATGTTTAAAGGATGAAAATAGATATTTCTCAATTATAAGCTTTGCTCAATAAATGTGTTGCATGGTTTTTACCTTATTAAAATGACTTTTACCATTGTGATTTTGCAATGTGGTTACACAAATATATAATATAGATGATGTCACTTACCACAATGTTTCTCAGACTTATCTTCAGTAGCTATAAAATGTTTAGATACCTAAGACACTCCCGGTTCTTATGAATCAAATTCTTCAGGAGAGGCCAGGCACAGTGGCTCACATCTGTAATCCCAGCACTTTGGGAGGTCGAGGCAGTTGGATCACGAGGTCAGGAGTTCAAGACCAGCCTGGCCAAGATGGTGAAACCCCGTCTCTACTAAAAATTCAAAAATTACAGTGTGCCTGTAATCCCAGCTACTTGGGAGGCTGAGGCAGGAGAATTGCTTGAACCTGGGGGGCAGAGATTGCAGTGAGCCGAGATCATGCGACTGCACTTCAGCCTGGGTGACAGAGCAAGACTCTGTCTAAAATAAAATAAAATAAAATAAAATAAAATAAAATAAAATAAAATAAAATCTTCAGGAGAAAGGTCAGGTTCCTAAAATTTAACTGGTACCCTAGGTGAGGCAAACACTGACAGAGACTTCTAGTCCTAAAATGAGTTAACATTGAGAGGAATTCAGCTTCTATATGGAATTTTGAAGAATTTTACTGTATTTTTTCAGGTACAGGTTAAGTCAATACAACAGACAATAAAGAATATGAACCTTAAGTAACTTGTGATTTTGCTTATTTTTTACATATTGGCTCTGAGGTAAGCTGATAGCCTTGGGCTGAAGGAAGCTCTGCCATCTACAACTGAAGTCTTGCATTTTGGTGTACTGTGCAGATGGTAGTTTGTTCCTCTTCACCTCTTAGCAACTAAGAATTATGCTTAATTTAAAGACGAAATATCCATTTAAAATTTATTTAACCAAATACATACAGAATTGATATTGGAATACAACAATGTATTATAAATGCTGTATCTGGTTTATGGTTATTACCCCATAAATGCTTGCAGTAGTGAATAAACATGATAGAGGTAAAAATTGATATCTTATGTGTTTATTCTTTATTTTATGTATTCATTATGAATTAAAGAAAGTATATTGCTATCTTAACTTGGCCTCTAATATATTTGCCTTGAACCAAGTGTTTGTCCTGTCCTTTGTATAAATCTTGTACCATACATGCTTTAGCACACAGTGATATATTTACACAAGTAGTTATTTGTTCTTTGCTGGTTGACATGTTGATTAAATACTTACTGTCTGTCAAGATTGATGCATTATTCTAGCTATAAGATGATTAGCATAATAAGGTACAGTTACTCTCCTCAAGAGAACATGATCAATATTCCTCTCTATAATGACCTTCATAAATTTTGCTGTTTTCTGCCTTAAGCTTTAACCGGCTCTTGGATTTCAAAGTCATGGAGAGGAGACCTTATTAGTATCCCGCATTTAAATGAACATGACAGGCTTGGAGATTAGGTTTCACTTATCATTATTTATATAGCTACTCCATTTCCTATTTTACGTAACAAGAATTTATGCAGAACATTTCACTTGGAAAAGGAGTTTTATTATGTAAATTTTACATTTATTTTCAAAGATGACAGAAAATATCTAGATGTTAATTCATTGAAGATGCAATAATTATCTAGATGTTAATTCAATGAAGATACAATAACTTCTTGAAACATACACAATTTGAATAAGTGGTGAGAGAATAAAATGTTTTTTGCCGGGCGCGGTGGCTCAAGCCTGTAATCCCAGCACTTTGGGAGGCCGAGGCGGGTGGATCACAAGGTCAGGAGATCGATACCATCCTGGCTAACACTGTGAAACCCCGTCTCTACTAAAAATACAAAAAACTAGCCGGGCGTGGTGGCGGGCGCCTGTAGTCCCAGCTACTCGGAGGCTGAGGCGGGAGAATGGCGTGAACCCGGGAGGCGGAGCTTGCAGTGAGCCGAGATCGCACCACTGCACTCCAGCCTGGGTGACACAGGGAGACTCCGTCTCAAAAAAAAAAAAAAAAAAAAAAAAAAAAAAAAAAAAAGTTTTTTGATATAACTTAAAGGTAAGTGACAGAGATTATGCTTTACATTAACTAGACTGAGCAGTTCTTTTATCATTGCAACTTTTATTATAGATTAAATGGAACATGTACAGGTTTGTTATATGGGTATGCTGAGGGGCACTGAGGTTTGGGTTACAAGGGATCAAAAACTTATTCAGAGAAATAATAAGAAAATACTTTTTAAAACCTGTGAAAAATATAAATATCCAGGTACAGAAAAATCTTAGAATGCCAAACATATTCAATCCAAATAAGACTACCCCAAGGCACGCAGAAGTCAAACTTTCAAAGTGAAGAATAAACAGAAAATCATAAAAGCAATGATAAGAAGCACATAACATATAAAGGAACTCCAGTTTGTGTGTCAACATGCTTCTTAACAGAAATCATACAGGCCAGGAGGAAGTGAAACAACATTTTTAAAGGACTCAAAGAAACAGGCCGGGCGCGGTGGCTCAAGCCTGTAATCCCAGCACTTTGGGAGGCCGAGATGGGCGGATCACGAGGTCAGGAGATCGAGACCATCCTGGCTAACACGGTGAAACCCCGTCTCTACTAAAAATACAAAAACTAGCTGGGCGAGGTGGCGGGCGCCTGTAGTCCCAGCTACTCGGGAGGCTGAGGCGGGAGAATGGCGTAAACCCGGGGAGGCGGAGCTTGCAGTGAGCTGAGATCCGGCCACTGCACTCCAGTCCGGGCGACAGAGCGAGACTCCGCCTCAAAAAAAAAAAAAAAAAAAAAAAAAAGAAACAAACTGCCATCCAAGAATATTGTAACCAGCAAAAATATCATTCGAATATGAAGGAGATATAAAGCCTTTTCAAGACAAACAAAAGCAGAGAGAATTCACTACCAGTAGACTCGTCTTTCAAGAAATGCTAAAAGGAGTTTATCAAACTGAAAGGAAAAAACCCTAATGTGCAAAAGAAAGATCTTCAAGATGTAAAACTCACTGGTAAAAGTTAAGTATGCAGACAATTCCAGAATACTGTATTAATGTACTTGTGATGTTTAATTCACTGCTAACTCTAACATGAATCCTCTAACTACAACAACCTGTTACAAGTTAAGTAATATACAAATATGTAAATTGAGACAACTGTAAGTCAAAATGTGGGAAGAGGGATGAAGTTAAAGAATTTCATTGTGTATTTTTATTTCCTTTGTTTCTGTTTTCAAATTTGTGATCTGAGATAAGCTGTCATCTCTTTAAAATAACTTGTTATCTCTAACAGATGTTTTTTGTAAGTCTCAAGGTAACCACAATGCATAAACATACAACTTAATCATTAAAAACAAAAAGCAGCAAATTAAAACATACTATCAGAAATAATTGTCTAGCCATAAAGAAAGACCTTATGAAGGGAAGAAAGGGAGAGTCTCAAAACAATCAGAAATCAAGCAACAAAATGGCAGAAGTGAGTCCTTACTTATCATTAATAACAATAAATAAAAATTGTCTTCATTCTCCAATTAAAAGGCATAGGGTGGCTAAAAAGATAAAGAAGCAAGACCCAACTATATATTGCCTTGCAGAAACCCATTTTATCTATAAAACACACATAAGCTGAAAGTGAGGGGGTGAAAAAATCTTATGAAACTGAAAGTTATGAAAAGAAGGAGTAGCCACTTGTATGAGATAAGTAGACTACAACTTAGGAATGTAAAAAAGACAAGGAGGGCCACATAGGATAAAGGTGCCAATTCAGCAAGAGGATATACCAATTCTAAATATCTATGCATCCAAAATGGAGTTCCCAAGTACATAAAGTAAACATTAATAAAATTAAACAGTAAGATAATCAGTAACGCAATAATACTAGCAGACATTAACACCATACTCTCAGTAATGAACAGACCTTCCAGACAGAATATTAACAACAAGAAAAAGAAGTGTTAAACTGCACACTATATCTTATAATCTTAACTGATATTTACAAAACATTTCACCAGCTGCTGAGAAATACACATTCTTTTCATTGGCACATGGAACATTTTCCAGAGTAGAAAATACCTTAGGCCACAAAACAAGTTTGTACAAATTTGAAAAAAATAGATATTATATCACATATCTTTTTCTGACTAAAATGGAATAAAAGTAGAAATCAGTAACAGGAGGGACCTCAGAAAATAAATAAACACATCATTAAAATAAAATAACATACTCTTGAATGACCAATGCATTAATGAAGAAATTTAAGAAGAAAATTTAAATATTGTGGAAGCAAATAAAAATGGAAATGCAATATACTAAATATCTATGGAATACAGCAAAAACAGTGTTAAGAGAAAAGTTTCTACCAATGGACACCTATAACAAAAAAAGTAGAAACACTTTAAATAAATGACCTAATTATTCAGCAGAAAGCATTAGAAAATTAAGAACAAATCGAACCTAAAATTAGTAGAAGCAAAGAAATAATAAAGATCAGGGTGAAAATAAATAATATTGAGACTAAAGAAACATAGATTTACAAAAAAATTGACAATACTTTAGCTAGAATAATTCAGAAAAATTGAGAGAGAGCTTCAATAAATGAAGTCAGAAACAAAAAATAAATTATAACTGAGACCTGAGAAAAACAATGATTAAAAAACAATTATGAAGAACTATATGGCAACAAATGGAAAAAGTTAGATGAAATGAATATATTCCTGAAGAAATAAAATCTATGAAGATTAAACTATGAAGTAATAGAAAGCCTCAAAAGCCAGTAATGAGTAACAGGATTGAAGCCATAATAACAAAGTCTTCAAAGTAAGAAAATCCCAGGACCTGATGAACCCACTGCAGAATTCTACCAGGCATGTTAAAAACTAATCCAATCCTACACACACTCCTCAAAAAAAAATATTAAACAGGATCAGGAGGAAATACTTCCAGATTCATTCTACAAGGCCAACATTACCCAGGACCAAAATCCAACAATGGTGCAACAAAAAAATATAACTACAGGTCCATAGCGCCGAGGAACAGAGATACACGCTCCTCAAGGAAATACTAGCACACTGAATTCAGCAATGTATTAAAAGCATCACTCATCATGATTAAGTAGGATTTATCCCAATAATGCCAAGATGGTTCAACATATGCACATAAATATATGTGATACATTACATTAACAAAAGAAAGACAAAAAACAGTCCTATGATTATTTCAATTGTTTACAGAAAAGCATTTGATAAATTTAAAGATCACTTTATGATAAAAGCCCTCATCAAAATGGGTATAGAAGAAACATACCACAAAATTATAAGGATCATATGTGACAAACCCACAGCTACCACTTTACTGAATGAGAAACAACTGAAGATCTTTCCTCCAAAGACTGGAAAAGAAGAATGCTCACTTTACTGGTATTATTCAACATACTACTAGTAGTTCTGGCCAGGGCAGTTATGCAAGAGGAAAAAAAAAAAAAAGAGCAACCAGATTGGAAAGAAAAAGTTAAATTAGCCCTGTTTGCTGATGACATGATCTTATACCTACAAAAACCAAAAGACTCCACCAAAAAAACTGTTAAAAGCAATTTCCAATTCAGTGAAGTTTTAGGATACAACAGGCAATACTAGATGCTGGGACTGAAATTCCATTAACAAAAACTACAAAAAGAATAAAATATCTAGGAATCAATTTAACCAAAGAAGGGAAATACTTTTAAAAGAAAAACTATAAACTCAAATAAAATAATAAAGAATAGAAAACAATAGGCAGATATCTCATGCTCATCAATTAGAAGAATTATTATTTAAATAACAATACTACTCAAAGCAATTTATGGATTCAATGCAATCTGTACAAAAATACTAATGACATTCTTTATAGAAATAGAAGAAACTCTTAAAATTTATATGAAACAACAAAAGACATTGAATAGTCAAAGTAATGCTGAGCAAAAGAACAAACTAAAGGCATCATATCACCTGACTTCAAAATCTACGAGAAAGCTAGAATAACTAAAACACTATGGCGCTGGCAAGAAAACAGACACACAAAACAATGGAAAAGAGTAAGGAAGCCAAATTTAAATTCACATGTTTTCAACCAACACATCTTCAACAAAGGTGTCAAGAGCACAAAATGGGGAAAAGACAGTCTTTACAATAATGGTGCTGGGTGAATCAGATAACATAATCAGGATGAACTAGACCCCTATCTCTCATAATGCACAAAAATCAAATCAAAATGGATTAAACTCTTAAATCTAAAGCCCCAAATTATGTAACTACTAGAAGAAAACGTTGGGGAAATGCTCTAGGTCATTTGCATGGGCAAAACCTTTTTGAATGAGACCTTAAAAGCACAAGCAAAAACAAAACAAAAAATAGATCAGGATTACATAAAGTGAAAATGCTTCTGCATAGCAAAGGAAACAGTCAACAAAGTAGAGATCACACCCAGAATGGGAGAAAATATTTGCAAACTCTTCATCTGACAAAGGATTATTTGCTAGAATACATACGGAGCTCAAACAATTAGAATGAAAATGTACTGGGCTATCTTAACTTGGTCTCTGATAAATTTGCTTTGAAACAAGTGTTTGCACTTGTCTTTGTAGAGATCTTTTACAAGGTATGCTTTAGCAAACAGTGATATATTTATGCAAGGAGTCATTTTTTCTTTGTTGACATGTTCATAAACATTATCTATTAGGATCTATACATTATGTTAGCCATAAGATGGCAAGCACAAGAAGATATAGCCACTCTCCTCCAGGCATTGGATATACACCAGTTAGAATTATTTTCCAATAATGAATGGAAACTGGGGCCCTTGAGCAACCACTCACAACCAAGAGCTCTGCTGAGCAGTTTCACAGATGCCTTTACCTTGGTCCCTGTAGGACTTAGTTCTGTGAACCTACTTAAGCCCTTTGTGTTGCCTTTATATATGTGTGACCTCAAGAGACTAAGAAAACTGGTCACCAGAAGATTCAAAACAGAAGATGGTTTTGACACAGATATTTTAGACTGATATAACTGCTCTACTGGGTTGACCTGGTACATACAAACCTGTCTTTCATATGAAGGACAATTTGCTTTATGTAAACACAACTTTCTGTTCAATTAGAGTGTGAAACAAAATATCCCCCCAGAGAATCTCGTGAGTCAAATTTTTCTGATGAGTGTGGTATTTTAAACTTCTGTAATTTGGGTAATGACATGTTTTCAAAAATAAGGTGTTCTGAGCATTTCTGTCTCTAACTTAATCAGGAATAGAGACCATTACCTGACCACAGTGTATATCTGCATAAAACGGGAAGATATAATTACTCTTTCCCAGCCTCCAGTTTACAGATTTAGGTTTCTTTGTTGGCCTTGATATTGGAAATTACCTGCCTACATAGAATTTTATGGCAAATATTTCTCTTTGTATCCATGTCCATAAATTTGACTCTTCCCTGCTTTCAATGTGTAACTGGCTTTCGTAAATTTCATAGATTCCTAATTGCTGGAGAGGAGACTGCACTGATTACCTAATTCACTATTTTCAACCAAAAACACTCTGAGTGTAAAGGCCATGACAGTGTAGAAGATCAGAACTCACTCATTACTATTTCACACAACTGTTCTAGTATTTTCTATTCTACATAACAACAATTTCTGCAGAATATTTTATTTGAAAAGGAGTTTTTGCTAGGTAAATTTGAAAATGATTTTTATATTCTAAAGTTCTCATTTTGTAGGAGAGAAAATATTAATTCAATCATGCAGTGATAATTTCTTCACACATATAAGACTTCCTTTTTTTTTCCAACGTCAAATTACAATAGCTTTAATACAATACTTAATGTCTTTTTTTTTAAATTTCTTCCCATCTTTTTTTTTTTTTTCTAATTATACTTTAAGTTCTAGGGTACATGTGCACAACCTGCAGGTTTGTTACATATGTATACTTGTGCCATGTTGGTGTGCTGCACCCATCAACTCGTCAGCAACAGACACATGAAAAAATGCTCGTCATCACTGGCCATCAGAGAAATGCAAGTCAAAACCACAATGAGATACCATCTCAACCAGTTAGAATGGCAATCATTAAAAAGTCAGGAAACAACAGGTGCTGGAGAGGATGTGGAGAAATAGGAACACTTTTACACTGTTGGTGGGATTATAAACTATTTCAACCATTATGGAAAACAGTATGGCGATTCCTCAAGGATCTAGAACTAGAAGTACCATATGACCCAGCCATCCCATTACTGGGTATATACCCAAAGGATTATAATTCATGCTGCTATAAAGACACATGCACACCTATGTTCATTGCGGCACTATTCACAATAGCAAAGACTTGGAATCAACCCAGATGTCCATCAGTGACAGACTGGATTAAGAAAATGTGGCACATATACACCATGGAATACTATGCAGCCATGAAAAAGGATGAGTTTGTGTCCTTTGTAGGGACATGGATGCAGCTGGAAACCATCATTCTCAGCACACATATAAGACTTCTAAATGATGATAGATATGTTTCAGATGGGCCCACTGTAAAGTAGAATGAGAGAGATTATGCTGTATGTTACTATGATTGAGGAATTTTAATAAAATTCCAAAGAATAACTTTTGGAAATGAACCAATGGCTCAAAGTTAACACTAAAAATCTGAGAAAGCTTACATTAGTGGTAATCACATAATTCAATTAGAGATTTACTTGAGCAAATATACTACCATGCATAATAGGGTGTCTATTAATATAGTTTATAAAATAGTTGACAAAAATTCATATATAGGTATTTAACATATAATAAAGGTAATGTTAGATATTTTTCTGTAGTGTTTATCAATTCAATATCAGTGAGTGGCAAAATTCTGCCTTTGGAAATAATAAATTTATATAGTTTTCATATCCTTATTTTCTTATTAACAATTTTGACATAGTGAATACTGAAACAGACATAATAATTCTATTGAGAGATGATACATGCTTGCTGGACCATAGGGAAGGCTGTAATATTAGGGTACAAGGCAGTTAATTTTCTCAAGGAAAAGCTCTGGAATGTAGGATTTTATCCTTACTTTATGTAAGACAATGGCTTATAGAATGATAATTAGGGTTTTCATCTTATATCTTAATAAAAGAAAATTTAAATAAAATATAAAAGACATTAAATTCTGAGAAGATAATAGCGATACTCTATGTACAAGCTCATGTCATCTTGGCACAGATATAGTTTTATTTTAGACTTTCTAACCTGGATGCCTTTTCTTTCTTCTCCTCCTTCCCTCCATTCCTCTTTTTATCCACCCCTCTCTCCCTCTCTACTTCCTTTCTTTCTCTTTTCTTTCCTTCTTACTATTTCTTTCTTTCTTTTTCTGTCTAATTACCCTGGATACAACATCCCATACAATCTTAAATAGAAGTAGCAAGATGGACACCTCTGTCTTCTTCCAAATCCTAGGAGAAAAGTGTTGTCTTTCAACACTTAGTATGATGCTAGCTTTTTAAAAACAATCAGGTTAAGAAATTTTTTTTTCTTCTATTCCCAAATTGTTGCACGTTTTTAACATTAAATGGTATTTGATTTTATTAAAAGCTTTCCTTGTCTATCAAAATAATTGACTTTTGCCATGTATTCAATTAAATGAAGTAGTACATTAATATATTTTAAATGTAAATTAACTTTAAATTTCTATGATAAATCATTCTTCATTAAGTTGTATAATCTTTTTTGTATTTTGCTAGATTTGGCTGCCTGGTATTTGTTGTGGAGTTTTGCATCTAGATTCATAGGAGATATTTAAAGGATATTTCTTTTCTTGAGATGTTTGTCCAGTTTTAGTATCAGGATAATACATGGTAAGTATGGTGAGTTAAAATGTTTTCATATATTTGTTCTGAAAAGGGTTGAGATAGATTGATGGAGATTTTCCTTTTGAGTATTTGTTAGAATTCCTCAACAAATCCTCTGGGCCAGTGCTTTTCTTTGTGGGATGATTTAGTATTAATTTAATGTCTTTAATATAGATATCTTCTATATAGATATTCTATTTCTTGTTTAATTATTTTTGCTAGTTTGTGTCTTTTTAGGAATTCGTCCATTTGTTAATTTGTTGACATATTTTTGTTCACTATATGTGTAAAAGAGAAAGCCTAATTTCTTTTATTTCCCTTTATATGTTCTTAGTTAAGACATTGTCTTGAAAACTAAAGTCAGAGTAACAAAAGAAAGGCAAGCAGTAATTTAGTAACACAGGCTGTAGCCATCACAGAGTGGTTTGAGTTTAAAAGTATTTCTCTCTCAAAGAAGTGGCTTAGGGATATTACTTAAATACCACTTTAACAAAGAGCCATACATTCTTCATAGTGACAAGACAAAGGAGAGAGAAGTTCCAGTTTTTTTAAAACGTGAGAAAATGTAGGAAGATAGTAAAATCTGTTCCTAGATTGGCATCTGCTGTGACCTTCACTGGGCCAATAAGCAAGAGCTGTTTCCAGTAAGGAAGGATTGATGCCCAGCCACTAGGTAAGCGTAAGATGAGTGTTCACCCACGTGACGGGTACAGCCTGTGTACAGTGTTTTTAACTTAACATTCCTCTATATTTTGTGGAGAAATATTTTGCTTTCCTTCATTTGGCCTTGTAGTTCTGCAAGATAAGTAATAATGTCTTAACATGCATTTCTAATTTTAGTGACTTCTCTCTCTCTCTCTCTCCTCCATTTATTCTTTAAAGTTCTGCTAAATAGCAGAATAGCATTCCTGAACAACACGCAAGCACACTGGCTAGGGGTTTTGCATTGAGAGAGCAGTTCACTTACCTTCTCTGCTGTGCTAGGAGGAGTTGGTACCAAATGCTCCCTGCCTGTTTTATGTTTGCTTGTTTTTCATGTTTCATCAGCACCTAGGCCACTGACTGTCATGGATGTGCACCTTGATAGCCATGAGTATTAGGTGAGCCCATGCAACAGAAGCAGCATTTCAAAAGATGAGCAAGATTGTTACCTTTACCTGAAAAATAACTCCTTACAGGCAATCTAGGTGCCATATGTAATGCTCCCTGAGGGGGTGTTCTCCTTCCTTTCAGCAAATCTCACAAAGGGTTGCCTCCAGTCTTGTGCTAGAGTTGTAGGATCACAAAGAATACTCACAGAGTGCCCCAAACAACCAGTAGTGGTCACCACACAGTGACCTGAAAGTTCTGACTTACCTTTGGTAAGCAGAATTCAAGAATTGACCAGTTAGGATGTTGTATTTGTACTGACTTCGAGATGAAGATTTCATGGTCCAAATGCCAAACATAGGTCAAACTTGATGGCAAAACACACTGCATTAGACTAAATTAACGACACTTCTTGTTTTATAGACGACAGCATTTTAGGGCAGTAAGAATACATGGTAACACCAGCAAGCACAACCTAATGCCATGTAGATACAAAGGCAAGCATATTATAAATTGGTGCTTTTATCTTGAGTGGCCTCACTGTATCATGGAACCAATTAGTTTAGCCAAAAGAAATTAATTAGAGATGACCAAGTGTCTTCAGTAAAGTTTTATATATATATATATATAATGTATATATGTTTTATATATATTTAAATATAAAATTATATGTTATATATTATATATAATAAATTATATATAATATATATTTAAATTTTTTTACTTATTTTATAAATTTTGAGTTTATTTTTATCCATGGTGTGAAATAAGATTTGTTTCTTTCACATGTGACTACACATTTGTTTCAGCACCATGTTTTGGAAAGACTATTTTCCCTCATTGAATGTTTTTGAAATTTGTTTGAAAGTGGAGCATAAAGACATTATCAAGAAAATGTCAGGATGAGAAGCCCTGGATCCTTTCTTCTCACTCACCATCCCTGATTCAGTGACACACTACAGAGCAATTTCTTTTGTGAGAAGACCACAAACTAGTTGACAGCATCCTATGTTTGAGCAAGCATAAAATCAGTCACTAAGCACTAAGAGAGCTCAAGATAATCTCTCATCAAAAGCCCTATCACAGCACAGCTCCACACGATTTCCAAAAAAAAAAAAAAAAAAAAAAAAAAAAAAAAAAAAAAAAAAAAGCACTTCCCAGCTTCTCCACGGAAAGAGAATCAAAGGACAAGACCATGCATTCAATATTCTTAATTTTCTGGGGGCTCCCAAGGCACTGTCTGCTTTCTACCTATGCCAGAACACTGATGCAACCTCATATACTGGAGCCAACTGAGGGTTATGGAAAATTTGCAGTTTTCAACAGCAAGCTAGTACATGCCACAGACACATTACCTGGCTTAGCATAAAGTGAGTAGCTGATCAAAATTCCCTTCCCAGTTTATTCTTTGAGAGGGATAGAAATAACTGGACCATACATCCAAAATTCCGACTGTGTTGAGCCATTGGAAGCACTGGGTATGTCCTGCCTGTCAGGACAGAGATGACAGAATATTACATTCCCCAGACACCTGGATGATATGAAAAACAAAGACAGTTGTTTGAAGTAACACAAAGCCTCCTAGAACCACTGAGTGGGCAGAACGTTTAGGATATTTTCTTGTATGAAGCTTGCCAGGAAAGGCTTATGCAAGTGGCTGATTTCTATAATGAGCTGAATTCAAAAGTCAAGGAAAACAAGGAAACAGTTTCTAGGAAACAAAGAGTTAAGAAAATATATTACAAGCTAAACAACAAGATAAACATCCAGAAATTCACCCTAATGAAATAAAGATGTGTGATTTCCTGACAGAGAATTAATAATAATTGTCATAATGATGGTCAGTGATGTTAGTAGAACAATGCATGAACAAAGTGAGGGCGTCAACAAAGAAAAATATTGTAAAATGTACCATATAGAAATCATGAGTTTGAATAATATAATAAATTAACTGAAATATTCATAAGATGTTTAACAGCAGATTGGATTAAAAAAAAAGCAAATGTCTTAGTGCATTTGGGCTATTACAACAAAATACCATAGGCTGGGTGGCTTATAAACACCACAGATTTATTCCTCACCATTGTGGAGGCTGGAGTATGCAAGAGCAAGGCACTAGTAGATAAGAACCCACTTATTTGTTGAGAGACAATCTTTTTTTTTTTGCTGTATTTTCACACAGAAAGAAAGGTGAGCGAGACCTCTGGAGTCTCTTTTATAAGGGCACAAATTCTAATCCTGGTGGCTTCACTTTCAAGACCTACTCATTTTCCAAAGGAGCCCTCTTCTAATTATCATCTTGAGAGTTAAGATTTCAACATGAATTTTGGGGGAACAAAAACACTCAGACAATAACAATCAGTGAATTCAAAAATATGTTATTACAAATTATCCAATGAGATGAGCAAAAAGAGGAAAAAAAAGTGTGAATGAGTGAACAAATCTTAGGTGTACCCAATATATGCATTATGGGAGCTCAGAAGGAAAATAGAGAAAATGTCAGCCTATGTAAATACATAATGAGAGAAAGCTTATCATATAAATAATGGATGAAAACATCAAATTTGGGGAATGATGTAGACATTCATATGTAGGAATCTCAATGAGTCCCAAATAAGATGAACTCAAAGAAATTAAAATCAAGACACATTATAATCACGTTCTCAATAAGAAAAAAAGAGACAATATTGAAAGCAGAAAGAGAAAAACGATTGCCACTTACGTGTGAGCCCTCATTATATTCAGTGCATTTTGCTGCAGAAATATTTCATGATAAAAGGCAGTTGTATAACATATCCAAAATTCCAAAAGAAAAAAATGGACAAAAATACTATATTTTGCAACACTGTCCTTCAAAAAAGGGTAGCTAATTTTTTTTTTTTAAACAAACAAAGGGTGAGACCTGTATTACAAGAAATGCTAAAGGAAGTTTTAAAAATTAAAATAAAAAAGATTCTAGCTGGGTGCAGAGAAATCATCACTCCTCTTCATTATTATTTCCTGTCTTCTGTCTGATTTATATTTATCTTTCCCTTCTTTTTTAAGTATCCTAATGTAAAAGTCTGGGCTATTGAGTTGAGAACTTTCTTTTACCTTGATATATACATTAAAAACTATAAATCTTCCTTTAAGCTGCATTCCATACATTCTTTGTGTGTCTTTGTCATTATTTTCATTAATCTCAAATGATTTTATAATTTCACTTTTGATTTCTTCTTGAACCTATTTGTTATTTAAGTATGTGCTGCAAGATTTTCAAATGTTTCTGAATTTCTCAAGTATCTGCTACTTTTTGATTCTTAATTTAATGATTCAATGCACTGTGGATCCTTTGACATTTATTTTTGGATCCTTTGACATTTATTAAAAATTTTAATGACTTATTATCTGCACTGGAGAATGTTATGTGTGTGCTAGAGAAGAATATATATTATGCTATTGTCGGTGGAGTGTTTTAGAGATGTCTACTAGGTCTTGGTGGCGTTTGTGGCTGTTCAAGCGTTCTATTTTCTCATTGAACTCTGTCTGGTTGTTCTATTTGTTACTGTAATCCAGACATAAAAGTTTCCAACTGGTATTATTGAATTATTTATTTCTCTACTCATTTCTTTCCATTTTTGTTTCTCTTATTCTGTGCATATATACTCTTTATAACTTAATTACAGATTGACACTTTTTAACATTGTAAAACGTTCCTCTTCATCTCTAGTAATGTTTCCTGTTTTAAAATCTATTTTGTCTGATATTTGTATTGCCAGGCCAGATTTCCTAAGAGTGCTATTGCACGATGTATCTTTTGCCATATTTTTACTTTGAATCTCTTTGTGTCTTTTGAATGGAAAAGTAGATCTCCTGTGGACAACATATAATTGAATCATGGTTTCTGAAATCAGTCTGAGCATCTGTCTTTTAATGAGATTGTTAAGTTTATTCATATTTAATGTTATAGTTGGATTTATGTTTGCCGCCTTATTTTTCATATTCTGTATGTCTCATGTATTTTTATTCCTTCATTTTTCTTTATTGTCTTCTTTTGCATCAAGTGACTACTTAATAATTTAACTTTTAAACTTAAGTAATAATTTCTAGCACATTTTTACATTTTCTAGTGTTTTTTTCTAGGCTGTTGCTTGAGAAAATTATATATCTTAATCAGAATCGGCTTCAGATTTATACTAGAGGAATTCCAGTCATATATAGAAAATTTTCTCCTCTATATCTCTTTCCTCCTTTCTGAAGTGTTGTTGTTATTCATATTACATCTATTAATATTACAATCTCAACATTATGTTATTATGACTTTACTCTCTGTCATTATTTTTTAAACTCATGCAGCTTGGCTCCCTCCCACTTCCTTTGTGCTGTTATTGGCAAATATATTACACATGTATTTCTAGATGTTATAGGCTCAACAATATACTACATACATTTATATACATAATATTTTGTACAATTGTTTATTACATCAGTTAAGAGAATTGAAAAAATACACATTAATAGTGCATGTTATAATTAAATGTTTATATATTACTGGTGGGTTTTTTTTTTTTTTTGTAATGTGGGTTCAAATTGCCATCTGAAGAAGTTTATTTTCTGCCTTAAGAACATTTAGAGTTTCTTGTAATGTGAATCTGCTAGGAACACATTTCTTGTCTTTACGTCAGCTTCATTTTTGTATAATCGTTGTACTTGGTATAGAGTTTCTGGTTGATAGATTTTTCCTTTTCTCTGTGATCACTTTGTATGTGGTATCTCACTGCTTTGTGGCCTCTGTTATTCTCTTTGAGAAGTCAGCTGCTATCCATATTGGATTTTACTTACAAGTAAAATACAATTTTTTTCTTTGCTGTTTCAAAATGAGTTCCCTTTGTCTTTGACTTTCAGCAGTTTTAGCATGGTGTGTATGTTTGTGGGTTTATGTTTATTCTATTTAGAATTCATTAGCCTTTCTAGATATGCAGGTTTTTATTTTTAAATAAACTTTGTAAGATTTCAGATGTAGTTTCTTCAAATAGTTTTTTCCTTTCCTCATCTGTCCTTCCTTCTGATCTTTTTCCAAATGAATTTCTCCTCTGATACTATCATAACACATATATTAGTGTCCAAATGGCATCCCATATTTATCTGAGGTTCTGTTCTTTTGAATTTTTTTTCTCTGTTCTTTGGCTTCCATAATTTCTATTGATCTATCTTAAAATTCACAATATCTTTGTACTTGAAATCTACTGTTAGGTCGCTTTAGTAATTTTTTTAAAAAATTTATATTTGTGGCCGGGCACGGTGGCTCACGCATGTAATCCCAGCACTTTGGGAGGTGGGTGGATCACCTGAGGTCAGGAGTTCAAGAGCAGCCTAACCAACATGGAGAAACCCCGTCTCTACTAAAAATACAAAATTAGCCAGGCGTGGTGGTGCATGCATGTCTGTGGTCCCAGCCACTCGGGAGACTGAGGCAGGAGAATCGCTTGAACCTGGGAGGTGGAGGTTACAGTGTGCTGAGATCGTGCCATTGCACTCCAGCATGGACAACAAAAGTGAAACTCCATCTCAAAAAAAAAAAAATTATATTTGTACTTTCTATTGCAAAAATTTCTGTTTGCCTCTTTTTGCAAAATTTCCATCTCTTCATTGGAACTCTATTGGATGTGCCATTTTCATCATATCTTTGCTACTTTTTAAAACAAACTTACCTTTAGTTCTGTGAGCTTACTAATAATGACTATTTTGTTCTCTTTTTCTTTTAAATTGAACATCTGCTTTCTGTCACATACAGTTTTGTTGCTTACTTTTTCCCAATGTATGGGTTATAGCTTCCTATTTCTTTGCCTGACTCCTAATTCTGTTGTTGGAAAAACTGAACATTTTAGATAATATATTGTAGCAGCTTAGTAGCAACTCTGGTTATTACCCCACTCCCCAGGGGCTTGTTACTGTTATTTGATTTCTATATCTTTGGTGACTGGCTGAATAATTTTACTGCTATCTACTTTCCACCACTGCCAATAATGTTGTCTCTGATATTTCTCTTCTTGGGGGCACAACATTGGGTATGTTTACGGTGACTTTGAATTGCAGTGGTACAGACTGGGCTCTTTTGTCCCCTTACTTTGAGCACATCTACCTATTAATCTCCTTAATTGCCTGAAGATTGCTCTATTGTGTGAAGCAATGTCTTGGAACAAATTTATCTGCAAACTAATCTGATCAAATTTTATCTCCGTGAGTGGAATAGTTTGTGAGGTCAATGTTTGATGTTTGTTCTTACCGCAAGAGAACGCTCTCAATCATATTATTTTGGAGTACCCTCCTGGAAGCTGGCTGACCTTCAATCTAGGCTATATCTGTATTTGATCCATGAATCTTCTAATTCGCTTCACAACAACCTTCACTGTTTTTAAGGGGACTCTTAGGTTTCAACTTATCCACATTCTGTTGTAAATAAAGTCTATTCCTTGTGGAAGAAATCAGGAGTTATCTGTTTTAAGGCCTGCTTGTCCTCTAAGGCAGGAACTCCCAGTCAGGGCCTGGGAGCTGGGCATGGGGACAATGGCCTGCTTCTCATTGAAGGGCTACAGGAATGTAATATTGTCAGTATGCCACACTCAAGGTAGAGCTTCCATTTCATAACTAGGAGTTGGGTGTGTAGTAAATTGTTATAATTTTATGTTGTCTTGTCATTCATTCTGAATATAAGTTTAACTTCTCACCAGAAGCAGGACTCAGTTACCGTTGACACAGTTTTCGACCCCAACCCCTCACAAATGGGTCAAGCTGGTGATAGGGGCATCTCTTAGGCCTAGCAGACTGTGCTCCTTGCTTTCCTGCCACTTTTAATCAAAACATTCAGGCACTTGCTTGTGAATGTACAGTGACCCACACTCTTTTGCTTTTTATATACTGCTAGTTGTTACATGCTCCTCTCTCTCCACCTTATTCTTGATTCTGGCTTGTTGTGATGCAAGAATGAAAGATTGCCCTCCAGACTCATTGTTCCCTCCTTGCCTAGAGTCTATAAGTAATATATCTTTGGACTTCTTTCCTATTCTGCTAGTATATTAAATTTGTGCCATCTTTCTGAAGTGCTAGGGGGAGCTCCAGGCTGTTTTCCCCGAATGCCAGAGAACACACATCAGACCCCAGCAGGTGAGCAATGGTTGAGCAGGCATAAACTGAACACAGGTCGGAGAAGAGCCGTGAGCACATCTGTCAATAGAAACAAGTTTCCTGTGTGAGAACCCTCTGCTCCTGGATCAGAAAAGTAGGCATTATGACCTTTGGCAGGTAAAAAAGTGTTGCATGCAAGATATACCGTAAGCCCTGATTCTGGCTCTGCTTTATTTTCTGTTAGAACACGGTAGTCATTCTGGTACCCTAATCTTAATTTCCCTGGGAGCTCTGAAAACAGGCAGAAGAAGAAAAATCCTACTATCAGTATGCACGCAACCACCTAGGACTTAGCCTCAGCAACAGGCATGAGAAATGTTAAAGTCCCACTTTTCCTGAGAAGAAGATCCTCTCATTGGGTGCCACAGGGGGATGGAGACTGTGTTCTTGGCTAAAGTAGTCTGGACTGGAGAGTCCACCTTGTTCATCTGGCAAGGGGAGAAAGGGAGCATACTATTTCAAGTACAGCAGACTTGCCTTTTTTGTTTTTTTACAGAGTTTTAAATAGATGTTTCTTCATTTGCTCTTTGCCCTTAAAACCATTTCCAGAGTTGTTAAGTTTTAAAAAATAATTTACATTAGTTTCTCTGAAGTGAGTGTCAGTGGAGATCCCCATCTGTCATGTCAGAAGTTGATTTCACTCTTCACTTTTTATGTGGTTACAAATTACTGCCTCGTGTCATTTGCTTTTATCTAGAAGAACTGCTATTAGTGTTTCTTGTAAGGTGAGACCAAAGTCTCCTACCAAGAAACTGTCTAGTATACCTTTCTAAAAATATCTTTATATTGCCCTCATTTTGGAAAGATGGTTATGCAGGATGTAGGTTTCTTGATTGACAGTTTTTTCTTCCTTTCAGTATTGGAAATAATTCATACCACTGTCTTTGACCTTCATATTTTCTGAGGGGAAATTAGTTGATAATTATATGTTTATTCCTTTTTATATAATGAGTCATTTTCTCTTGCTGTATTAATATACTCCTTTTTTTCCCTTTGGTTGTCAAATATTTGATTAAGATGTGTCTGGATTATTTTTAGTTTACCCTAATTAGAGTTTGTTCAGCTTCCTCAATGTGTAGAAGAATGGGTTTAAAACCAGATTTGAGAAATTTTCAGCAATTATTTCAAGATATGGAGAAAACTCAAGTGTTTATTGACAGACAAACAGATAAAGAAAATGTTGTACATACACATACTGGAATACAATTCAGGTGGCCTTAAAAAAATCCTACCCTTTATGATAATGTGGAAGGATGAGGAGGATATCATGCTAAGTAAAATAAGCCAGTCACAAGACAAGCGCTGCATATTTCCACTTATAAGAGAAACCTAAAATAGTAACATTTGTAGAGGCAGAAAAAAGATTGTCAACATCCAGAGGATTGTAGATGAAGTGTTGTTGCTTAATGGGTATAAAGGTACACTTATACAAGATGAACAAGCTCTGGATATCTGCTGAACAACATAATGCTTATAGATAACAATATGGTGTTGTGCACTTAAAAATTTGTTAAGAGAATAGATCTTAAGTGTTCTTGTGATCAAGAATAACAACAACAACAAACCCAAAATAAACTAAACAAACTTACAACAAAAATAAAAAAAAAAGCCAAGGAATCACGAGAAAACATTTGGAAGTCATGCATATGTTCATCATCTTGATTGTGGTGATAATATCTTAGGTAGATGTACATGTCCAAAGTCATCAAATTGCATACACTAAATAAGTGCAATTTTCATATTTAAAAGCATAAAATAAATGCTTAACAATAGGGAAATTGTGAAAGGAACACAATAGACTATCACTTTGTCTTAGAAATTAATTATAAAATATACGTTTGAGTAAAGAAAGCCATTATGTTTTTGATAATGTATTTCTGTTCTTTTCTTTTTCTCTCATTCTGCTACTCCTATTATGCATGCATTGGTGGATGCAATGGTGTCCCATACTTGTTGAGGCTCTGTGCAACTTACACATTGTATTTTTCCTCTTCATATTTGTTCTTCTTTACCTAAACTCAATGCACTGATTCTTTTTCCTGCTATGTCAAGTATTTTGTTGATGGCATAGTGAATTTTTAATTTTCCATTATTGTATCTTTCTCATTTATTTATTCATTCATTCTTTTTTCATAAATAAGCTTTAAATTTTAATGTTATTCACTTTTTGGTAAGAAACTCATCATAATACACTTCACTTCTTTCAACGTGGTTTCTTCAGGTCTTTAATTATATTTGTAAGAGCTGCTTTGATTTTCTAGTGTATTAGGTCCAACATCTTAGCCCCATCAAAGGCAATGTTATTTGCCTATTTCCCTCCCTGTTCCCATATATGTGGGGCATACTTTCCAGTGTCTTGTATTTCTCTTTTTTTTTTTTTTTTTTTTTTTTTGGAAATGGGGCTTTTAAACTACATTTTACAAAAAGTCTGTATCCTATTTCCTTTCACGTAAACTCCTGTGGCTTTGTGCTAATGTGTTTGGTAGTTGGCCTGTTTATTGGTTCAGTGCATATCTGGAATAATTTAGTGAAGTCTATTATCTTTAAGGTACATAGTCTCTGATATTTCCTTCTGTTTCCTGGAATATTTCATGCTAAAAATCACTGGTAGCTTTAGAGTGTCAAATATGGACCTCACCCAACTTAAGCGTGCAAAGTTTTAATGCTTCTTTCTAACAATTATGACAAACCTATGAAGCTAGCATTAGTAGTCTCATATTTAAAACAAATAAAATGTGTAATAGAAAATGTAGACCATGAGAACAGATTTTCCAATGGTAGATGAAATTTGAACTGGACTCCCAAAGCTGTTTCCAGACAACAGGTTATAAAGCTTTTTGGTTTACTCGGAAGTAGAAAGGCAATCAGTAGAAGATGAGGCACTTGTTAATGTACATCTAATTCATGCTTGAAAGAAAATGGTAAAATATAAAAATTAACATTGTGAATTTTTGAAGTTGGTGAAACTTCTGGTATAAGTGCATAAATTTGTACTCCAGGTAGTCATAATAAAGTCATTTCAATCAATATAAATACACTCATAACAGCAATTTTGGAGATACTACAAAATGGAAATCACCCTATAGAGAGTTGGTTGGATTTTAGTTTCTCTATGAAAAAAATAAATAGATATCAATTATAAGGAATGCTTTAAAAAGTTACTTAGACATGGAACTAATTCACTATATGCTTTGTAACTAATAAATTTACACCTTATAGAATGATTTAAATTTTATATAATTTATAATAAATAAAAGACAAGATAAAAATGTGTATAAACAATTTTGTATACAATTACATGGAAAAATATGAAGATAAATTCCAAATTGTTAACAATGATTGTTCATTCTTGAGATTAGGTATAATTTTTAATGGATTTTGAATTACTCTTTTTATGCTTATTGTCTGCATTTTGCACATGTCATCATATAATATCGAAAGTAAAATGATTGCTACTCTCTAAGCATTATTTATTGTTAGAGAAGTAGAAAGGGAACTGGATATGAAGAAAACGCTCATAAAAAGAAGCACAGGCCAAGACATCTTGATGTTCTAACCAATGTGCTGCTTACCTTTAACTGTAGTCCAAAGGAATGTGGCTGCCACTGGTGGAGCATGTTAATAAAATATGAGGGTAGTCCTGCACCCATCTTGATGAGATGACTTCAAAAATAGCAAACACTTCTCCTTTGTTACCCTTCTGGGGCCATGTGTGAGCATTTTAGATTTTTTCATTAGAAAGGGAAGTTGAGAAGCTGGAGAGATGATGCAATTTTAAATGTGAGGTCAATGTAGCCATTAATTATTTAAAATGTTATAGTTGAACAGAGTGAAGGGTCAGTTCAAAGACCTTGATGCTAAAATGTGGGTGGTTAGTTAGGGAACAGGGAGACCCCTATGGTTGGTGAAGAGGGACAAAGGACAGAATGGTAGGATAAGAGTTCAGATCACCTTCAAAGAGTAAGAATCATTTTCACATTAGACTATTCCCGACAACAATGAAGCAGAAGTGAGAAGGGAGGGTGGCTAACTATGCAAATATTTACAGACTTGTCAAGGCTTCGACTTTTATGTTGAAGGAACTTGGAAATAAATAATAAGCATAATTATTATAATAATAAGTATAAGAATAAGTATAAGAATAATAAGTAAAACTTGAGCAAATTCTCCTTCTCAGAAACTCAGTCAGAACACACATAGAGAACAGTATTTCACAAGCTTTTTCTTTCTTTTTTGAGACGGAGTCTTACTCTGTCCTCCAGGTTGGAGTGCAGTGGCGCAATCTCGGCTCACTGCAAGCTCTGCCTCTCGGGTTCACGCCATTCTCTTGCCTCAGCCTCTCAAGTAGCGGGGAATATAGGCTCCTGTCACCACGCCCGGCTAATGTTTTGTTGTTGTTGTTGTTGTTGTTGTTTGTTTGTTTGTTTGTTTTTGTATTTTTAGTAGAAACGGGGTTTCACCATGTTAGCCAAGATTGTCTTGATCTCCTGACCTCGTGATCTGCCGCCTCAGCCTCCCAAAGTGCTGAGATTACAGGCGTGAGCCACTGCGCCCGGCCCAAGCTTTTTCATATCATAGCCCACACAAGAAATAATATTTATAAGACATGCTGAGGTAAAGAGATCCTGGCATGGGCAGCAATCAGGTTACGGGTGCTCCAGGTCAGGATGCCACCCAAGAGACTGAGGGAGCCTATATTTGACAAACACTTCCTAATATGAAGGTTAATAATATACTCAATGACTGCAGACATCTTCTTCTAAGCCATGGACATCAGCAGCAACAGCTCAGGCCAGTAACAATATGTTAGTGTAAAAGTCCTGCTTTGGCTTGGAATTGATGTAAACAGGAGTAAGCTGATAATTTTCTCTTGGATATTCCCTCTTCCAACTTCTTTCCCTCCAAACTCCCAAGGTAATTATTATTACCACTATTGTATTTGTGTAAGAGTTAAGGTTAAATTGCAAGCATTCACAATGCTTTGCAACTGACCTTTGACCTGAGGAGGTCCCAGACTTAGGCATAGCATATGAAGCAGACAACTGAATTTCTGTCTAAGTCTCTCTGTCTAGGTTCTCTCCAGGCCTCTCTGCTTTTGGACTTATATTCACATCTCATAGTTACCAGAAGAACACAGATAAGAAGCCTGGACTTGAGCCCTTCCTTGGTCTATATTATTCGTCAGAATTATTGGAACATGGACTTCTACACCAAATCATTTAGGCTGCTAAGAAGCACTATTACTTCGAAAGAAAGACGAAGATCAGAACGCTAGAAACCAATGAAAATAATTATTGCCAAAAGCAAACATGAGTTGTACGTAAATATAATTAGCTTGAGCTCTTAGATAAATGCGGAAATTTAAATCAAATAACCACAGTAAGTGTTCTCTATAGCACACAGAGAAAATTTATTTTAAAAATAGGCCATGTTTAGGTCATATAGGCAGTCTCAATAAATTCTAAGGAATTAGAGACTATATAGTCTGAAATACATGTGGAAATAGTTGAAATTAATAGTGAATATATATAAATGTATTATCCATAGGCTTAAAAATTAATGTCTAATTATTACCTTAGTTAAAATGGACATTTTGATGAAAATTGGACACTATTCAATGATTATGACAATGAAAATGTCTCTTATTAATGCAAGCAAATTCAGGTAACAAATAATCCTAAACATGTACGATGGCTCAGGATACACAATAGACATACATTCTTTCTCACATAAACAATCAAAAGTGGTTCCAAATTTTGGGGAAGCGAGTTTCTCCATAGGACGATTATTCAGAGAAATAGTTTGATAGAAGCTGTTCAGTCTTCAACAGGTAGCTTCTATCATACTGCATTGCATCAGGAGATCCAACATCATTGGCTACAGAGAAATAAAAAACCACAGTGAAATATCACTAAACCTTCATTAAAGTGACTAGCATTTTTCTGGTAATACCAAATGTTGATGAGGATATGTGTCCACTGGAAAACTTGTCCATTGTTATACAAGTGCCAATGGACTCAATTACATTGGAAAGGTGGATTATTTCTCTTCAGCTCATTTTCTCCTAATCACATTCTAATCAGGTTTTCACATGTATCATGCTGCAGACTCTTACTGCGGTCAGTAATGACGTCTATATTTTTAAAGATAAGAGTGGATTCTCATTTATCAGTTTTGTTATCTTCCAGCAGATTTAATATGGTTTATTATTCTCTTCTTGATACTCTTTAGAAAACTTGGCTCCCATGATATCAGATTCTCTTGGTTTTTCTCATATATCATTTCTTACTCCTTATCAGAGCCTTTTATTGATTTTTCTTTGTTGTTATGTCTGTGCTAGTACTGAGTGTACTGTTCTTTTCTCTAGTTCTCTAAGTGATCTCATCTACTCTCATGAATTTTTATTCTTCTTCTATTTCAATGTATCCCAAATTTATGTTTCTAATCATTGTTCCTCAGCTTCCAAGTCTTCATATCTCCACTACGATGTTGCAGTGCTGTCAGTGCTCTGCTCAGGTCCTTTTGTATCAGTTCCTCTGACCACTTCCAACTGCTACTGTCTGTATTTCTATGCTAATGAGCTTATCCTTCATACTACCTCTAGAATCCCACTATGGGAGAAGGATCTATGTTCCCACAGTCATAACCTGCTTGATAACACCCTGTTCATTGACTCTGTTCACTTTCCTGTCTTACTTCCCTAGTCTCCTACTAATTTGTCTGGATTTGCCTCCCAAACAAACCACTTTATACTCAAACATTTGCCACAGAATCACCTTCTGGAGGGACCCAAACTACTAATATATAATATATATATATAACATATATAAATATATAAATCATATATATATGTATTTATCAAACTTAATGCATAAATTTTGTATTTTCAAGACATGAGCAGATGAAAGAAAAGAGGGAGGGAAGACTTACATACCCCTCTGATGCTGGTCAAATGGTACCAAGTTCTAGTTATGGAAGATAAGTAATTTCTACAGATCTAATGTATAGCATGAGAGGTAACAATACTGTATTGTATACTTGCAATTTGCTAAGAGAATAAGTCAAATTAAATTTGATCACAAGCACATACATGGAATGGCAATTATGCATAGATAACAGATATGCTATTTAACTTGACTGTGGGATCATTTAACAATGAATAGGCATGTCAGACTTCAAGTTGTACCCCTTAAATACGTACAACTATTATATGACAATGACATCTGCAAGTGTGAAAATCATTCAATTTTCTTACTTTAATCTATATTTATTTTGATTTCAATTAGATATTACATATTTATCAATGAAAACCTGCATTACCTCAAAAATGCCATAGTTCTTGTAAATTCTGATACTAGTTTTTAACTTATAATGCTGATTATGAATCCTGCCAACTTTTTAATATTCCCATTTTTCTTAAGAAATGTGTACACCCCTATATTGTAGAACTTTTTCTAGAAGGTAGACACATGTTTTACATGGAAAGAAACTTGATTCCTTGAACATCACAAAAGGCTCTCGTTCCTTCCCAGGAGATGTTCTCTGTAACCCAAGTGAGGGGAATGATCTGGGTCAAGCTTTTGACAGATTGTGATACTAGAACTGTTAATTTTTTTTTATTTCACTAAGCTAAATTGTATGGAACTGGTTGGGGAGAGCAGGGCAAGAATATTTTTTGTTTCCGGGCCAAGCCCTTGCTGAGCTATAAACATATCTTTAAATGATCCTTAGGCACAGTTACCGTATATATTCATATTAGAGGCTTTTCACATTTGTGGAGGCTTCTTTTCAAATCAGAAAAATTATTTTGGGCAGAAGAATAATAGAGTTGTGCCTTGTATATGTATATGATAGGATTTCTTCTGTAAATCTAACACTGGAAAATGACTGATTTACAAACAAGAAACTCAACATAATACAAGATTTCTTAGACTGATGTCACTTTAATTTTTTTTAATTTTTAATTTTTGTGGGAACATAACAGGTATATGTATGTATGAGGTACACAAAATACTTTGTTTTTTTGTGTGTGCTTTTGTTTTTATTTTTGTTTTTGAGACGGTCTCGCTTTGTTGCCCAGGCTGGAGTACAATGGCGTGATCTCCGCTCACTGCAAGCTCCGCCTCCCGAGTTCACGCCGTTCTCCTGCCTCAGCCTCCCGAGTAGCCGGGACTACAGACGCCCATTACCACGCCTGGCTAATTTTTTGTATTTTTATTAGAGACAGGATTTCACCATATTAGCCAAGATGGTCTCCATCTCCTGACCTTGTGATCCACCCGCCTCGGCCTCCCAAAGTGCTGGGATTACAGGAGTGAGCCACCTGCCCAGCCTAATGAAATACTTTGATACAGGCATACAATGTGTCATAATTCATATCATGGATACCCATCACCTCAAGCTTTTAACCTTTGTTTAACAAACATTTCAATTATACTCTTAATAGTTTTTAAATGTATAACTAAATTATTATTAACTGTAGTTGCACTGTTGTATTGTCAAATATAAGGCCATATTCATTCTTTCTAACTACTTTTTCTACCTTAACCATCCCCACTTATCTCCACCTCCTTTCTACCTTTTGTACCCTCTACTCTGTATACTCCATATTTCACAGAGTAAAACCACCTTTCTCTATATCTCCATGAGTTAATTGTTTTAATTTTCACCACATTGTACAGTTTCAAAGTGTGATGCCTTATACATATTCTAATTTTGCCTGATTTCTTTTGCACTATATGAAAAAGGTATCAATGGCACACAAATGATGACAGTGGTACATAAACCCCCCCAGCCAGATTTAACAACATTAATCTGTGCTTTTCAGTTTATCCCGTGAATCATTAAACTCTGTCAAGTCAAACTTCTCAGGCTGTTTCATCAAAAAACTTGTTTGGAAAAATGTATCCACTTTAGTATGGCCACATCTCACCTATAAATGGAAACATTAAACCCTGCCAACACCACCCCTTTATTTTTTCCTTTCTTTCCAAAGACCTTGGAAAGTCAACACTTTTCTAATTAAAAACCACGAAGTATTCTATGAAAAACTTCTGACTCCTTGGTTTCTCCAGTGGAGAATCTGATTCAGTAGAACAGGCAAAGAGAGGCAGGGAATTGTGTCAAATATTAGCTCCTGCCTCTGCCTCCAAAGGTCTATTTGATTTTCTCTTTGGATGCCCAAGGTAGTTAACAGACACTTAGCTAGATTGATGATTAATGCCATGAAAGTCGTGGGCCAGCACCTTGACATAGGTGGTATTTGTCAAAATCAAACAGGCTAGTTCTATCACATACTGTTTCTTTCATTACACACTTTCTTGAGAGAATTCTGATCTTAAAATTTAAAGCTTTCGGCCGGGCGCGGTGGCTCAAGCCTGTAATCCCAGCACTTTGGGAGGCCGAGACGGGCGGATCACGAGGTCAGGAGATCGAGACCATCCTGGCTAACCCGGTGAAACTCCGTCTCTACTAAAAAATACAAAAAACTAGCCGGGCGAGGTGGCGGGCGCCTGTAGTCCCACTACTCGGGAGGCTGAGGCAGGAGAATGGCGTGAACCCGGGAGGCGGAGTTTGCAGTGAGCTGAGATCCAGCCACTGCACTCCAGCCTGGGCGACAGAGCGAGACTCCATCTAAAAAAAAAAAAAAAAAAAAAAAAAAATTAAAGCTTTCCTTGGATCTGGAATTATTGTCCCATCAGTCTTTGAAGCATCGTCAGGCATGGGGTCAAGGAGAAAGGAACTATAGACCACCTCCTGCTCACATTGCAGTGTTTTGGCTCCATTTCTACTTAGAACTTGGTGGCTTGGATTATTCACCAGGCCCCCTCCAAGCACAATCTATTCAGGATATTTTGTCCTCCACATGTTTGTATGTCATTGTGCTGTACTCATTACTATAATCTTTGTTCAAATGCAGACTACCACTGCTTCAAAGTTCAAAATTTAGAGATAGTTATCTTACCAAACCTTGCTAACCTGTATGCAATAGGCTCTTTTTATTCCCCTTCTTAGTGGGAGATCTGAACTATTCTCCTGGCAATGAAAAAAATGGATATTATATTTATCTGATGTTCCTGTTCATATTGCATATCTGTTTGTTTTTTGTTTGTGTGTTTGTTTGTTTTTTGAGATGGAGTCTCACTCTGTTGGCCAGGCTAGAGTGCAGTGGTGCAATCTCGGCTCACTGCAACCTCTACCTGGCAAGTTCAAGTGATTCTCCTTCCTCAGCTGCTGAAGTAGCTGGGATTACAGGTGAACATAAATGTTACATCTAAGAGATTATATAAGCCAATTAATCTGCCAGTTTCCCTCTAATCAAAAAGAAAGTGAAAGCATATTATTGCTTCTTATGTAAAGGTTATATTTATATTTGTAATTGCCAGGCAAGGTGTTGGAGCCCTGGCATTGGAAAATGGTCAACTCATAGGTTAGCAAGAAGAATTTATCGACAACACTATAGCTTTGAAAAAGGAAAGTTTTATTAGGAAGAAAGAATGCTGCAGAAGAATGCAATGGAGTGCCTCAGCAAGACAGAACTGAGCACACAGTGGTATATTTTCCTTAGGAACATTTATGGACCTGAAAGCAGGAGCTGAAGGGCACTTTGCATGATAAGTGATTACATTTGCAGACATTTTGGTGCCTTAATGTCAGCAAGGGTTGCACAATGAGTTTCAGTATGCATGCGTTCTAGAGATGTATAGAAATTCTAGTTATTTATAAATTTTAAGTTGATAAGAGGCCTGGAACCAAGTGCAGACTGTAGAAAATGAGGAAGTCTAATTACTTCTAAATTCTTCAAATAAGGAGCTTTTGTTTCCAGGTGGTCTACTTGATGGTCAACAAGTGATTTTTGCTCCCCTCAGTAATAAAATGGGATAAAAGACATTAATTTCATGCAAAATAGCTAGATTAGGTAAAACATTTAGAGTGCAGTCATTTTTATGCAATTAATGTTTGAATGACATTGTGAAAAAGTGAATTTTTCTTACCTAATCAAAGTTCTCCACAAACTAACTTAAACCAGTGTTAAATAAATATGTAAAAACTAATTTTCTTTGAATGCTTCAAGAAATAAATTCTCAGAACTATACTTTTTATTTTGATTTTAAAAAATACTGTAATAAAGACAATCATGAGAAAGCACTACAGAGCAAAATAATAAACTAAGATGTAGTGAGAAAATCAGAGAACCAGAGGAACCGAGAGGGGTTCAGGAGGGTTTATTTAAGGTGTACACCAGCTCAGTGGACTTACATCCAGAAAGCCTGAGCATCAAACAAAGAAAGCAAGTGTCTTTTATGCATCTTGGGGCAGGAAAAATGTGAAACAGGAAGCAGGCTTACAGAATCGAGAACAAAGTCAGTTAATCATTTTGTGACATGTCTTATTACATCTTGGGAAAAACAAGTTTTGCCACTTGTGTTTATCTGCCCTATGACCTTGCAGCTGCCCAGTGGAAAAACAGGATCTTACAGAGTTTACAAAATATGTGGAGGAGAGATACAGTTAATGTTTCACAGAGAGGCTTTCTTAACTCTTTCTTAACTCTTATTTCCGGGGGGCTTGGGTCTCCTTCATCCCAACTCTAAACAGGAAGTTTATTACACAATAGATTTAATTTTATTTATTTATCTACTTTAAAGATATTTACAATAAGTTCAAAATATAATTAACACAATAACAGTAAATGGATTAAATTTCACAGTTCAAACAAGCGATTTTCAACTTGAGAAAAAGTTTTCCACAATGTGCCTGACACACACTTAAAACAATAGAGAAAAGCTGAAGCATAAGAACTTTAAAAATGCAAAATTATGCAAATATAAAAAAGAGAAAATAAGTGTGACAACACTGATATCAGAAAAATTCAAAGCTTAGAGCTATAAATGAGACCGAGGGAGATAGTGTAAATCATATATATAAAATGTTTAGCAATTTTTTCATAATTCCCATATTATAAAAAAAAAACACAAGGAAGAAAACCAATAAATGTAGCCTACAAATCGAAGCACTTAAAGCCTCAAAATCAAGAATTCAGTAATACAAAAAATAAGAAAATAGGAGGTAAAATTTTACTCGATTACAAAATTAACAAGTTTATTCAAAATAGATATATCTATTTTGATCAAAATGAACTACGATGTGTAGTTAAAACACACTATTTGCAGCAGTCAGTTTTCTCTAAAATTTTATGTTCTATTATCTGTAAGCAGCCTTTTTTACTGTATGCACATCTAGCAAGGTTTTTGGGGAGCTCACTCACATAGAAAATTTTGAAGAAGAACAAGTCTTTCAAAGATAAAGTGAGGAATATAACAGTATAGTGAATAAAAATGTATATGTAAATATAATTTTAACAATATTTAAAATTCACCTCAAAGTGGGATGAGAAGTGGCTTCCTGCTAAATTTGGGACACAGCGCTGTTTATTGTTTTGGAAATATTCCTTGAATAGATGTATCTGTGCTAATCCAGGTACCTAGAATGGTGATTTTTAACATAGCAGACAAGTAGTAAAATATAATTTTGTGAACAATGAAATAATGAACCTGGGAAAAATCAATGGTCCTGACAAGAGACAATGTCAGCAAATAAATTAGAGATATTAAGTATTCAATCATCTAAAAATGTGGTACCTTGGGAGTTGTTCTCACCTTTAAAATCCATTTGTCCCATATCATGAAGATTTTTTTCAGATTTCAAAGCCCATTCTTGACAGTTACAAGGCCAGATTTTTGCCCTTATGAACGTATCTATTCTGAAAAGATGTATTTAACAATGCAGATAAATTATAGAACCTTATTAAAATCTTGGTTCCCAAAAAGAGTTGGATTTATATCTGTTACCTTTATTTTCTTTTTCTGAAATTACCTGGGAATGATTTGCATTGTGTCACAAAATGATCTCTGGTTTCTGTTTGTTTTATTCCTTTGTTTGCACAGTTGTTGTCTGTTTTTGGTGGCCTTTATATGTTTATTTGATAATCCAAAGTTTAAGTGTCAGGTCTGGTAGTATATTAATTGGTATAGGAACCTTAAATCCCTATGGTTTTTAGGTTTTCAGTTACCTTTTGGAATATATCAAAATATGCCAAAGCTTCATAATTATTTCTTATAAAATGTACCGGATAGTAATTTTCAACCTGTTCTCTAGGGTCACATTAAAGCCCTATACCAGCTTATTTGTATTATTCACTGAAAACAAATAAACTTTTGATAATGTCCAGATTTAACTGATTATACAATCTGCACTTCATGTGCTAATACATTTATAAGGACTAGGGAGGATTTGATCCTGCCATTATGTTGTTAGCTAGTTGTTGTGTAGACTTAATTGTGTGGTTGCTTTATAGTGTCAGTGGCCTATGTACTTAAGTATGTTTTTGTGATGTCAGGTATCATTCTATTATAGGAGTTATTAAGAAATTATTTTAAGGCCGCTAGAAAGGGTAAAAGAGTCCCCAGTAAGACTTTTTCTTTTAATAAAAAAGCAGCCCTTAAAACATTTTTTTCTAACAGAAAGCAGCCTGAAATACCAGATCTGCAAGCATTGATATGCAAGCCACACAGGCTTGCATATGTAAATACAGGTGGCTAAAATCCAGGTCTACCCAATATTAAAGTTCCTGCTGTCTTTGATTTGTTACCACGTGGATGGGTATCATGGCATCTGGCCAGGTAGAGGCATGTGTGCAGGTATTATGGTGACTGGCAAGGTAGAAACCATGTGTGCCCGTGTCACAGCGGCTGGCCAGGTAGAAGCCACTTGTGCAGGTGGCATGGGGACAGCCAGGTAGAAGCCACATTTGCATAATAAAAGGTCAGGGTAGGAGGGCCAGTCTTTTTGCGGGCTATGTGAATGACACACCTGGTCAAACAAATCCCCTGGGCCCTACGCAAATCAGACATCACCTCCTTGAGCCTCCCAATATAACCAAAAACTTTCCACTGCAGGCGGGGTTATTCCATTTGCAGCCCTCCTCCCTCTGTATGGGAGAGCTCTTCTCTTCTCTTTTGCCTATTAGAGTCTCCGTTCCTTAATCCACTCCACATGTGTTTCTATGTTGCTAATTTTCTCTGTGCCAGACAAAGAAACCTGGGTGCTTTCCCAAAAAATGGAGCCATTTCAATTCCTTCTTTTAATGTTTAGAACCCCCTTAATAATCTTTTGTAAGGCAGATTTGGTGGCAATAAATTCATTTAGTACTTGCTTATCTGAAAAAAAAAAAGATTTCTTATTTACTTATGAAGTTTTGTTTGGTGGGATATGAAATTCTTGGTTGGAATTTCTTTTCCTTAAAGATGCTAAAAATAGGCCCCTAATCTCCCCTGGCTTGTAAGGTATTTGCTGGAAGTCCTGCTGTTAGCCTGAATAGGTTCCCTTTGTTAGTGACTTGCCCCTTTTCTCTAGCTGTCTTTATGACTCTTTCTTTCACATTAACCTTGGAGAATTGATGACTATGTCTCTTGGGGATGGTCTTCTTGTATAGTATCTTGTAGGGGTTCTCTGAATTTCCTGCATTTACAGGTCAACCTCTCTATTGAGACTAGGGAATTTTCATGAACTATATCTTCATTTATATTTTCCAAGTTGCTTCCTTTCCCTCCTCTTTCAGGAATGTGTGTTTTCAAATATCTTGTCTTTGAGCTCACTGGTTCCTTCCTCTGCTTGATGCATTCTGATATTGAGAGAGTTCTATGATTTTTGTTGCAGTTTTGAATTATTTCAATCTCTTTGTAAAATTTCCCTTATAAATTTCTGAGTAGGTTTTCTGTATAATTTGGGAGATCACCTAGTTTTCTTGAAAATTCTCTTTTGAATTATCGATCAGAGAGCTTACCTCTCATTGTTTCATTAGGGTTAATCGCTAGCTCCTTGTGTGATTCATATGGGAGATCATTGTTCTCTGTTTGCTATTCTTTCTTGTGGATGTACACCCATGTTTTTGTCTTGAAGTATTAGTTATTTATTCCAGTCTTCTCTGTCTGGCTTCTTTAGTTTCTTGTTGGATATGTTTGCTTCAAGATAGTTTTGTAGTATACCTGTTAATTGTTTTTTCTATGTCACTGCCTTATTTTCAGCACATATTAGTGCCTTAAATCCAGAGTTCCCTCAACACTAGCAAATGTTCAGAACACGGTATGTCTATATGGAGGAGGGCCCAAAGAGGATACCCCAGCAGTGTGGGAAGACTTGCTAGGGGTCTATGCCCTGGAGAACCATGGAACATATTTCCTATAGCATGGTGTTGATGAACAGTAAATCTGATTTGGAAGATCCTTTGGCTGAGTTACAGAGCAGAGTTTCCAGGGCTGGATTAATCATCATAGAAATGTAAATTTAAAAGATAATAAGACACCATCTCACGCCAGTTAGAATGGCTACTATTACAAAATCCAAAAATACATTCTGGTGAGACTATCAAGAAAAGGGTATACTTACACACTTTTGGTGGGAATGTAAATTAATTCAGCCATTGTGGAAAGCCGTTTGGAAATTTCTAAACAATACAAAACAGCGTACTATTTGACCCAGCAATCCCATTACTGAGTATATACCCAAAGGAAAATAAATTGTTCTACCAAAAAGACATATGCACTCGTGCATTTATTGCAGCACTATTCACAGTAGCAAAGGCATGGAATCAACTTAGATGTCCATCAACAGTGGAGTGGATAAAGGAAATGTGGTAGATATACACCATGGAATACTACAGAGCAATGCAAATGAATGAAATCATGTTCTTTTCACCAACATGCATTTGTATGTTCATCGTAGCACTATTCACAATAGCAAAGATATGGAATTAACCTAGGTGCCATCCATAGTAGATTGGATAAAGAAACTATGGTAGATATACATCATGAAATACTGTGAAGCCATAACAAGAGCAAAATAATGTTTTATTCTTTGTTTTTTTGTTTTTTGCAGCAACATGGATGCAACTGTAGACCATTATTCTAAGTAAATTAAGACAGGGATAAAAACAAAATACCCCATGACATCAATTATAAGTGGGAGATAAACATTGAGTACACATGGACATAAAAATGGGAAAAATGGACATGGTGGCTACTACAGGGAGAGGAGAAGGGGGATGTGGGCTGAAAACCTACCCGTTGTATACTATGTTCACTAAGTGTGTGACAGGATCATAAGTACCTCAAAAATCAGTATCATGCAATATATCCATGGAACAAACAAGTACTCCATGACTCTAAAATATAAGTTGAAATTATTTTTAAAATTACAAATAAATAAATATTATGTGAATAAAGTAGCCACAGATAAGGTTGAATTATACATTTCCATTCAATTCAAAAACTCTAGTATCGAGAAATATAAAGACTGATGTAATTGAGTTCCAGTGATTATTCTATAGCCTTAGCTCAGTAACCTCAAACTGAATCTGCATATTGCTATCATGTTGGAAACATAAAAAGTATCAACAACTAGAATCTAATGTAGAAAATTGAGTTACAGTATTGGGAAATGAAATTAGGCACTGATATTTTCAAAACAGTCCCCAGATGCTTTTTATAAATCTATGTCTATTTTAAAACTTGAGGTTCTACTCATATTTGTAAATTGTAATTCTTGAAATTCTACTTTTCTTACCTTAGTTTTCTTGACTACATAGCTCCCGTGCTTGGAAAGATTTTGCAGGTTTTATCTGTTTTAGGGTCAATAAATAGGCTTATCATTTTCTTTCCTTCTTATTTGTTTGTGTCCATTAGATGAAATTGTCCATGCCACGACTTTCTGCTTTAGGTATTGCTTTGGTAACATCTGTGTGAAGTAAGTTCCCAGAACCTGCCAGGACACTTGATTTCTCTGTGCTGTATCTCTCCTGGCTCATTTGTCTTTTTTATTCAGAGAGATATAAAAGAGACTCCTCAATATAGTGAGGTAGATGAGAAGGCAAGAGTGAACAAGACAGTTACAGTTTTCTTTTGCACCATTCCTTCTTGAGGTGAGTAATTTGGGGCATATGATATGGTGGCTTTTATATATAGAACTGCTGTCAGGATTTTTCCAGACCTTGTGTTTCTTGTGATAACTGTTCCAACTTCTATAAAAGATAAACTGAACTCTCAAAATTGCATATGGGTACTAAATGCCACACAAAAGTTATCCTAAGCATTTTTCCACATGTATTTGTTAACGTATATTTTTTGTTGTTGTTGATTTTAAGGGTAGAGGAGCAAAAGGAATAGTCTTCTCTAATGAAGGGAAAATAAATATAGACTCTCAGAAGCTGTGACTGTTCTCCCCTCTAATAAAGAGTAAAGGAAAAAAGAATCTCAGGAGCTGTGACTGTTCTCCCAAGTGGGAGGGTACAGGGAGCGGTCCCTCTATCTTATTGTGTTCATTGAAGCTTTATAGGTCCTGTGTCATAAATATTCTGAATGTTTCTCCACGGATTTCTTTAAGAGTGACTGAGGAGGCAAAATGGCTCACTTCTCATTGTGGATCACAGCTAGTTTTATCATTATGTTGGCATTTTATTTTTCCTCTGGTGAGCACGTTTTGTTATTCTGGGTTCATTTCTCACATCCTAGGAAATACAGGCAAGATTTGATGTCACCTAGGAATATAATTGGTTGTTGCATCTGTTTTAGTATACTTAAATTGGTAAATCAAATAAACACAGGACAAATGCCCTTTTAAAGTAACATTGGTGAATCCCCCTCCCCACATTACAAAAGGAGAGAAACTATAATTAATATTAATCGTCACTGAATTGAGTTTAAGTAACTCAACTGGAATTCTTTCTCTGCTGTGCAGGTCATATTCTCCAGTGGAATTCGTTAGAATAAAGTTTCAGGTTTGATACTTTTAGTTATCAATTGTAATATCAAAATACAGTATCAAGTAAGTCTCATTGATAATTTTGGGATAGTCAGTCTACCTTAAATCCAAAAATTATCTGTTATTATCTATTACTGTTACTGTGAATGAAATATGTGGGAACTGGAAAAAGCATTAAAAATAGAGCAGAAAGCTTGACGCTCAATTCTGATTGACTTCTCTCTATATTTGCAAGTCATTGTCTTCCTCTGTCCTCAGTTTCCTCATCTATATCATGTAGATAACAAGGAAAATGATATCTTCAAGGGATGGTTCTGTGGGGTTAAAAGATGTAATACATTTGAGACTGAGCGAGATCAACTGTAGGAATCAGGGTTGCTCTAGTGTTTTAATCTGACTTTCCCAAAGACAGTCAGTGCCAGAGGAGGCTCACTTGATGGCTTGTAGTTTCCTCACTGAAAGACTTGCATCTGTACTGTCTTGTAAGAGATGTGGATATATCCTAGGAGATACTAAGTTTTTAATCTTTTTTATTTGTGCGGATACTGTAATGTCTCAGTTGCTTGACAACAGGACACCAGTAAGTTACCTCAAATTTTTTAGAAAGTCAAAAACATTTAATATTTGTAAAATATTATTATTGTATAATTAAATGTTATATGGAAAAATGTTTGCTATGTATTAAAAAGTAGAAGTGTCAGTTATTGACCCTCTTTTGGAGGAGCTATAGAAATTCCAGCACTCCAAAAGTACTCTTATTCATGCAGACATTCCTCTTCGTTAGCTTTATGGTACTACATGTCATGAAAGTACAAGAGATAATCTAATTGTTTATATTTTAGCATTAAATTGTTCCCAAGATTTTGCAATTACAGATAATGTTTTAGTAAATAACCTTGTGAGTATCTATTTCCAGAGCAAATTTCTAGATGTGGGAATCCTAGGATAAAAGGTAAAAAGATAATTAATTTTGCTAGATATTACCATAAATTTAACCGTATCGGAAAAAATTATTCTCTAGTTTTCATTATCCTTAAAAATTAGAGTGCCTTGGTCTTCACAGCCTTGTCACCAGAGTGGTCTGTCAAGGATTTTTTATTTGCATACATTTATGGGTTATATGTGTAATTTTATTACATTCATAGATCGTGTAGTGGTGAAGTCAAGGCTTTTAGGGTATCCATCACTCAAATAAAGTATACTGGATATATTAAGTGATTTCGCATCATCCTTTCCACCCCCTCACTCTGCTGAGTCTCCGTTGTGGATCACTCCACGTTCTACGTCCATGTGCACACACTATTTTGCTCCCACTTACAAGTGAGAACATGTAGTCTTTTTTTTTGTCTGATGTATTTCACCTGATAATAGCCCCCAGTTTCATCTATGTTGCTGCAAAAGACATGATTTCATTCTTTTTTATGACAGTTAGTATCCTGTTGTGTATATATCCAACATTCTCATTGAGCAAGCATGCTGATGAACACTTTGGTTGATTTAATACCTTTGTTATTTTAAGTAGTGCTGTAATAAACATGTGAATACAGATATATTTTTGATAGAATGATTTCATTTCATTGCATAGATACTGAGTAGTAACATCTGTAGTGAATGATAGGTTTATTTTCAGTTTTTTGAGAAATCTCCATTCTGTTTTTCATGCAGGTTTTATTAATTTACATTACAATCAACAGTGTTCCCCTTTTGCCACATCTTCACCAACATCATTTTTTGTATTTTTAGTACAGATGGGGTTTCACTGTGTTAGCCAGTATGGTCTCCATCTCCTGACCTCGTGATCTGCCCTCCTCGGCCTCCCAAAGTGCTGGGATTACAGGCCTGAGCCACCATGCCTGGCCCCGGAAATTCATTTTTTTATCTTGTTTCATTTTTGTTGATAAACATATTTAAGGCTATGAGTTTTCCTTTGATCACTGCTTTCAAATGCATCAAATTGAATCTGATACAGATTTTTATCATTTTAATTTTATTTTGGGAATATTCTAGTTTCATTATGTATTTTCCCTTTCTCTCAAATGTTGTTGAAAATATTCTTATTTTTTCCCAGTGTGATGGGATTTTCGTTTTCTGATTTTGTTATCGTTTTTTTCTTTATTGTATTCAGTTGTGATTAGAATGCTAGTTATATTACTTTCAATGAATGGGGCTTACTGATGATTCTTTATTATCTCATTTAGAATAATTTTTACGAATGTCAGTTGTGTACTTCAGAAGAAGGTGTATGGTTATTACCAGAGTACATCATTTGACATGTATCCATAAATATTTGTTATGTTTATATTGTTTAGTCTTTGTATTCTAATCTGTTTGTTATGCACTGCTCTGTCTTACATTGTAGGTGGTGTGTTGCAGTCTCCTATTATTATTGTGTGTATATCTATTTCTGCTACCTCTATGAGTTTTTGTTTCACATTTGTGCCTTCTCAGTTATATAATATATAGATATTCTTAACTGTTGTACCTTTCTTATGAATTGCAGCTTCTAGCATTATAAAGTATCATACCTTATAATATTTAATGGCTTTTAGCTTGAACTCTACTTTGTTTTATAGTGGAAGTCCGATACATACTTTCAGATCCTGTCCTTATACTTGGCATGTATTTGCATAACTTTTTGTTTTTAATTTTTAAGTTCACTTAGTCTTGGGTGTGTATTATATACATTCCATACATTGGGTATTTGTATGTGTGCCTAATTGAAAATGTTTTTATTTTAATTAGTGAGTATTGCTCATTCTTGCTTATTGATATGACATAAATTTTGCTTCAATAATTAAACATAATATTTTGTTAAAATTACTATGTTTTTATGCTGTATTATTGTTACTTATCTCCTGTGTGATTCTTTTTTGTTTTTGTGTTCAATAATGCATTTTACGTTAAGAAAGCTTTCATATTTGTTCTAGTAATTAGTCTTGTACTTACACCTTTTAAATGTGTGTAGTTCTCTGTTTTTTAGAAATAGTTATTCGTTTATTGAGTGTGCCTTGTTTGCCTAGGTTTCATGGTATTTCTTCTCTCTTGCCTATTTCCTATACATAAGCAATGATTTCATTAGACTCTTTTTATCCTTCTCATCCTTTTTTTCCTAAAAATGATAAGATGTAACTGTTTCAGAATGCATAAACTTTATATATTATTTCACATTTTATCCACCTGTGTTTTAGTATTAAATAAAAATTAAATATATTAAATGCCCGTGATCATTCATTTGAAAAAAAGTGCCCAATAGTCTCTTGTTAGCTAAAACTTGCCTATTAAAAGATGCTAAGTAAGTTTCAGTATTGCCTAAGTAAGTGTGGTTTTCCTTTTGCCTCAATATTCATTGAGATCTATTCTTTATTGGGCACACTTCATTTATTTATGTTTTTCAACTTTTATTTTAAGTTCAGGGGTACACATGCAGGTATTATAAAGATATATACACACATATGTTCATTGCAGTACTATTCACAATATTTATTTCTGACATATGTTCACTTTAACTTGTATTTCTTTCTTGATTTTAATCAAGTATTATTTCACATATTTTTCAACAAATCAATATCTATTCTGAACCTCAACTTTAAATTCAAGGAGTTCGTTTTAACATACTCAATTATTTGCTGGAGATTATTTAATTCATTTTTGAGTGTTTCAATAAAGTTTTCTCCTACTTCGTGGATTTCTATTTTTGAGGCTAGGAGTTTCAGCTGCAGCTATGTGACTCTCATTTTTTTTTTTTTTTGCTTGTTTATTTTCTTATAAATATTTTATTTAGATTAAGACCACATTCGTTTCCTATATTGTGGACACAGTGGTTGTCAATGTGGGTTGGTTTACATAGTTCCCAGTGAAAAAGAGTCCTTTTCAGTCAGTACAGCAAAATGTAGTTACTTCAGTAAGGTGATGACAGGTAAGTGAGTGAGTGAGGGTGTGTGTTGCTATCCTTTTGCACTCTTTACTCCTCTTTTGCATTGCATTATTCTAAAAGCCCTCCACAGGATTCCTTTAACTTTTACCACACTCTCTCTTAAGGGTGTCTTTCTCCCCTCACCACCACTTCCCAACTTTTTTCCTTTCTTCTCATGGAGAATGCCTTTCTCAGACTTCCATCTTAATCTCACTTACTTTTTATAGCCTTCCCTCTAAACACGTCCTTGACTACCAGGTCTCTATTAAGGATTTCATAGTGAATGATGGACTTTAGTCGATTTTCACCACATCTTAGGTCTTCAGCGCCCCTCTTCTCTTTGTAGTTTATTATAGGATATACATGTTTCCCCTGCGCCATCCCTTCAGCCCTGTTTCACCATCCACTGTACTTTGCAGGAAGCTTGCTTGCACTGGGAGTTCAAGTAATAATTATTTCAAAATTCGGTGATTGTTTTATACACATAAGTAGTAAATATGCAGTTTTATTCTGTCTTCTAATATGCTGAGTACAAGTAATTTATGTGCTTTTGTTAGTTCTTCTTATTAACTAGTATAGTTTTTGGATAATTCCACTAGAGAGATTTAGGTGGTCCCCATTACCTTTGGGCTACTTGGAAGTTCAATACATTTAAACCATATCATTTAAATTTCTGCTGTCAGTTTTTTTTTCATTTTAAAAAAATTTTTGTGGGTATATAGTGTGTGTGTATATATGTATGTATATATATATATATAGAGAGAGAGAGAGAGTACATGATATATTTTGATGTGGCATGCAATAGTGTAATTTTCACATCAGAATAAACGGCGTATCCATCTCAAGCATTTATCGTTTGTGTTACAAAAAAATCAAATTATACTCTTTTAGCTATTTAAAATGTGTAATACATTATTGTCAACTGTAGTCCCCTTGTTGTGCTATTAAGTACTAGATCTTATTCATTCTATCTGACTGTATTTTTTATACCTATTAACCATCCCCACTCTTCTCTCACCCTCACTACCCTTCCCAAACTCAGGTAACCATCATTCTACTTTCTATCTCCATAAGTTCAATTGTTTTAATTTTTAGCTCCTACAAATAAATGAGAACATGTTAAATTCATCCTTATGTGCCTGGCTTCTTTTAGTGATCAGAATGACCTACAGTTTCATCTATGTTGTTGCAAATGACAGGATCTCATTATTTTTTATGGCTGAATAGTACTCCACTGTGCATATGTGCCACATTTTCTTCCTTCATTCATCTATTGATGAACACTTAGGTTGCTTTTAAATCTTGGTTATTGTAAATAGTGCTGCAATAAACATGAGAATGCAGATATCTCTTCAATATACTTATTTCCTATTTCCTTTCTTTTGAGTATATACCTAACAGTGTTGTTGCTGAATCATATGGCAGTTCTACTTTTAGTTTTCTGAGAAACATCCGGAATATTCTCCATAGTGGCTGTACTAATTTACATTTCCACCAACACTGTATGATATGAGGGTTCCCTTTTCTCCATATTCTCAACAGCATTTGTTACTGTCTGTCTTTTAGATGCGAGTCATTTAAACTGGAGCGAAGTGATATCTTATTGTAGTTTTGATTTGTATTTCTCTGATGATAAATGATGCTGAGAACCTTTTCATATACCCGTCTGTCATTTATATGTCTCCTTTTAAGAAATGTCTATTCAGATGTTTACCCACTTTTTACACAGATTATAAGATTTTTTACTGTTGAGTGTTTTATGCTCCTTGTATTTTGGCTATTAATCCCTTTTCAGATGAATAGTCTGCAAATGTTTTCTCCCATTCAGTGGGTTGTCTCTTCATTTTGTTGATTGTTTCCTTTGCTGTGCAGAAACTTTCTAACTTGATGTGATCCTGTTTTTGCTTTGGTTGCCTGTGCTTGTGGGATATTATTCAGGAAATATTTGCCCAGACCAATGTCTTGGAGAATTTCTCCCAGTATTTTCTTTTAGTATTTTCATAGGCTGAAGTCTTAGATTTAAGTCTGCAATCCATTTTGATTTCATTTTTGTGATGGTGGGAGATAGGAGTAAAGTTTCATTCTTCTGCAATATGGATACCCAGTTTTTCCTGCACCATTTATTGAAGAGACTGTCCTTTCCCCAATGCATCTCTTTTTTTTGAGATGGAGTTTTGCCATTGTTGCCCAGGCTGGAGTGCAATGGCACAATCTCGGCTCACTGCAACCTCCGCCTCCTGCAGCCTCCAGGGTTCAAGCGATTCTCCTGCCTCAGCCTCCCAAGTAGCTGGGATTACAGGCGCACACCATCATGCCCAGCTAATTTTTTGTATTTTTAGTAGAGACGGGGTTTCACCATGGCCAGGGTGGTCTTGAACTTCTGACCTCAGGAGATCCGCCCGCGTCGGCCTTCCAGAGTGCTGGGATTACAGGCATGAGCCACCGCACCAGGCTTCCCCAATGCATCTTTCTGATACCTTTGTCAAAAATGAGTTCACTTTAGATGTATGTATGGATTTATTTCTGGGTTCTCTATCTTGTTCCATTGGTGTATGTGTCTGTTTTTACATCAGTACCATGCTGTTTTGATTGCTATAGTTCTTCTGTAGTATAATTTGAAATCTGGTAATGTGATTTCTCTGGTTTTGTTCTTTTTGTTCAGGATAGGTTTGGTTATTCCAGGTCTTTGTGGTTCCTTGTAAATTTTAGATTTTTTTTTTTTTCTATTTTTGTGAAGAATGTCAATGGATTTTTTGATAGGGATTGCATTAAATCTGTAAATTGCTTTCAGTAGTATGAACACTTTGACAATATTGATTCTTCCCATTCATGAACATAGAATACCACTTCATTTTGTGTGTGTGTTCCTTTCAATCTCCTGCATCACTGTTTTATAATTTTCACTGTGAAAATATTTCATTTCTTTGGTTAAGTTTATTCCTAGTTATTTTATATTATTTGTGGCTATTTTAAATAAGATTACCTTCTTGATTTGTTTTTCAGATTGTTCACTGTTGGCATATAGAAATGCTACTGATTCTTGAATATTGATTTTGTATTCTGCAACATTACTGAATTTGTCAATTTTAATGGTTTTCAGTTGCATCTTTAGGGTTTTCCAAATATAAGATTACATAATCTGCAAACAAGGATAATTTAACTTCTTTATTTCCAGTTTAGATGTGTTTTTTTTTTTTTTTTTTTTTTTTTTTTGAGGCGGAGTCTCGCTCTGTCGCCCGGACTGGAGTGCAGTGGCCGGATCTCAGCTCACTGCAAGCTCCGCCTCCCCGGGTTTACGCCATTCTCCTGCCTCAGCCTCCCGAGTAGCTGGGACTACAGGCGCCCGCCACCTCGCCCAGCTAGTTTTTGTATTTTTAGTAGAGACGGGGTTTCACCGTGTTAGCCAGGATGGTCTCGATCTCCTGACCTCGTGATCCGCCCGTCTCGGCCTCCCAAAGTGCTGGGATTACAGGCTTGAGCCACCGCGCCCGGCCTAGATGTGTTTTTATTTCTTCTCTTTTGTCTGATTTCTCTAGCTAGGACTTCCAGTACTATGCTGAATAACAGTGGTGAAAGTGGGCATCCTAGTCTTATTCAACATCTAACAGGAAAGGTTTTCAGTTTTTTCCCATTCAGTATGATACCTGCTGTGGGCCTGTAGAACATGGCTTTTATTATGTTGATATATGTTCCTTCTTACCAAGTTTTTTGAGGGTTTGAGAATTTCTGTCATGAAGGGAAGTTGAATTTTTTCAAATGGTTTTTCAGGATCAGTTGAAATGATCATGCATTTTGTTCTTAATTCTATTGATATGATGTATCACATTGCCTAGTTTGCATGTATTGAAACATCCTTGCATCCCTGAGATGAATCCTACTTGGTCATGATGAAAAATCTTTTTAATGTGGAGTTGAATTCAGTTTGCTAGTATTTGTTAAAGATTTATGCATCAATGCTCATCAGAGATACTGAGCTGTGTTTTTCTTTCCTTTTCTTTTCTTTTTTTTTTTTTTTTAATGTGTCTTTGATTTTGGTATTAGGGTAATACTGGGCTCATAGAACGAGTTTGGAAGTATTCTCTCCTTTATTTTTTGGAATACTTTAAGTAGAATTGTTACCAGTTCTTCAAAAGTTTGGTAAAATTTAGCAGTAAAACCTATGGGTCTGTGGCTTTTCTTTGCTGGGAGATTTTTATTACAGCTTCTATCTCTTCTTATTGGCTATTCTGGTTTTCCCTTTCTTCATGATTCAATCTTGGTAGGTTGCGTGTTTCTAGGAATTTATTTGTTTCTTTTAGGTTTTCCAATTTATTGGCAGATTGTTGCTCAAAGTAGTTTCTAAGTATCTATTGAATGTCTGTGACATCAGTTGTAATGTCTCTTTTTTCATCTCTGATTTTATTTATTTGGGTATTCTTTCTTTTCTTCTTAGTCTGGCTAAATGTTTGTTGATTTTGTTTATCTTTTCAAAAAGCCAACTTTTTATTTCTTTGATATTTTGTACTTTTTTGTTTGAATTTCATTTATTTTTTCTCTAATCTTTATTATTTGTTTTCTTCTATTAATTCAGGGTTTGGCTTGCTCTTGCTTTTGTAATTCTTTAGGATGCATATTTAGGTTGTTTATTTGAAGTTTTTCTATTTTTTTGATGTAGGCACTTATTGCTATAAATTTTCCTTTTGTTACTTCTTTTGCTGTATCCCCATAGATTTGAGGATGTTGTGTTTCCATTTTTATTTGTTTCACAGAAATTTTTAATTTTGTTCTTAATTTCTTTATTGACACATTTGGTGGGTCAAAGTCCCACTATTACTGTGCTCTCTCTTCACAAAGCATTCAGATTTCTTCTGTGTGCCACACAGCTACTGCCACTGGGTGGGTCACTGAAGAAATTATACAAATATTTCCAGGTGTTTATACAGTTTCCAAAGTTCCTCTTGGTGCTCTACCCTACTGTGGCCAAGCTGGTACCCTTTACTCTTCCCTCTTCTTTCCTAAAGCAGAAAGGGTTTCTCACCACAGCCACCAAGCTGACAATGTGCTGGGTCACATCTGCAGCCGGCACGGCCCTGGTTCTCACCAAAGGCCTATGGCAAGTACTTCCTGGTTACCACGGATGATTATTTTGGGGGTCCGGTGCTCTTAGTCAGAGGGTGATGAATCTTGCCAGGACTAGGTCCTTCTTTTCAAGGCAGTAGGTTTCCTTGGCTCAGGTGTGTCTAGAAATGTCATCCAAAAGCTAGGACTTAAATGGAGGCCCAAGACCTCTGCCTGGAGCTCTATTCTACTGTGCCTAAGCTGATACCCATGTTGCAAGACAAAGTCCTTTTGCCTCTTTCCTCTCCTCTCTTCCAGCAGAAAAAAGCAATCTCTCCTGGAGCTGTGAGTTACACTGTCTGGGACTGATATCCAGCTGATGTCTCACTAGATCACATGCACCCCAAGTTCTCTGTCTCTGAGCCCAGAACTGCACTAGTACTAGCCCATGAATTGCAGTCCTTGTGGTCTATACAGCCTTTTCAATTTCATTAGGACCCTAGGGCACCTTAGCCCATGGTGGTGGAGCTAACCATAAAGAAAGTTATGACTGCTGGAACTGATTATTTCTTTCTGGTTAGGGCTGGTCTAAATGCTGACATGATGAGTGTTGGCTGAATTCTGTACCAGTTTGTTTTTTGCTATGACAGGGCAACACTGAACTCCAATGCAAAGTCCCTCTATCACTGTACTTTCTCTTCACCAAGCATACAGATTTTCTCTCTATGCCACATGGCCACTGCCAGGGTGTTGGAGAAGCATGGCACTGATGATTCCAGACAGTCTCTCCCGTGTTCTTCAGTGCCTCTTTCCTTGATGTGATATTAAAACCAGATACTAAGAATACTCACATAATTTTGGGTTATTATGAAGGTGTTTCCTTGTGTGGATAATTGTTCAATTTGACTTTTTTGCAGTGGGGGACTATTGTTGGAGGGTTCTATTTGGCCACTTGTCTCCACCTCTCTCTTCAGTGTTTTTTTTTTTCTCTAAATAAATTTAGTGAGGCATACTTACATACCATATAATTTACCCAATTAAATAAATAATTTAATATCTTTAAAAAATTAGTTTACCAAGTGGTAAAATAATAACTGTAATTCAGTTTTAGAACATTTTTCATCACTGTGGTTAGGTTATATATACCCTTTTACTGTTAGTCACCATTCCTTGTACCTCCTATTCCAGGGAACCACTCATGTAATTTCTCTCTCTATAAATTTCCTTTGTAAAGTTATTTCACACAAGTGGAATTGTGTAATATATGTGCTTTGTTAATGGCTTCTTTAATTTGGTATCATGATTTCAAGGATCATTCATACTGTAGCATGAATCAGTGCTTAATTTTTTCATCCATGAAGAATATCCCATTAGTTGAAGAGATACCACTTTATTTATTCATTTATGAGATGATGAACATTTAGGTCCTTTTCATGTTTTGGCTATTATGAATGGATTTAAAGGTCTTAATGAATTCTAACAACAGCAACGAAAATTTAAGACTTTACCTCTAAACCCATTGTAACAAAGCAGTAAGTCAATGAATTCAAAGAGGTGATCTTAGTAGTGCCAGAGAACAAAACCAATAATTTACAAAGAGATTGCAACTAAATTGTCAGCTGATTTCTCAACTTTAATGGAAGACAATGTTAGTCTTTAACACAGATCCAAAAATCTTAAAATCTTAGCATGGAAAAATAGCAACGTATAAAAATGTTGACAAAATATGACAGTTTCTTTTACTAGCAATCTATGATTGACTCAAATAAGGATATAATGATATGCCACATTAATAAACAATTATTAAAGCTTTCAGAGAAAATAATCTATATTTGCTAGAATACTTTTAGAAAACCAGAATAGGTTAGATTGTTTGTGCATATAAATTTCAAAAACTCCCAAAATTAAGTAATACCCAATTTTTTGAATTACTGCATATGTGGTGAAACTATGCAAAGAGCAAGTGAATGATAAATAAATAATTGTGTTTAATGTTTGCCTCTGAGATTGGAATGGAATGAGATTCGAGGAGAGAAATTGTAAGAGTAGTCTACAAAGGTTATGAAAATCTCCTATTTTTAAATTGTTTCCATTTACAGGAATGTTTGTTTCTTATGCACCTGTAATAAAAACGTAGATTCATTGTCTTTTCTATGTATGAGATTTCATAACAGAATATTATTTTCAAGTGTGTACTCTCTGATTATTTTATATTCTCTCTCCATTTTACAGCCAAACTGTAAGGCATACGGGGAACCACCATTTGCTTGCACCAGGGAATATGATCCCGTCTGTGGATCTGATGGAATCTCCTATAATAACAAATGCACATTTTGCCTGCAAGTAAGGTAAGGGCACAATAGTAAATATTTTTTCCTCTTGCTTATTAAAATAACAGTGTCAGTATGCTAGGGACTACTTCGTTTCTGTTAATCTACAACCATACACACAGTAAATAGCTTGTATTTTCTACTAAACTTGAAACACTCTTAAACTTTAACCGGGAACCCCCAGCCCTAAAGGTAGATTAACTTGAACTACATACATAAAGATGCTGGCTTGTTTTCAAACACTCAAGTTAGTTAACCATACCAAATATTATATAATCTTTAAAAATAACTAGAACTTGATCTGTATGTTGTAAAGTGAGACTCAAGAGTTAAACTGTGTCTTTCTCATTCTCTCCTTCCTTGACTCAGGGTGGGTCTCTGTACTGAATCAGAACTGAGACAATAGCCCCACAGAAGACAGAATACATTTGCAGGGGCTGGGGAATAGCAGGGTACAGCTGTTTGAAAAAGTGAAGTCCAAGTTCTCCAACTCATATTTTATTTAAGTGCTTAGTCACTGAGAAGCATTTTAGACATTATGCAGGGTATCACATTTCCCCCCCCCCCCTTTCCAGAAAAAATTAACCTCATGTTACTTTTAACTGTTGGGGTACAAGTTGACCTTTGTCGATGTGGTGCTATACATTCCTACGACATTTCTTGTAATCCTACTGTACTGTTGGATTCTACAGAATGTAGTCTGTAGTGTCTTAAATTCCTAGATGAATCCTATTTTAGATGCAGTATAGATTTTAAAAATTGGAATACTCTTGTAATTCCAAAGTACTGCAATTTAAAAATTATAATTATCTGTCAGTGTTCAAATATTTGATGAAGCTCTGAAAGAAAAACTAATATAATTGTGTATTTTAATGATGAAACATAGATATTTCTCAATCAATAAATATTTTGCTCAATAAACTTTGTGATTGCACACAAATGTATAATACAGCTAATGATACTCAAAACAATGTTCTGTAAACTTGTTTTTAATATACAAAAAAAAAGTATAGGTACCTAAGACCCTCCAGATTATAATAAATCTAAATCTTCAGGACAAAGGTCTGGTGTCTAAATTTTAACCAGCACCCTAGGTGAGGCAAACATTGACAGAAACTTTTAGTCTTAAAAAAAGTTTAACATTGAGAGCAATCCAGCTTCCATACATATTTCAGGAAAATTTCACTGTATTTGTTCAGGTACAGGCTAAGTCACCATATTAGTTATATAATATATATATAAATTATAGCTAGGCGTGGTGGCTCATGCCTGTAATCCCAGCACTTTGGGAGGCCAAGGTAGGCAGATCACTCGAAGTCAGGAGTTTGAAATCAGCCTGACCAACGTGGTGAAACCCCGTCTCCACTAAAAACACAAAAATTAGCCAGACGTGGTGGCGCATGCCTGTAATCCCAGCTACTCGGGAGGTTGAGGCAGAAGAATCGCCTGAACCTGAGAGGCAGAGGTTACAGGGAGCTGAGATCGTGCCATTGCACTCCAGCCTGGGCAACAAGAGCAAAACTCCATCAAGCAAACGAAAGAGAGAGAGAGAGAGAGAGAGAGAATAGTAGAGAGTAGAAAGAAGAGAGAACAGAAAAGAAATAAAGAAATAACAGAATAAGACGAAAGAAAGAAGAAAAAAAAGAAAGCAAATAGAAACGAAAGAAGACAAAAAGAAAGAAACGAAAAATAAATAAAGAAAAGAAATAAAGAACTACAAGAAACGAATACGAAAGATACAAGCAACAACACCCGCTCCTAGAAAGATCTGGATCCCGCCCATGGAAGATTTCTTCAGTCTTCCGTCTTCCGGGCCGTACCCGGAAGGATCAGTACGTCCGGGCGGACGGAACTCTTGAAGGGCAACATGGCACAAGCCAGGCAGAGAATCCACCTGAATAATGAAAGATTAGGGTGGGGGCTACCAGTTTTTCACACCCTATGCAATATGGCACACCTGATCCGATCAGTCTTTTGTGCCCTATGTAAGTCAGACACCTTCTCCTCCCCAGTTCATCTATAAAATCCCTACAATTCACCGCGGATGTGGCAACCCATTTCTTCCTCCAGGACCCCAGTCTGGAGCAGAGAGCTCTTCTCTTTCTTTTGTCTATTCAACTTCTGCTCTTAGCCTCACTCTGTATGTCCACGTTCTTGATTTCCTTGGCCGTGAAACAATGAACGTCAGGTATCATCCCAGACGAGGAGGCCGTTGTTCACTGTTTCATTTCAGATCTTGCTCAAATTCCTCTTAAACACAAATAAATCTTAGATTTGCTCCTTTGAGGTAATTTTCTATATCTTGCAGGCATTTGTTATGCCATTTCATTCTTTTTTCTCTTTTCCCTTCTGTGTATTTTCAAGTAGCCTGTCTTTGAGCTCACTGATTCTTTTCTCTGCTTGATCCATTCTGCAGTTGATAAACTGTAATTAATTTTTTAGTTCAGCAAATATTTCTCTCAGGTCTAAGATTTCTGTTTGATTTCTAAAATATATTTCAATATATTTGCAAAAAACATTATCTTGCTGCTTTAAATACTATCCTTATCTTTAACTTTTAATATTTTGACTAGGATATGTCTTTTTTGTTGTTTAATTTGCATTAAGTTAGTTTAGCTTCCTGGATGTTTAGAATAGTGGTTTTTAAATCAAGTTTTATGACTTTTCAGTTATTATTACAGTTTATGGAAAGAAATCAAATGTTCATTAAGAGACAAATGGACAAAAACTGTGGTACATATATATAATGTAATACTCTTCAGGTGGGATTTAAAAAAGAAACCATACCATTTATGACCACATGAATGAACCTGGAAGACAGAAATACTGCATGATTCCACTTACATAAGGACACTAAAATCATTACATTTATAGGGGCAGAAAATAGAATGTTTTTTTTCTAGGGGACTGTAGGAGGGGAAAAAGGGGAGTTAGTGCTCAGTGAGCATAAAGTTATACGAGATGAATAAATTCTAGATACCTGCTGGAGAACACAGTATCTATGGGTAAACATTTGGTGTTGTGCACTTAAAAATGTATTAGGAGGATAGAACTCACATTAAGTGGTTTTCTAATCAAAACAAAACTAAATAAACTAAACTAACAAAAATTCCAAGGGGTGATAAGAAAACTTTGGAATTCATGTGTGGGTTCCTTACTTTGATTGTGATGATAATAAATTGATTAAAAAATTAATTTTTGCACATGCCAAAATTAATCAAATTGTATACATGAAATATATGCAGTTTTTCCTTTAAAAATACAACATAAATGTTCAACAATAGGGAAATTGTGACATGAACACAATAGAGTATCATTTGCCCTTAGAAATTATTTATAAAATATATCATTGAATAAAATAAGATGTTATTCATTTGATAATTATCTTTCTGCCCTTTTCTCTTTCTCCTACTTTTCTGCTACTCCTATAATGTAAATGTTGGTGCATTTAATGGTGTCCCACATTTACAGAAATTCTGTTCAACTTATAACATCACTTTTTTCCATTCTTCAGATTTCTTACTCTGTTGATCTAAATTCACGGATTCTTTCTTCTGCCAGCTCAAGAACACTGTTGAGCCCTTCTAATATTTTTTATTTTTACTATTGCATTTTTCTATTACTGAAATCCCATTTATTTACTCATCTATTTATTTTTTGCAAATAAGTTTTTAACTTTAATGTTATTCTCTTTTTGGTGAGAAACTGTCATTATACCATTCTTTACTTCTTTGAACAATTTTTTTAGGCGTTTAACTATATTTCTGAAACTGCTTTTATTTTATTGTCTGTTAGAATCAACATCTTAGCCCCCTCAAAGGCAATGCTGATTGCCTTGCTTCCCAACCCTTCCCTTGTATATGGAACATATTTTCCAATGACTTGTAATTCTCAATTTTTTTCTGAAAATGGGACATTTTAATCATATTTAACAGAAAACATATATACCAATCCCTCCACCACGAAATTCCTGGGGTTTCGTGCTATTGCTTTTGGTTGTTGACCTGTCTATTTCTTTGGTGAATACTTGGAATGATTTAGTGAAATCTCTTACCCTAGAGTACATACTCTCTGATGTTTCATTCTATATCGTGGATTTCTTTAGTGTTAAAAATCACTGGCAAAGTTTAGAGTGTCAAATATAGTCCTCACATAACCAAATGCCAATCATTTTAGTAATTTACTTCTAATATTTATGACAAATCTATGAGATTAGAATTATTATTTTTATATTTAAAATGAGTAATCACTTGTAAAATGTAGACTTTGAGTCTAGATTAGTCAGTGATGGATGAGATTTGAACTGCTTAGAAGAAATAATTCACATATCTCCTCTATCTCAGGATCTATAACCATACTTACTGTCTTCTCCTTTCCTCATACATCAGGGTTCATCAGTTTAAATTATCCCCAAGCCTCCTGCTGAGGGGAGATCTATTGAGAAGCATCTGTGAGATACTTCTCATGATCTACTTTACAGACTTCAGGGAGGCCAGAGAATACTTTTATCTCATTTGCCCAGAGCCATTCTTCTCACCTCATAAAGCTTCTCACTCTCATATCAATAAAATAGAGTTAGCTGGAGGGAGGTAGGTGGCTAGGGAGGGAAGGTGAACAAGGTAATCACAGTCTCCTGAGCTGCAGCTCGCACAGTACATTATTTCCCTGTGGGAGGTAGGTCATGTGGGGAATCTAGGGAGCTAGCCCTGGTGTATACCTTTGCTGTGAGGACTGCTCAAGAAATATCTTTTCCCATTTTTATCTCAATAAAACGCAATTTCAAATGATGATTTTAAATGCAGCCAGGCTCCTTGCGGGCCACCCAAAGTGTTGAGAAAGGTATGAGCTCCTTCTCATGTCTTTACAGTGGACTTTTCTTGGGTTTTCTCTCACATCTCTAGGGAAGCCTTTTCTTTACATGTTATTTCTTGTTGAAAAATAGGGTTGGAAAAACAAGAGAGGAAACAGTCTCCATTACCTAGGAATCTGGTGAATTGGAGAAGTTTATTTACAAGTAAGAACTTACTAAAATTGAACCCTGGATTCCATTTGATCGTCCATTAGAAATAGGTCATATGTCCTTATGCCATTTTAACAAACATTCTGAGGAGTTTTTACCACAGACTTGCTCAAATGTCTTTATTCTCATTATGGACCAAAACTGTTTTCATCATCTTGATCTTTGCTATTTATTCTGGTGAGTATATTTTTCATCCCATAGTGGAACACTTTATATATCCTTGAAATGCAGTAAACTTGCTGGTGTAACTAAGTAAAAATGTGGCTGTTTTATTGTGTTTATTTTATTACTTATTTTACTTTATTTTATTTATTGTTTTATTGTGTTTGTCTATTACTAAAATGACACAGAGCACATTATAAATTAATTTAAAATATTTCATCAGTGCATTGTGTTTTCTAATTTCCCTCATTAGAAATTGGAGCCATAGTGAAGGCTTAGTATGGGCAATAGAATTTAGTTCTTTGTCTATTGCTAAACTAAAGAATTTTGACTAATCTGTTGTTGCTGTTATTTTTAGAAAATTAGATTCCATGGATGTTAAATACAAAGTTCAAGGCATAAATAATCTCTTCTAGATCTTGAATTCCTTGGCAATCTGATGTTTTATTTATTTTTAATTATCAACTCTGAGTCTCCAAAATTAAGGCATTATATAAGAAAATAACTTATTCATAATGTAAATGACAAGTTATTTTTCTTAAAGCTCAAGAAGTTCATGAATTTCAGAATGAGGTAGCTGTTAGGTATTGAATTAGATATTCTGATATTTGAGCAGAATTTGTTCATATCTAAGCAACTTCACACAGGTTACCTTCATCACAACAAAGGACCTCTTGTATAAAGCTCTTAAAGTTGGTACCTGCAAGCAAGGTGTTAAGGTCACTTGCATACATTTCTACTACCAATGTATGTGTTGGCTTCCTACCTTTTTAAAACTTTATTTGGTTGCAGCAGCCACCATTTTAAAACAATCACATAAAGAGAATTGGGTAAGTTACTAGTGGTTTATCTGAAGTTTGAAAAAATGTAAGTTTTAACTTTAAAAAAATTTTTCCAATCACAACATTGAGCTAGCAAAAGTACAAAATACAGATTATTCAAAAAGTAAATATATATATGTATTGTCATTACACCAAGATCAAGTAACACAAGCTAGCAAGCAATACAAAACCAATTTAATATCTACACAAGGTAATAATGTGTTTATCTTATCCAGTATTTCAACCACTGGCAGTTACTTGCTGTTGTATACAACAGAGATTTGTAAAAGTGTATTCAGGGTAGAATTGTCCACCCTAACAAAATGAAAGGCAATAAAGTAGTACCCCAACTATCAATTTGTAGGAAGATAAACTGTGATGACTTCTCTCTGTTCAGATAGTGAAACATTATATTTAGGTGAGAATAAGTAAAATAAGGCTCTAGATGTCAATATATACAAGAGTGTGTGCAAAGCGAGTCATATAGGAATGCATATAGTATTGTTAGCTTTGTGTAAATTATCAAGATATCCAAAACTACAGAAAATACATAAATGTAGGAAATGAACATATTGACATGTAGTGAAATTATGAAGAGATAAGTGGATGGGTGAATAAATCACTTAGTTTGATGATTTCCTTGAGTGTGGCAAAAGTGAGGGAGATGTGACATGGGAGAGAAGATCATGGATGGTAGTAAAGGGTGGCTACATTATAGAAACTCATTCAGCCAGTTGCATGGCATTTTTCTTTTTTCTTTTTTTTCTTTTCTTTTTTTTTTTTTTTGAGACGGAGTCTCGCTCTGTCGCCCAGGCTGAAGTGCAGTGGCGCGATCTCGGCTCACTGCAAGCTCCGCCTCCCGGGTTTACGCCATTCTCCTGCCTCAGCCTCCCGAGTAGCTGGGACTACAGGCGCCCGCCATCTCGCCCGGCTAGTTTTTTGTATTTTTTAATAGAGACGGGGTTTCACCGTGTAGGCCAGGATGGTCTCGATCTCCTGACCTCGTGATCCAACCGTCTCGGCCTCCCAAAGTGCTTGGATTACAGGCTTGAGCCACCGCGCCCGGCCCATGGCATTTTTCTTAACAGAAAACTCATACAAATATTGATACTGTTTTATTTTATACTGGGATGTGAGCACTTAACTGTTTGTCTTTGAACCTAAATATACATTATGTTTTCCTCAGTTTGGGTGTATGACATTTCATATTACAAATTATGTTTTCTCTCTCTGTTTTACAGCCAGACTGCAGTACATATTTTATTCTTATAAATATTTGCACAAAGGATTATTTTCCAGTGTGTGCAATCAGTGGCATCACTTATTGCAATCTATGTTATTTCTGCACTGCACTGAAGTAAGAACACAATGTTTAATGTTTGCTCTTCCAAAGTAATGAAGAAATCATCACAAAAATAAGAGGGCAATTTATGTTCCTGATAACCTAGGCACAATATATACTAAAAATAACTAACATTTTTGAAAAAGCTGAGGGAACACATGCATACTTTTCCTTATGATTTTTATTTCTGAAAGTAGTACTTGAACTATCAGTATAATCATGCTGGATGTTCTTCATACATATACATAAATTAATTTAACATATTTTTAATTAATTATTAGCTACCAAAGGCACACTAGAAGCCAATATGATGCAATTCCAAACTGTGATGCTGAATGGTGTATCTCTGTGGTGCCATGAAAAATCAACTTTTCAGACCTCCAGCTACAGGGATCCTACCTGAGCAAGAACCAGACGAGTGCTGCAGTCTGAAATCCATCATAATGAGCCTATTAATACTAGGAAGAAAATCATGTGATTTTCAACATTTCCTCCTGAAACCATGATGGCTTTTCAAACATTTCTTAGAATTCAAGGCAGTCCAGGACACCTCTACCCAGACTGCCTTCCCTCTTTCCTTTACTCCAGAAAAGTTTGTGGTGTAAGGCTTTCCCAACCTTTATACCTTACTTCCAAATTTCTTATATAGGAGGTACCTTTTATACAATCTTTGCCCATTTAATCCCAAAATTATGTTTGTCTCACGGGGGACCTAGAATAACATACTATAATGCCATTCTTTTGTAGGTCTTCTCTAAAGATTGAGTCATAACTGAGCAAGTAGGAAGGCAGAAGTATCCCCATAATGAGGAAAAGATATAAGTGGGGTTGAAGAGAAGGTGGGGCCCAGTTGCAGGTAGGAGTGAAGCATATCCTCTCCATTGTGTTCCAAGTTCAAATCCTCCTCATTTGGAAGCATTCTGTGTACTACCAGGGAGTTCAGAGTGTTCTGTTAATGATTCATTTTTTTTTCTCTCTGACTCTCTCTACAAAGTGGTGGCAAACTTAATTTTGTTCATTATGGTATATGCTGACTTTTTGCTGGAGCTGCACATTCCCATGGCTTTTATTGTGATACTATTTTGCAGTGGATTCTACAAACAATGAGTCTCACAATCAGTGTGTTTGATTCCTAGAAGAACAAGTCATTTTTCTTATAGGACACAATAGGAAATACCAGATATTCAATACTCTTCTCTTTCTAACTCTTAGGTCTTATAATTGCAAGATTTTTATTCTCTATCTTCAATTATTCGATGATGGCTTAAAAAACTATCTTAATTTTTTGTTTGATAATATAAAGCCTAATACAATGTAAATATGTAAATATTTTGCACAATAAAATGTTAAAATATTTTATTATATTCATTAAAATGCCTTTTTGTTTATGGTAGTAGGTTAAGACATGTGTATATGTACCTATAAACAAAGAAATACTTTCCAAAGACCAAGTTTCACATTACTTAGGTGTTTATAAAATGTACAGATACTTTAGATTTTCTCTGTTCTAAAGATTCAGAACCTCCAAAAGAGATTTCTGCAAAGTTCTCTTGGTCACCATCAAACTTCATTTTACCTTCATCTACTTTAAGAAAACCTATGCAAGTACCATATACTCGACTTTAGAAACTGCCTCATGAAACAATCTAACCAATTTTATCTAAGTGGGTACTCTAACTCAACTTGTTCAGGATAAACATAATCTAAAATCATAAGTGTATAAATTATATATAAATTATAATATAATAATCTAAAATCGTGGTGTATAAATGATCATACACTGTAACATTGCACTTGTAAGTCCTGCATTTTTAAAGGCAGCACCATTCTATAAAAGAATCACACACATACTATGATACAATTTGTACTAGAGCTTTGCTTAAATTCTTTGAGGAATAATGTTAATAGCAAGACTAAATGCAAATATCTAAATAGAGGTGACAGTGTTATTCGGTCTGATAAACCATTTAGATTCCACAACAGTGATCCAACCCACCAAAAGTGAATTGCTAACTACTAGGAGACAAAAAAGTTACTCATGAACATACTCCAGATTGTCCTCAACTTATGGTGGGGTTGTGTATCTATAAGCTCATTATAGGTTGAAAATATCGTAAGACAAAAATGTATTTAATACCCTGATAGACCCATCATAAAGTTGAAAAATTATACAGATACTCGTAGACTTACAATGGGGTTGCATCTTAATAAACCTATTGCAAAGTCAAAGAAACATAAATAAATTCGTCATAAGTCAGGGACAACCTGTACTTCAAAATCTTTGAGACGTAATTCTCATGTGGAGATTCAGAAATGCCTTTAAACAGAAGGCATTTTAAATTCTTCTTCAAACAGAAGAAATTCCTTTTAATTTGTGAAGAAACAGAACTCTGAATTGTCATATTCTCAAAAAGTTACTCAATAAAAGCTAGTAAGGAGTCTCATCAGCAATAAGGTGGAGTGGCAGATACCAGCCTTCATACACACACACACACACACACACACACACACACACACACACACACACACACACAAAGACAGTTATCCACAAACAAAAATAGCCTTTGAAGAGAGGGCCAAGGGTCCAATTAAGAATGTACAGTAATATGATTATTATGCATTACATGCTTGTATCAAAGTACCCTGTGTACCCCATAAATATATACACCTACCATTTATATATAAATTAAATTATACAAAATTTACTTCACACAGCTTCCAGGCAGAACTCCTCATGCCTCTGTGTGTTATCTGCCCTGGGCCATCTATCTGTCTTACCCCCATAAAGCTCATCAACAGATCAATAAAGGAGACTCCTTAGCTAGGTAGAGGTGGTGGAGAAGGAAATTAATTAAACAAAAATTAAACATAAAATTTTAATTAAAAAAATCCACAGTAACACAGTGAAGCAAAACAAAACACATGAACAAACAAACAAACAAAAAAAAAATGGAGAGTAACCACACAGAAAGGCTCCTTGGAGAGATTGGTTAGAAGTCTAGAGAAGGCTAGGTACAGAGAAGAAGGATGATGACCATCAGTATCAGTATCAGTCGTGTAACCTTCACTAGCCTGGTCTGTAGAAGCCACTGGAATCTCTTGCAATGAAGGTAACAACAGGAGATCTGACTGAGTTCACACCCAAAAAACAGGCATTGATGTAACACTCTCTCTCTCCCAACCCTGTGCAAGCTCCTAACCCAAGAGTCACAGCATTTTCACTCATGCCTACTCTCCAGATCTCAGCTCCACAGCTCCTTCACAACTGTCAATATTTCAGACTCCAGCTATGTAACCACGTTGCACATGTCCAAGCCTAGAGCACTGCAGCAACTGCAGTTTCGGGCTGGCACTGTCCCAGGCTGTGGAGCCTGGATTTATCTCTGTGCCTGCATGATGAATCCTAACTTTGCGGCCACCATGTCAACACCCATACCTCCGGCATTTTAACCACAGTCACAGAAAGCTATCCTACTCCTTGGACTCTAGGACCCGGAATTGGATGTGGGTTAAATGTCTCTAGGTAATGTCTATTCTCAGTTATGAATTTGTACTATAGTTTTACAAGATGTTCCCATTTACAAAGTTGATAAGGGGGAACCCAAGGACTCTGCATTTGTACTTACGATTTTATGTAAATCTACGTTTACTTCAAAATAAAAAGTCTAATAAAATCCAAATCTCCAATTAAGTTTCTAAGGTTGCAAAATACTAAGTGTCTAATTTAATTACAATTCCCCAAACTCATTTTTCTTTTTCCTTTATGCTGTTGCCTTTTCCAACTCAGCAGCTTGGAAAGCTTTCACATCTGCTCTCTATCTTGGATCTCTAAGTACTCTTATGACTTCTGGATACATCAGATCAAATTGTCCCAAACCTCCTGCTGAGTGAAGATCTGCTGAGAAAAATGCGAGGTACGTCACAGGAGCTACTTCACAGCTTCCAGGCAGAACTCCTCATGCCTCTGCGTGTTATCTGCCCTGGGCCATCTATCTGTCTTATCCCCATAAAGCTCATCAACAGATCAGTAAAGGAGACTCCTTAGCTAGGTAGAGGTGCTGGAGAAGGAAAAGGTAAATAAAATAAACACAGTCTCTAGAGCTGTCGCCACTTTTCTGTTTTCAATGCGTGGGGTCGGAGTTCACAGCCCTGGTGTCTGGTTGTCGTGAGGACTGCTCCAGATTCATCCTTCCTGAAATAATGGTTTCTATTTTCTGAGGAAAACTGAGATTTCAATGCGGATATTGCCTTAAATGTAGCCAGGCTCCTTGTTGGCTAACCCAGAGGGTTGGGAGAGTGAACAGCTTTTCTTAAATGTGTGGAGAGGATTTTTCCTGAGGTTTCCAAGTCTTTCAGAGCCTTCTAGTCACATGTCATATCTTGCTGTTCCTGAAGGTTGGGGAAGAACGAAGGGAAGAGTCCACAATGATTAGTAATCTGGAGGGTTAGAACAGTTCCTTTACCTGTGAGAAACTTTCATTTGGAAATGGGTAATTTTTTTCCTGTTCTATGTGTTTTAAATATTTCTAAAGGTTTCATCCACAGGCATCATAAAATGTATTTCTTCTCATCATGGATCAAAGCTATTTTCACCATTGCCTTGGCATTTCTTCTTCACTCTGGTGAGTACATTTTTCAGTCCTGCATGAAGTATTTCACATTTCTTAGAAAACGTAGGAAATAGCTGCTCTAACCTAGGAATGAAGGGCCTGTTTTGTTGGATTTGCCATCCTTAAACTGGTAAAATGAAGTAGGGAATAAATGTCTTTATATAAAATTGAATTAGTGAATTGCTTTTCTCATTTCCTTATATTCCTTGACAATCTGATTTTTTGCTTGTCAGCTCTGAGTGTACTAAAGTCAAGGCCTTGTGTAAGAAGAAGACTCACTGATCCTTCTGCTGACAAGTTATCTGTCTTTCTTAAAGCTCAAAGTGGCTCATGAATTTCAGGATAAAGTAACTGTGAGGTGTTGGATAGATCCTTTATATTAGAACTGAGTTTAATTAATGTATTCATATTAAGTAAGTCACTGATACAAGGCATTGACTTGTCTAACTTGGCTGTCTCATCTGTAAAAATGAAAAAACAAATCCAGTATGGTACCTTCAAAAGGAGATTTGGGGAGTTATTAAACAATGCATAAAATGATTTATCACAAGTGATCTTAATTTGGGACTAACAAAATATTTACAGACTTGAAGTCATTTTATGAATGTATTATGTCAATATTGCCACAAAAGCTTACTTTATTACCTTTAGGGTCATGAGTAAAGAATTTACATATTGTTCTGTTACTAAGAAGTACATGCGCTTCCATAAGAAATTATGCTTTCCCCACCTCTTCTTCTTAATTTTAATTTGTCCTTTGCGCATTGGTTGCAGAAACTTCTTTTGCACCTTCATCAAAATTTCGCGATATGGTAAGTTAATACTGATTAAAATGGAAGTTGAAAAAAATCTTTCAACTTTCTTATAAATTTTAAAAGCAAATTTCATGAAATGAAAGGTATAACAGAATGATTCTTCAACAAGTAAAGGCAAAAATAATAATAAAAAAAATCAGAAGAATTTTCCTGTGTTCTTGTTACACTAAGGTTAAGAAATAGCATTTTCCAGCTGTATAAAATGATTTGGCATTATAAACTAGGTAAAAATATCTTATTATTCAAATATTTTATTAATGGGTATAAGTCTTGCACATAATCATCTAATATGCGTTAAAGGATGTTTAAAGTAGAAATGTTGTTCTAGCAAAACAAGATTAAAAAGTTATACAAAGGCCGGGCGCGGTGGCTCAAGCCTGTAATCCCAGCACTTTGGGAGGCCGAGACGGGCGGATCACGAGGTCGGGAGATCGAGACCATCCTGGCTAACACGGTGAAACCTCGTCTCTATTAAAAATACAAAAACTAGCCGGGCGAGGTGGCGGGCGCCTGTAGTCCCAGCTACTCGGGAGGCTGAGGCAGGAGAATGGCATAAATCCGGGAGGCGGAGCTTGCAGTGAGCTGAGATCCGGCCACTGCACTCCAGCCCGGGCGACAGAGCGAGACTCCGCCTCAAAAAAAAAAAAAAAAAAAAAAAAAAGTTATACAAATAAGGGTAAATGAAATAATAATTTTCATATAGTCACATAGTAGAATATTACATAGAGGTGAAGAAAATGAACTATAGTTCTGAACATTTGAATAAAGGTCACAAAACATTTAAAAAGCAGATTATTTAAGAATACAGACAGCATTTTTTTTTTGTAAATTACTAGTACTTCCAACAAGAAATAGTATATATAACTAACTGTATCTATATGGTTATACAAATACATGCAAACACACATGTATGAATACATAAGTATGAAGTAAAATCATTGGGAAGACAAGGGAATGATAAATTAAAATTCAGTGTTATGATTTCTTATGGCATAAAATAATGGCAGATAGTTGATCTGGCTCCAAGGAGAAGTGGGGGCAGGGAGGCTAAATTATACACACAACTTCAGTCATTTGTATGGCTTTGAAATCTCAATATAAAATACAGTTATTTTATTTTGATGTACTGTTTAGCATTATGTATGTGGAATAAATAATATTTTATTCAAAAAGTTCATTATCTGATAAATTCTGTGTTTACTCTTTATGATTAACAGCCAGATTGTAGTGTGTATGCCAGTTCAGCAGGTTTTTGCACCAGAGAAATGGATCCAATCTGTGCAACCAATGGCCAGACTTATAACAATAGATGCCTTTTCTGCTGCGAAAAATTGTAAGTGCACAGGATTAAATATTAGCTCTTCTAAAGTAATAAAGAAACCATCACAAAATTATAGGAAAACTCATGTTTCTAATGACTTGGGTACAAGTCTACACAGAATATAACTGTACTAGCTCTGTAAAAGTTAAGGGAACACACTTGTACCTTTCTCTAAATTCACATTTCTAAAAGTATTTTCGTATTTGACCTCACAACATAGCTCTAGTAAATATTCTATAAAAGTACAAATCAATTAATTTAGTGTAATTATTGTGAATTACTAATGGTAAACTAGTGACTGGAATAATGTAATTCCAAAGCCTAGGTGCTGAATGGTAATCTCCATGATGTAGCGCCAAACTATAGAAAGTATAACTGAGCAAGAAATCTAATACAGAAATCTGAAGTCCATCACAATGGGCCCATTAATGCTAAGGAGGGACTCCTGTGATGATCTACTTTGTCACCTGAACTCCATGACAGCCTCTAGACCTTCCTTGGAGCTCAGGGCAGTCCAGGACACTTTCACTCAACCTCCCTTCCTATCTCCTGCATTCTGAAAGAGTTTGCAGTCTAAAGGTTCAGCCAGCCTTCTTCCCTCCCTCCCTCCACATTTTCTCTCACAGTTATTTCCCATAAAGTCTGCACATTTAATTTTCAAACTGGTTTTCGTGTCTACGGAAACCACACATAAGATAATCTTTAATCTTCTCCTGTCTTGAGTCAGAGGAGGTCTGAAGGCTGAATCAAGACTAGGCATATAGAAAAAGCCAGGTGGCCCCAGATGGCAATAGAACTTGTGCAGGGAACAGGTGGGATCCCACTGCTTGCAGAAGTGGAGCAGAGATTTTTCCAAACTGTCCTATGTTCAAATCTTCCTTATTGAGAAACATATTATGCAATATCTAGGAAACTAAAAAATACCCTTTTAATAAATTATTTTTCCTTCTCTATTATTTTTTATTTTCAGAGAAAATAAAGGAAAAATTGAATTTCATCATTATGGCAGATGCTGAGTTTTTGCCTGAGCTAACCATTGCTGAGGATTTTATTGTAATCCTATCTTATGGTGGATTCTACAACAAACTAGCACCTTCTCAATCAGAACCATAAATTTTTAGAGGACCAGTGGACACCTTCTGTAGCTCATAAGAATGAAATATAAGATGGTGAAGAACTCTTTCTGACTCTAAGAACCTGTGATTAAATAATTTTTATTCTCTATATTTGATTATTCAATGATAGTTGGAAAAACTATTATCTTAGCTATGTGTTTGATATTGTAAAATGTAATGAAATTTGCACTCATAAATATTTCACTCAAAATGTTAAATATTATCTTTATTAAAACATTTTTTCTTTTGTTGGGTAGTACATTAATATACATAAATACTTTTGGTAATTATAACTAAAAAGACATTTTTAAAGATGGCCAAATAATATACTACTTGGGTGGTTATCAAAACTATGGATAACTGTGCTCCTGTTTATCCTAAAGATTCAGAACTTCTAAGAGAGGTATCTGGTAATTTGAATTCTAACAAGTACTCCAGGTTAATCTTAGGATCTTGTGATCATGAACGTTAGGTAGCATGGACTTAAATTCTAAGACATAGGACATTTCTATAATTAAATGCATTGCAGAGTCGAGTCTATTCAGATACTGTAAGATTTCTGAGGATTGGGAGAAAAAAAATTTATGTATGTATATTTTTCCATGCACAAATTAGTCAAGAGAGAGAAGGTGGAGATCCTAGGATGCCAGACAACTTGGCCTGCCTTCCTTAACTTAGGATACCCATTTGTGATCCAAGTCCAATGTGTCTCCATTTCTCTCATCTCTCAACCAACAAGAAGAAGACTTTATTTGGGTGGTCACATGATCATTTAAAACTTGATTTTAGCAGCAGAAACGTAGATTGACTACTGGAAGATAACTATAAATCTGCCATATATGCCATATTAGGCATGCTCTTCTATTCAGTGAAAAATTTTACATCTAAAACAGTGATCTAAGTGTGAGTTACTTATTCATCTATCTATGTAGTCTTCATTGTTGATGAATGTACATTTTTAGAGCTACACTTTAAAAATGTATTCAGCCAATATCATATTCTGTTTTTAATTATATAGGGCATGCATAAAAACATTATTCAATGAATACTAGTAAATTCACACTTTTTTATTACATTCAACATACTATTTAAAAAAAAAAAAAAACTCTAGTATCCATAAGGCCCTATCTATAACGCTAGCAAAAATGTGCTAAGTAAAAGCAGATATTGTCACTATTTTCTAGGACAGTAGTTCCCGTTCTTATTGGCACCAGGGACTGGTTTCATGGAAGACAATATTTCTACAAACAGGGGGTTGGGTGGGGATGGTTTTAGGATAAAACTGTTCCATCTCACATCTTCAGGCATTAGATTCTCATAAGGAGCTCACAACCTAGATCCTTCGCATGCACAGTTCACAATAGGGCTCACATTCCTATGAGAATCTAATGTCCCACTGATCTAACAGGAGGCAGAGCTCAGGCAGTAATGCTTGCTGGCCTGCTGCTCACCTCCTGCTGTGCTGCTGGGTTCCCAACAGACCATGAACTGGTGCCAGTCATGGACTGGGGGTTAGGGACCCCTGCTCTAGGAACATTCGGTGTACTGACAGAAGTTAGTATGCATTAATGAATGGAAACTAACTCATTGCATGACTGTTTTCCACACAAGCTCTCTGAGTTAATTTCCCACATCCTGCATGTTATGTAACTTATTTCTCGTAAGAATCTTGTTAGACACACATTAGCTTCATATTTTAGCTAGAATGAGAGTGAAACCAAGGAAATGTAATAATGTTTGAAAACTGAACTTTGGTAAGAAAAAAAGTGTTTTTAAATTGAGATAAAATGTATCAAACTTAAAGTTCACTCTTTTAAAGTTTACAATTACATAACTTTTAGCATATTCACAATATTGTGCAACCATTATCAATATCTGAATGTAGAACATTTCTATCACTTACCCACTCCAGAAAACCTATGCACTTCTCAATTCCCTGCTCTCTCTGTTCTCGGCAACTACTAATCTACTTCTTGTTTCTATGGATATTTCTATTCTGAAAACTTTACATAAATAAATCATACAATATTTGTATAACTTTAATATGTTAGAAACATATACATAGTGTGTGGTCTTTTGTTACTGATTTCTTTCCTTTAGCACAATGTTTTCAAGGTTCATTCATACTGTGACATGTGTCTGTATGTCTTTCCTTTTCATGGCTAAATAATATTCCATTGTGTGGATATACCACATTTGTTTATATATTCATAAACTGATAGACATCTGGGTTGTTTATTCTTATTGGCTGTTATGAACAATGTGACTATGAACACTCTTGTACAAGTTTTTGTGTGACCATATATTTTTATTTCTCTTGGGTAGAGACTTAAGAATAAAATCACTTGATTATATGATAACTCTATTTTAACTTTTTGAGGAAATGCCAAATTGTTTCCCACACTGGCTGAACCATTATACTTTCCTACCAGAACTGCAAGAGAGTTCCAGTTTCTTCAGATTCTCAACAAAACTTGTTATTTTTCATTTTTAAAAAATTTTAGACTTCCTAGTAGATGTGAGTAGTATCTTACTGTGGTTTGATTTGCATTTCTCTTATGATTGACAACGTTTAGCAACTGTTCATGGGTATAGTGGCTATTTGCACATCTTCTGTAGATAAATGTCTATTCATATGCCTTGCTGATTTTTACACTGGGTTATTTGTATTTTTATTTTTGAATTTGAAGTGTCCTTATACAATCTGGATATTAGAACTTTATCAGGTATATGACTTGCAAATGTTTTCTCACATTTTTGGATTGTCTTTTCAGTTTCTTGATTGTGTCCTTTGATGCAAAAAATGCTTTTTAATTTTGATGAATTCTAACTTATCCTAACTTATTTTTCCCTTACTGCTTGAGCTTTTGGTATAATATAAAAGAAATCACTGTCAAATCCAAGATGGTGAACATTTATGCTTGCCAAAAATCAATATAGCATATATGTATCAATGTATGTATTTATCCAGTAATACACATTTTTGTTATGTTTCCTTTTAAGAGTTTCATAGTATTAGTTCTTCTGTTTAATTCATTGATCCATTTTGAATTGATTTTTCTATATGGTGTGAAGAATAGACCCAAATTTATTATTTTGTATTTGCCTATTTAATTGTCAAAACATCCGTTGTTTAAAAGACTATTCTTTTGCCATTTTTTGACTTGCCAAAAATTAATAGAGCATAGATGTATCAATTTATTTATTTATCCAGTAGTACATTTTATGTATTTGTTTATTCATTTTGATAAATAAAAATTGTATACATTGATGGTGCATGTGGTTTTCATAGATATACGTATTGTGAAATGATAGAGTCAAACAAATTAACATATCTATCACCTCACTTACCATTATTATGGCGAGAACATTTAAAATGTACTCTGTTAGCAACTTTTCAAGGAAAGAATACAGAGCTTACGTATCCTTCCAAAATGAAACTTTCTAGTGAATGTAATCCCATTTGTCTATTTTTCCTTAGATTTTCTGTGCGTTTGAAGTCTTACTTAAAAATCCTTGCTCAACCCAGTGTTGTAAAACATTTCCCTTATGTTTTCTTCCAGTATTTTCATAGTTTGGCATTTTATATTTAAGTCTTTAATCCATTTTGAGTTGATTTTTGTATATGGTGAGGGGTGGGGTCTAGTATTATTCTTCTGCATGTGTCTATTCAAATGTTTCAGCAGAATTTATTGACAAGCATGGAGGCAAAAGCAACTTCATCTTGGATACTAATCCACCATGTTGACTTTTGATTTATCCCTATCTTTTAATTGGAGAATTTGATCCATTTTCACTCAAGATTGTTATTAATAGGTAGGGACTTACTCCAGTCAGTTTTTGCTTTCTGGTTGTTTTGTGAATTCTTTGTTTCATTCTTCCTATCTTGATGTTTGTCTCTGTGATATGGTGGTTTTTTATAGTGCTAAGTATTGTTTCCTTTCTCTCTTTTGTTTGCATACCTACTGTATTTGTGTGTGTATGATTACCAAGGGACTAAAAGAGTCTTTTAGTTATAATAGACTATTTTAAGCTAATAACAACTTAACTTTTTTTACATAAAAATATTCTATACCTTCCCCCTCCCACTCACAATTTGTATTTTAACTACCTTAATTTATATTTTTGTATTTTGTGAATTTTTCAACACTAAGTGTAGTTGTTCATGTTTCTGACCTTTTAGACTTTAAACCATTATAATAGAATAGTAAGAGATTTATATAGTGCTATTGTAGCACTGGGGTATTCTGAGTATGCCTATAGATTTACCTAAACTAGTGAGTTTTGTACTTTCATGGCATGAATTATTGTCTTTCTTTTCCTTTTTTTCTTTTTAAATTTTTTATTATACTTCAAGTGTTGGAATATATGCGCTGAACATGCACGTTTGTTACATAGGTATACATGTGCCACGACGGTTTGCTGCACACATCAACCCGTCATTTACATTAGGAATTTCTCCTAATGCTATCTCTCCCCTAGCCTCCCCACCCCTGACAGGCCCTGGTGTGTAATGTTCCCTTCCCTGTGTCCATGTGTTCTCATTGTTCAACTCCCACTTGAGTGAAAACATTCAGTGTTTGGTTTTCTGTTCCTGTGTTAGTTTACTGAGAATAATGGTTTCCAGCTTCATCCATGTCCCTGCAAAGGACATGAACTCATCCTTTTTATGGCTGCACAGTATTCCATGGTGTATATATGCCATATTTTCTTAATCCAGTCTGTCATTGATGGACATTTGGGTTGGTTCCAAGTCTTTGCTCTTGTGAACAGTGCTGCAGTAGACATATGTGTGCATGTGACTTCATAGTAGAATGATTTATAATCCTTTGGGTATATACCCTGTGATGGGATTGCTGTGTCAAATGGTATTTCTGGTTCTCGATCCTTGGGGAATCGCTACACTGTCTTCCAATGGTTGAACTAATTTACACTCTCACCAATAGTGTAAAAGTATTCCTTTTTCTCTACATCTCTCCAGCATCTGTTGTTTCCTGACTTTTTAATGATCACCATTCTAACTGGCATGAGTTGGTATCTCATTGTGGTTTTGATTTGCATTTCTCTAATGACCAGTGATGAGTTTTTTTTCACATGTTTGTTGGTCTCATAAATGTCTTCTTTTGAGAATTGTCTGTTCATATCCTTAGCCCACTTTTTGATAGGGTTGTTTGTTTTTTTCTTGTAAATTTGTTTAAGTTCCTTGGATTCTGGATATTAGTCCTTTGTCAGATGGATATATTGCAAAAATTTTCTTCCATATTGTATGTTGCCTGTTCACTCTGATGATAGTTTCTTTTGCTGTGCAGAAGCTCTTTAGTTTGATGAGATCCCATTTGTCTATTTTGGCTTTTGTTGCCATTGCCTTTTGTGTTTTAGTCATCAAGTCTTTGCATACGCCTATGTCCTGAATGGTATTGCTCAGGTTTTCTTCCAGGGTTTTTATGGTTTTAGGTCTTACAGTTATGTCTTTAATCCATCTTGAGTTAATTTTTGTATAAGGTCTAAGGAAGGGGTCCAGTTTCAGTTTTCTGCATATGGCTAGCCAGTTTTCTCAATAACATTTATTAAATAGGGAATACTTTTCCCATTGCTTGTTTTTGTCAGGTTTGTTAAAGATCAGATGGTTGTAGATGTGTGTTGTTATTTTTGAGGACTCTGTTCTTTTCCATTGATCTATGTATCTGTTTTGGTATGAGTACCATGCTGTTTTGGTTACTGTAGCATTGTAGTGTGGTTTGAAGTCAGGTAGTGTGACTCCTCCAGCTTTGTTCTTTTTGCTTAGGATTGTCTTGGCTATATGGGCTCTTTTTGGGTTCCAAATGGGATTTAAATTAGTTTTTATTCTAATTAAGTTAAGAAAGTCGATGGTAACTTGATAGGGATAGCATTGAATTTATAAATTACTTTGGGCAGTGTGACCATTTTCACAATATTGATTACTCTTATCCATGATCATGGAATGTTTTTCCATTTGTTCATGTCCTCTGTTATTTCCTTGAGCAGTGGTTTGTAGTTCTCCTTGAAGAGGTCCTTCATTGTTGTAGTGCTCCTTTAAGCATTTCTTGTAAGTCCAGTCTAGTGGTGAGTAATTCCCTCAGTTTTTTTGTCTGAGAAGGTTTTCATTTCTCCTTCATTTCTAAAGAACAGTGTATTAGCCCATTGTCATGTTGCTGATAAACACATGCTCAAGAATGGGTAATTTATAAACAAAAAAAAAGAGGTTAGTGGACTCACATTTTCATATGGCTAGGGAGGTCACACAATCATGGCAGAAAGCAAAAGGCACATCTTACATAGTGGCAGGCAAGAGAAACTGAGAGCCAAGTGAAAGGGCAAGTCCCTTATCAATTCATCAGATCTTGTGAGACTAATTCACTACCACGAGAACAGTATGGGAAAAAAAAAATGCCCCCATGTTTCACTTATCTCCCACAGAGTCCCTCCTACACACATAGGAATTATAGGATCTATAATTCAAAATGAGATTTGGGTGGGGATACAGTCAAACCATATCAGATAGCTTTGTTGGATACAGTATTCTTAATTGACAGGATTTCTTTGTCCAGTGCCTTTGAATATGTCATCTCATTATTTTCAGTACTGCAGGTCTTATGGGGATTTCTTTTTTTTTTTCTTTTTCATATATATATATATATATTTATTATACTTTAAGTTCTAGGGTACATGTGCATAACGTGCAGGTTTGTTACATATGTATACTTGTGCCATGTTGGTGTGCTGCACCCATCAACTCGTCAGCACCCATCAAGTCATCATTTATATCATGTATAACTCCCCAATGCAATTCCTCCCCCCTCCCCCCTCCCCATGATAGGCCCCAATGTGTGATGTTCCCCTTCCCGAGTCCAAGTTTCCTCATTGTTCAGTTCCCACCTATGAGTGAGAACATGCGGTGTTTGGTTTTCTCTTCTTGTGATAGTTTGCTAAGAATGATGGTTTCCAGCTGCATCCATGTCCCTACAAAGGACGCAAACTCATCCTTTTTTATGGCTGCATAGTATTCCATGGTGTATATGTGCCACATTTTCTTAATCCAGTCTGTCACAGATGGACATTTGGGTTGATTCCAAGTCTTTGCTATTGTGAATAGTGCCGCAATAAACATACGTGTGCATGTGTCTTTGTAGTAGAATAATTTATAATCCTTTGGGTATATACCCAGTAGTGGGATGGCTGGGTCATATGGTACATCTAGTTCTAGATCCTTGAGGAATTGCCATTGGTGAACCTTCAAAAAGTAAAAATCTGTAATTATTAAATTAAGTTCAAGAAATTGCATCTTGCCAGAAATGCAAAATCATTTGATATTATCCTGATACAGTGAAAATGTGCATTTCTTATTACTCAAAAATTCCATTTAGGGGCATAAATCTTATTGCACACAAACATCTAAGACAGCTTAAATGCTGTTAAGCACAGAAAGGTTTAGCCTATCAAAACATTAGGAAAAGAAAAAAGAGACAATCCAAATTACCTGTTCTAAGACACCATGTATTTGTACATTGGAATATTTAAAAAGAAAGTGAATTATAGCCCTGAACACCAAAGTAGATAAAGGTCACGGAAAAGTGCAAAGTGCAGGTCATGTAAGAATACAAAATAGTGTTTTATTTTTGTAAATTGCCAAGCTATGAAAACTAACCAAATTGTTTGTGTGTGTCAGGGGTGGGGCATGTCTGTGGGTATGTGTGTAAGTGCTGAAACTATGGGAAAAGATGAAAATAAAAAATAGAAAATACAGTTTAAAAATTTTTTTGGCCAGGCGTAGTGGCTCACACCTGTAATCCCAGCACTTTGGGAGGCTGAGGCGGGCAGATCGTGAGGTCAGGAGATCGAGACCATCCTGGCTAACACGGTGAAACCCCATCTCTACTAAAAATACAAAAAAATTAGCCGAGCGAGGTGGCGGGCGCCTGTAGTCTCAGCTACTCGGGAGGCTGAGGCAGGAGAATGGTGTGAACCTGGAGGTGGAGCATGCAGTGAGCCAAGATCACGCCACTGCACTCCAGCCTGGGCGACAGAGCGTGACTCCATCTCAAAAATAAATAAATAAATAAATAAAATAAAAATAAAAATAAAATAATTTTTTTTTTTTTAGTGTGATAGAAAAATGATGGTGTGAGTTAGGAGAAAAAAGAATGTTTGGCTGGCAAATTCATCAAAATTACATTTTTTGTAAAAGGAGGTATAATACTATTTTTAAATTTTAACAGCACTGTGGTTACATTGGTTATATTCTACATTTAACAGCACTGTGGTTACATGGGTTATATTCTACATATAGAATGTATTTGTCCTATTTTGATGTATGACATTTTATATTAGAAATAAAGAACATTTCTTAAAATGTTAATTATTTGGTAAATTTTGTGATGTGCCTTAATATTTTCCAGCCAAACAGTTTTCTATTGAAATCTGGATTGCATACTTGTACCAGGGAGATTCAAACAATCTGTGCAACCAATGGCCAAACTTACTGCAATGTGTGTATTTTCTGCAGTGAGAAGTAAGAACATTATTGTAAATATGTGTTGTTTAAAAGTAATGAAAAGAATCATTGCATAAAGATAGGGAAATTCATGATGCTGATACAGTTGGCACAGCACATAGACAACATAACTTCAATAACTATAAAAGATGTATGGCAAACACTTGTAGCTTTACCTAAAATTCTCATTTCTGAAAAAGAGTTTAGCATCAGAGCTCTTTACATAATCATGGTGGATATTCTGCAAATGCATTAGTCAATCAATTTAAGTTAATTAATTTTATTATAATTTATTAATTGCTGACTAAAGACCAATATGATAAAATTCAGGAGCCCTGGACCTGTACAGTAAACCTCTGTGATGCCACAAAAACCAAGTTTGCAGATCTCCAGTGACAGAAAGTGTAATTGAGTCAGAACCTATAGCTAAACTGAAATTCATCACAATGGGCTTATTCGTGTTTGAAAGGAATTTCTCTGATGGTGTCCTGAACTCTCAGGACAACCTTCCAAATCTTCCTCAGACTGTGGGATATCTAGGACACTTCCACCAAAATCTCTTTCCTCTCTCGTTCACTCTGAAAGAGTTGTTATTCTGAAGGTTCCTTCAGCCTTCCTGTCCCTATTTCCATTTTTCTTAAGGTATTTCCTCTCATAAAATCTTTCCACTTCCTTTATTTATTTATATATTTCCTTCTGAAGAACCGCAAATAAAATTATTAATCTTCTCCTTTAAATATGGGCAGGTTTCAAAATTGAGTCTGGCCTGAGCAAGTAGGGAGGGTCAACTGTCCCCACAATGGGACATATGTAGGTGTGGTGAACAGGTGGGTCCCAGCTGTTTGTAGAAATGGAGCACAGCCTTGTCCTGTCCCAAGTTCAAATCCTCACTGAGAAGAATTTGGTCCACTTCTCAGAGGAGCTTAACCTGATCTTTTAATAATGTATTTTTCTCTCTTTCTTTCTCTACAGGCTTTGTGGTGAAAAACTTAAATTTTATCATTATGATATTTGCTGAATTTTGATGGAACTATATAACCATACGGCATCAATGTGAGCCCATTTTGTGAAGGATTCTACTATTAGAATTAGTAATTAATCAGAGTCTCAAATTCTTAGATGTCCAGGTGAAATCTTCTGTGGAATACAAGATGGAACATAGCATGTTCAAGATTATTTCCAACTATTAAGATTTTTGACTTTGGGATTTTGATTCCTGATGTTCAATTATTCAATGACAGTTTTTAAAATATCTTAAGTGTATGTTTGATAATGTAAAACCTAATGCAAATTAAAATAATAAATATCTCACTCAAAAAATGTGAAATATGTTATTATTTTAGTAAGTAACTTCTTTTTATCATTAAGATAATATTTTCCATTAGAACATAAAAATATAATCACCTAGTTGCTTGGCCTTTTTCTTTATAAATGCTTTTAAAATAGTTCTTCATTGAATATGATATGTTCATATATGTATTCTTTTATTATTATTATTATACTTTAAGTTCTAGGGTACATGTGCACAACGTGCAGGTTTGTTACATATGTATACATGTGCCATGTTGGTGTGCTGCACCCATTAACTCGTCAATTACATTAGGTATATCTCCTAATGCTATCCATCCCCTCTCCCCCCTCCCCACAATAGGACCCGGTGTGTGATGTTCTCTTTCCCGTGTCCAAGTGATCTCATTGTTCAATTCCCACCTATGAGTGAGAACATGCGGTATTTGGTTTTCTGTTCTTGTGATAGTTTTCTGAGAATGATGGTTTCCAGCTGCATCCATGTCCCTACAAAGGACACGAACTCATCCTTTTTCATGGCTGCATAGTATTCCATGGTATATATGTGCCACATTTTCTTAACCCAGTCTGTCACTGATGGACATTTGGGTTGATTCCAAGTCTTGGCTATTGTGAAGAGTGCCGCAATAAACATACATATGCATGTGTCTTTATAGCAGCATGACTTATAATCCTTTGGGTATATCCCCAGTAATGGGATGGCTGGGTCAAATGGTATTTCTAGTTCTAGATCCTTGAGGAATCGCCACACTGTTTTCCACAATGGTTGAACTAGTTTACAGTCCCACCAACAGTGTAAAAGTGTTCCTGTTTCTCCACATCCTCTCCAGCACCTGTTGTTTCCTGATTTTTTAATGATTGCCATTCTAACTGGTGTGAGATGGTATCTCATTGTGGTTTTGATGTGCATTTCTCTGATGCAAGTGATGATGAGCATTTTTTCATGTGTCTGTTGGCTGGATGAATGTCTTCTTTTGAGAAGTGTCTGTTCATATCCTTTGCCCACTTTTTGATGGGGTTGTTTGTTTTTTTCTTGTAAATTTGATTGAGTTCTTTATAGGTTCTGGATATTAACCCTTTGTCAGATGAGTAGATTGCATATATTTATTCACCATATTACATAAAAGGCTACAATATGCAAAGCATTATATCAGAAGATAAAGACAAGTTTATCGGAGAAAGCAGATGCAGTCACTGTTCTCTAGGATCATTCACTGGATCTGTTAAAGTTGTCTATTAGAAAATGGAAACTCTTCTCCATCGAGTGACTATTAATCTGAAAAAGTTGTGTCAGGGAGCCTCCCACATGTCATCTTAATTCTTATAAAAATCCTAGTAGGCATTGACTCCATACTTTAGCCACAATTAAAGTGAGTAATAACTTAAATCAGCCTAATTGAGGTATTTGCATACCAAAAAGTTATTTTAGACATAATAAATTGATTTTTTGTGAATATATCATAGATACGACACCACCATGCAATCAAATTTTAGATCATTTATAACACCCCCAAAAGACTCTTCTGATTCCAGTTAATCCCTCTTCTCACCCCCATCCCCAAGTAGTTACAATTCTACATTCTCTGTTGTGTTACCTTTTCTGGGCATTTCATATAAACAGAATATGTAGTCTTTACAATTTGCATTTTCATTAGGCATAATCATTTGGAAGTTTATATACTCAATACCGTGAAGCAGTAGTTCATTATTTTTACATAATGAATGGCATTGCATTTTTTGTATTGATAAACTACATCATGTCGTTTATTTACCAGCTGGTAGATACTTGGATTGTTTTGACATTTTTGGCTATATGGTTAATATTGCTATCAACACTAGTGTAAAAGTATTTGCATGGACATCTGTTTTTTTTTTTTTCTATTGAGTAAATATTAGTAGTGGAATGGATGGATGATTCACATGGTAGGTGTATGTTGAGGTTTTTAAGAATCTGACAAACTTTTATCCAAAGTATTATCCAAAATGGTGTACCTTTTTACATTCCCATGAGTAACATAAGGTTACACACTTTATCCACATTCTCATGAACATGTTTTATTATCTTTCTTTTTTGATTATAGCCATTCTAATGGGTGTATTTAATATTTCTCTAATCATAAACATATTTAAATTGGTATATGAAATCTGAATATAGTCTATGGTAATAATTAAGAAGAAAGATCAAACATTAATATACCAAAATATTAAAATTGGCTGCCTTTGGATGATAGAATTAATTTTCCTCTCTTTTTTGGAATTTCTACATATTACTTTTTAGTAAGAAGGGTATATCTATTGACATAATTAAAAACTGATGAATGAAAGTAATTTTACAGCCAAGGTTTCAACCACTGAAACCAGATTTAACAGTAAAGAATTCAGACAGCAACTGATATGAAGAATATATAGATCCAGCATAACAAATGCAGTAGGAACACAGACATTAGAATAGGGGACATGTTGAGTTTGAACTGTACTTTCGTTCACCATTGGCCTCCATATCTGGCTCAACCCTTCTGCTGACCGTTTCTGCAAATCATTTTTAATACCTCTTATCCTACCATTTGCTAGATTATTTTTCCTTTTCTTGAGCTCCATGTTGCTAATCAGTATGATTAATATTCTGGTGAGATTTCTTCTAATCATCTAAATTTCAGGCTATAATGGGCTTAACATATAAATATGTTAATTTTTACATTTTAATGACTAAAGATCTGTAATTTTATAATACACTTGTAGTCATAGAAGCCTTTAATAATCCAATAATAGCTTTGGATACCCTCTCAAGAAAAAAGCACATAGAAGATTTATTTGGTACATGGTTTGATGGGCCCTCTGAGTCAATCAGCGTGTCCTTAAAAAGATCTTAAATCATCTTTTTTCGTCATGTCCAGAGACAAACTTTGTTAGAAAAACCTGGAATGTGGTATTGAATTGCATTTTCTTTAGCTCTGCTAGATCCCTAAATCAGTATTCCTAAAGTGAGGAATCTTCATTTTTTTACATGTAATTCTGAGAGTTTTAGATCTATTAGGATTTACAAATTGTTGACCTAGGTCCTGAAGTGTTATCCCTGAAGGAAAGAACAGAATTCACAACTGTTTTGGCACTTTGGGAACAGAGGAATCACAGACACATACAATTTGTGAAAGTCTAGAAAAAAAAATCCAAGAAATCAGAAATTACTCTGGAACTGACTTTATTTAACGTGGAACAAACTTGAAAAGTATGCAGGATTCATCAGATCTGTAAGATTCAAGCTGATCTCACAATGGAACTCCCAAGGAAATTATTGTTTGAGGGGACTTGCCAGTGAATTTTGACTTCCAAGTAATTTGGTTCACATAAATGCTTAGCATTCTCCCTCATGATTCAGACTCAGTTTTCCTTTACTCAACCTGAAAAAAATGAGAGAAATAAAGGATCGAGTAGTTGTAGCAGCATCATAAAGAGAAAATCAGATTATTTAAAAATCACTTGGAAAGGAACAGACCTAGATGCTGGCTTGTGTGGTTTTCATTGACTGCCCCAAGAATCTGTGCACTTTGAGTCAGTTCCTTCTCATCTCTGGGCCAGATGGCTTATCTATAATATGAGGGAAGTGGTGCCTAATGCCCTTCCTCATTCAAATGGCACGGCTACTGGGGACACTTAACTTTTAATTAATTTATTTCTGCAATAAGAATTTACAAAGTACTTACAAATTCTAGAACTCTTGAAAACAAAACAAATATTCTTACATTATCCCCACCTTTCACAGCTGAACATTCAAAAATTCTAAAAGCTAAATTATCTAACATTTTTTAGCTGCATGTTACAATTTAAAACAGTTATAAACTTTATTTCTGTAGGTAGTGTGTAACTCAAAGGTTTGATTCACTCACCAAATCCAAATTTTGCTATTGTTATTTAGGATTAACATATAATTGAGTAGGCAACAATTAGTAATCAATTGGCTTCACAGTCGTTTTTATGCTCTGATATGTTTCATTTGTCTGTCTTCTATTGCAGGAATAAAAACTGCATGAAAGCAGGGATTTCTGTGTTTTGCTTACCATTTTACACCCAGTTCTTAGAGCACTTTCTGCTATATAATTAACATTCAATAAATATTTGCTAAATAAATTACTCAAAAGTAAACTTACTTCTACTTTAATAACTGAATAAACCACATTCTTCCAGGAATTGACTGAATTTACTGTTCAAGGTTTAATTTAAGTATCTTTTAGTTTTCTTTGGGCAAATAATAGCCTTGGTACTATTAAGAGAAAAATACAGAGAAATGAAGAGCAATCATCTTTTTTTCCCTGTGAAACAGAATAGCACTTCCTCATATAAACAGATATAAAACCTTCTTACCACTTTGCTTCTTTAAGTATGCAGTGGTTACCATAGGTTTTTCCATCAGAACCACAGACTGGTTTGTAGACAGATTGACATTTTGTTTTTCTAATTGACTTTTTGCTGCTGGCACTGCCAGTCTGTAGAAATGTGAAAGATTATTAGGTAGGAGTAGGGTAATTAATTTAATTCAGATATTATAATAAAAACATTCATTATGCACTAATTATTAAGCATTGTAATCAACCAATTATTTTATTGATTCTTGTATTTAATTCTTACAACAGAACTGGAAAAGGGGTATTTTTTGGTGGAGCAAGATAGCAAAGAGAAGATTCCACTGATCTTCCTCCCCACGCCAACAAGGACACCAATTTAACAACTATCTACACAAAAGTAGCATCTAGGTAAGAACCAAAAATCAGGTGAGCTCTCACAGTATCTAGTTTGAACTTCATCACTGAAAGAGACACTAAAAAGGTGAGGAAAGACAGTCTGGAATTGCTGATGCCACCCGTCTCTCATCCCGTTGCAGAGGCAGCATGGCATGGACAGCGAATCTGTGTACTTGGGAGAAAGAGAGCACAGCAATTGTGAGACATTGCACTGAAATCAGTGCTGCCCTGTCACAGCAGAAGGCAAAACTGAGTTGAACTCAGATGATGCCCACCCACGGAGGGAGCAGTTAAATCACACCTAGCCAAAGGAGAATTGCCCATCTCAGCAGTCAGAACTTGAGCTCTGGCAAGCCTTGCTACCATGGGCTAACGTGCTCTGGGGCTCTACATAAATTTGAAAAACAGTCTAGACCTCAAGGACTGCAAATCCTAGGTGAGTCTTACTGCTTAACAGAGCTCAGAACCAGTGGACTTGGGGGGCACATGACCTGAGACAGCCAGGGTGACTAAGGGAGTGCTTGCACCATCCCTCCCCCAACTCCAGGCTAAAAGGCTCTCAGCTCCAAAAGAGACCTCTTCTTTTCACTTGAGGAGAAGACAGGGAAGAGTAAAGATATCTAAGATGTTATGCATCTTGGATACCAGCTCAGCAACAATAGGAGAGGGCACCAGTTAGAGTCATGAGGCCCCTTTCCAGACACTAGCTCCCAGATGACACACCCTAAGCCAGGAGGGAGCTTTCTGCCTTGAAGGGAAGGATCCAGTCCTTTCAGGACCCATCACCTGCTGATAAAGAACCCTTGGGCCCCGAATAATCAGCAGCAATTCCCAAGTAGTACACCAAGGGCCTTGAGTGAGACTCTGAGACTTGATGGCTTCAGATGAGACTTGATACAATCCCAGCTGTGATGACTATTGGAAGAGACTCTTTCTGCTTGAGAAAAGTGGAAGGAAGAGTAAATAGGGCTTTGTTTTGCACCGTAGGTACCAGCTTAGCCACAGGGGCATAGACCACCAAGCAGGCTCTTAGGGTCCCTAATTATAGGCCTTGGTTCTTGAATGGCATTTCTGGACCTGCCCTGGGTAAGAGCAGAGACAAGTCCCTTGAAGGATAGGTCTAAGGCCAGGCAGCAATCACCACAAGCTGACTAAGAAGTGCTTGGACCTTAAGGTAACATCGGTGGTAACCAGTATTCCCCATGGGCCTTAGATGGTGGTGACCACAGGGTGAGACTCCTCTGCCTGTGGAAAGGAGGGGGAAGAGTGTTAAAAACTGCATCTTGTGGTTTGCGTGCCAGCTCAGCTGCAGCACAATAGAACACCTGGTTGACTTTTTGAATCCAGTCTGTGGCTCCTGGATGGCACCTCTCTCTGAACTAGCCCAGGGACTGGGGCAGTTCACCACCCTCTAGAGAAGGATGCAAGCCTGGCAGGCTTTGCCATCTGCTGATTATAGAGTTCCAGGGCCTGAGAAAACATACATAGTAGCCCAGCAGTGTTACAGTGGTGAGACCCAGTGCTGTACTGTCTTCAGGACTGACCTAGCTACTGATGGTGGCCACTGAGATAATTGTGTCACCCCATGCCCAGTTCTAGGCAGGTCAGAATATAGAGAGAGACTATTTGCTTGTAAGAAAGTGAGAGAAGAAAATAAGAATCTCTGCCTTGTAATCCAGATAATTCTTCTGGATGTTATCCAAGATGATCAAGGCGGTACCTCTATGTGTCTGCAAGAAACACAGTGCTACTGGGATTGGGGTGCCCCCTAACGCAAATACAGCTTAGATCACAAGATCACAGCACTCAGTTCTTTCGTATATCTGGAAAGCCTGCCCAAGAAGGATGGGCAGAAACGAGCCCAAAATGCAAAAACTACAATAAATGCTTAACTCTTCAATGCTCAGATAACAACGAACATGCAGAAACATCAGGACCACTTAGGAAATCATGCCTCACCAAATGAACCAGGGGCCAAGGGAGAGGCACCAGGGACCAATTCTGGAGAAACAGAGACCTTTTGGGCAGGTAATTCAAAATAGCTCTTTTGAGAAAACTCAAAGACATTCAAGATAACACAGAGAAGGAATTCAGAATTTTATCAGATAAATTTAACAAACAGATTGAAATAATTGAAAAGAATCAAGGGGAAATTCTGGAGCTGAAAAATACAATTGGCATATCAAAGAATACATCAGAGTCTTTTAATAACAGAAGTGATCAAGTAAAAGAAAAAATTAGTGAGCTTGAAGACAGGCTATTTGAAAATACACAGAGAAGAAAAAAATAATAAAACACAATGAAGCATGCCTACAGATCTAGAAAATAGCCTCAAAAGGGTAATTCTAAAAGTTATTGTCCTTAAAGAGAAGGCAGAGAAAGATATAAGAATAGAAAATTTATTCAAAGAGATAATAAAAGAACTTTCCAAACATAGAGGAAGTTATCAACATTCAAGTACAAGAAAGTTATAGAAAACCAGGCAGATTTAACCCAAAGATAACCTCAAGTCATTTAATAATTAAACTTTCAAATACCAAGGATAAAGAAAGAATCCTAAAAGCAGTGAGAGAAAAGAAACAAACAACATAACAGTGGATCTCCCGTATGTCTGGCTGCAGATTTTCTGTGGAAACCATACATGCTAGGAGAGAGTAGCATGATCTAATTAACATACTGAAGAAAAAAAAATAACTTTAACCCTAGAATAGTAAATCTAGGAAACATATCCTCCAAACAGGCAGGAGAAATAAAGATTTTATGAGACAAACAAAAGCTGAGGGATTTTATCATATCAGACCTGTGTTATAAGAAATGCTAAAGGGAACACTTCAATCAGAAAGAAAAGGCTGTGAATGAGCAATAAGAAATCATCTGCAGATAAAAAACTCACTGGTAATAGTAAATGCACAGGAAAACATAGAATATTATAACACCATAATTGTGGTATATAGACTACTCTTATCTTAAGAAGAGAGACTAAATGATGAACCAATCAAAAATAATAACTATAATGACTTTTCATGATATCCAGAGGCTGGGTATAGTGGCTCAAGCCTGTAATCCCAGCACTTTGGGAGGCTAAGACAGGTAGATCACTTGAGGTCAGGAGTTCAAGACCAGCCTGGTCAACATAGCGAAACATCATCTCTACTAAATATACAAAAATTAACTAGGCTTAGTGGTGCACACCTGTTATCCCAGCTACTCTACTCCAGAGGCTTAGGCAGGAGAATCGCTTGAACCTGGGAGGCAGAGGCTGCAATGAGCTGAGATCACACCACTGCACACCAGCCTGGGCAACAGAGTGAAACGCTCTCTCTCTGTCTTTCTCTCCCTCTCTCTCTCTCTCTCATTCTCTCTCTCATTCTCTCCTCTCTCTCTCTCTCTCTCACACACACACACACTTCCAATGCTCTGTTGCCTACAAGAAACACACTTCAGGCCATGTGTGGTGTCTCATGCCTGTAATCCTGGCACTTTGGGAGGCTGAGGCAGGTGGATCTCTTGAGGTCAGGAGTTCTAGACCAGCCTGGCCAACACGGTGAAACCCCATCTCTACTAAAAGTACAAGAATTAGCTGGGCATGGTGGCATACACCTGTAATCCCAACTACTTGGAAGGCTGAGGGAGAAGAATCACTTGAACCTGGGAGGCAGAGGTTTCAGTGATCTGAGATTTTGCCGCTACACTCCAGCCTGTGCTACACAGTGAGAGTTTGTCCTCCCATCCCCCCAAAAAAAGAAAGAGAAAAAGAAGAAAAAGAATAAGTACAACTTCATCTGTAAAGATACACATAGACAGAAAACAAAGGGATGAAGAATAATACCTCATGCCATGCCAATGGAAACCACAAAAGAGCAGGAGTAGTTAGACAGAATAAATTTCAATATAAAAGCTATAAAAAGAGAAAAGGCCACTTTATAATGATAAAGGTGTCAATTCAGTAAGGACATATAACAATTGTAAGTATATATTTACTCAACACTGGAAAACACAGATATACAAAGAAAATATTATTAGAGCCAAAGAGAGAGAGATCCCAATACAATAATAGCTGGAGACTTAACACCATGCTTTCAGCATTAGACAGATCTTCCATACAGAAGGCACAAGAAGAAATATTGTATTTAATCTACACTACAGAACTGATGGACCTAATAAATATTTACAAAACATTTCATTCAATGGCTGCAGAATGCACACTGTTCTCCTCAGCAGATAAATTATTCTCAAGGATAGACCATATGTTAGCTCACAAAGAAAGTCTTAAAATATTCAAAAAATGTTGCAATAATGTTAAGCATCTTCTCTGACCACAATGTAATAAAACTAGAAATCATTAATAAAATGAATTTTGAAAACTATCCAAACACATGGAAATTAAATAAAATATACCTGAGTAACCAGTGAGTCCATGAAAAAATTAAAAATAAAATTAAAAATTTTCTTGAAACAAGTGATAATGGAAACACAACATGCCAAAACCTATGGGATACCGTAAAAGCAGTACTAAGAGGTAAGTTTGTAGCTATAAGGACCTACATCAAAAAAGAAGAAAGCCTTCAAGTAAATAACCCAATGATGCATCTTGAAGAACTAGAAAAGCAAGAGCAAACCAGATCCAAAATTAGTAGAAGAAAAGAAATAGTAAAGATCAAAGCAGAAATAAATGAATTAGAAATGAAGAAAACAACGTAAAAGATCAATGAAGCGTAAGGTTTATTTTTTTGAAAAGTTAAACAAAATAGACAAACTGTTAGCCAGACTAAGAAAAACAGAGAGAAGTTCAAAAATAAATAAAATTAGAGATGAACGATGAGGCATTACAACAATACTGCAGAAACTCAAAGGATCATTAGTGACCACTATAAGCAGCTATATGCAAATAAATTGGAAAATCTAGAAGAAATGGACAAACTCCTAGACATATACAACCTCAACTTGAACCATGAGGATATTTAAAACCTGAACAGATAAATAACAAGTAACGAGATTAAGCCATATGAAAAAGTCACTCAGTAAAGAAAAGCTCAGTATCTGATGGCTTCACTGCTTATTTCTATCAAACAATTAATGATGATCTAATATAATTTCTACTCAAACTATTCTGAAAAATAGAGAAGGGAATACTTCCAATCCTACGAGGCCAGTATTATCTTGAAACCAAAACCAGACAAAGTGACATCAGAAAAAGAAAACAATAGCCCAATGGATCTGATAAATATTGATGCAAAAATTCTCAACAAAATACTAGCAAACCAAATTCAACAACACATTAGAAAGATCATTCATCATGACCAACTGGGATTTATCCTAGGGGTGCAAGGATGCTTCAACATACACAAATTAATTAATGTGATGTGTCATGTTAACAAAATAAAGAACAAAAACTACATGATCATTTCAATTAATGCTGAAAAAGCATTTGATAAAATTCAACATCCTTTTATGATAAAAAGCCTTAGAAATCTGGATATAGAAAGATTATACCTCAACAAAATAAAGGCGGTGTACAACAGACTCACAGCTAGTGTTAAACTAAATGAGGAAAAACCAAAACCCTTTCCTCCAAGATTGGGAACACAACAAGGATGCACACTTTCACAACTTGTATTCAACACAGTACTGTAAGTCCTCCTGGTGCAATCAGACAAGAGAGACATAAAGGGCATCCAAATTGGAAAGAAAGAAGCCAAATTATCCTTGTTTGCAGGTAATCTGATCTTATGTTTGGAAAAACCTAAAGACTCCACCAAAAAAACTATTTGAACTGATAAACAAATTCAGTAAAGTTGCAGGAAAGGAAATCAACACAGAAAAATTAGGATTTTACATGCCAATAGTGAACAATCTGAAAAAGAAATCAAGAAAGTAATTCAATTGACCTTAGTTACAAATTAAATTAAATACATAGGTATTAACTTAGCCAACGAAGTGAAAGATCTCATAATAAAAACTATAAAACATTGGTGCAGAAATTAAAGCAGACACTAAAAAATGGAAAGGCATTTTATGTTCATGGATTGGAAGAATCAATGTTGTTAAAATGTCTATACTACCCAAAACAATCTACAGATTCAATGCAATCCCTGTCAAAATCCCAATGACATTCTTCACAGAGATAGAAAAAACAATGCTAAAATTTATATGGAAACAAAATGTACCCAGAATAACCAAAGCTATTATAAGCAAAAGAAAACAAAACAAAAAAGAGAACTTGGGGAATCACATTACCTGAGTTCAAATTATGCTATAGAGCTATAGTAACCAAAATGGCATGGTACTGTTATAAAAGCAGATACATAAATCAGTGGAACACAATAGAGAACCCAGAGATAAATCCGTATGTCCACAGTGAACCCATTTTTGGCAAAGGTGCCAAGAACATACACTGGGAAAAGGACAGTCTTCAATAAACAATGCTGGGAAAACTGGATATCTATATACAGAAAAATGAAACTACAATCCTACCTCTCACCGTATACCAAAATCAACTCAAAATGGATTAAAGACTTAAATCTAAGACCTCAAACTATGAAACTACTACAAGAAAACTTTGGTGAAACTCTCTTGGGCATTGGACTGGCAAAGATTTCTTGAGTAATGCCTAACACAGACAACCATAGCAAAAATGGACCAATGGACCACATCAGGCTGAGAAACTTCTGCACAGCAAAGGAAACAATCAATGAAGTGAAAAGACACCCACAGAATGAAAGAAAATATTTGCAAACTACTCACCTGGTAAGGGCTTAATAACCAGAATATTGTAAGGAGCTCAAAAAATCTACAGTAAAAATTCTAGTAACTCAATTAAAAAATGGGCAAAAAAATCTGTATAGATATTTTTCCAAAGAATAAATATAAGTAGATATTTTTCAAAAGTATAAATACAAGTATATGTAAAGGTGCTAAGCATCATTAATTATCAGAGAAATGCAAATACAAACTGCAATGATACATCTTCCCAGTTAAAATGGCTCTTTTTCAAAAGTCAAGCAGTAAAAAATTCTGGCGAGAATGTGGAGGAAAGCGAATCCTTGTACACTGTTGTTAAGAATGTAAATTAATATAAACGCATGGAGAATAGTTTGGATGTTCCTCAAAAACTAAAAATAGAGGTAACTTACGATCTAGTAATCCCACTCCTAGGCATATATCCAAAAGAAAGGAAGTCAGTATATTTAAGAGATATCTCCACTCCCATGTTTGTGGCAGCACTATTCACAATAGCCAATATTTGGAAGCAACTTAAGTTTCCATCAAGAAATGAATGCATAAAGAAAATGTGATACATATACACAGTGGAGTACTACTCAGCCATAAAAAAGAATGAGATCCTGTCATTAGCATAACATGGGTGGACCTGGAGGCTATTAAGTTAAGTGAAACAAGCCAAACACAGAAAGACAAACTTCACATGTTCTCACTTATCTGTGGGAACTATTTTTTTAATTGAACTCATGGAGACAGACAGTAGAAGGATGTTTACTAGAAGCTGGGAAGTGTAGCTGGGAGAGGAAGGGAAGTGAAGATGGTTAGTAAGTATAAAATATAGAATGAATAAGACCTAGCATTCACTAGTACTACAGGGTGATTCTAGTCAAAAGTAATTGAACTGGACGTTTTAAAATAACTAAAAGAGTATAGTTGGATTGTAACACAGAGGATAAATGCTTGAGAAGATGGATACCCCATTTACCTTGATGTGATTATTACACATTGCATGGCTGTATCAAAATACCTTGTGTAACCCATAAATATATATACCTACCATGTACCTTCAAAGCATTAAAAAATTACAAAAATTTAAAAAGAGTATATTTTGTCCTATTTTATACCTGCACGCATAAAGGCATAATGGATTTAAGTGGCAAGCTTAAAATTATGGGTAGATCAAATGTCCAAGATGTGATTCAAACTCTGTTATCTACTCCAAGTTGCCTGCTCTTACTGTAAGTCAGACTGCCTCTATTTTAATTTTCTGGAGGCAATTCTTCCTCTACATGGAAAAACAATTGTCAGGGAAAAGTCATACAAGCAAATACAAAACACATACAGTCATAATTTGTTGATTCCCTTTTTTTGGTATATCCATGAACAAAAAATTATATAGGAAGTAGGATTATGCAGGATTCATTTAAATAATTCCTGATGCATTTTCTTTGGATGTGAGCTAAACGGCAGAAGCCTGTGAATATAAGTAAGCTTTGACTAGCAGATGAGAACAGAGACATTAATGAGAATGATGAGACATTTTTGCTAGAGGATGTGGTATTCTCAGAGTTGAGATGTTACAGGAAGATAAAAAATGCCTCCATATTTTCCAAATCATACAACCCTTTCATGAAGATCAATTTATTTCACACTTACTCTGTTAACTGGACATGGTTATTTCTCCTATTTTAGAATAAATACAAAATTACAAAATTTTAAGTGACATCCTAAAAACTCAGAGACCTGCTGGTGATGGCATTAAGATCTGAATGGTAGGGAGTGTCTCTGAGAGATTGCTACTTCATGCCAGCCAAGTGACAATAACTAAGAGAACAAATGACTTTCGTCTGGAAGGCTTGTGAGGGATGAAAATTTATGAGGTAAAAAAATAAAGTTTCCATTAAGATGATAAGTTAGAGAAAGTGTTCTAGAAAACGGTTTTGAATGTGAGTATCAAATGGAGTATTCAAAGCAATTATTAAATAAATTAGGAGGCTGATTGTTGGAAGAGAGGCAGGCAAGTGAAAGTAAAAGCACAGCAGGACTCAGAAGGGAATACAGGAGACATGTGCATCAGATAGCTGTTCACCTATTTGAAATGGTGGCTTCCAAGTAACAGGCATGTATCTATCCATCTAACATGCAATTCAGGAGAACTTACTATATGCCACACTTATTCTAAGTTCTGGGGTTACAGGTTTGAAAATAAATGGTACTTTCTTCAAGAAGTTCATTATCTAGCTGAATAAATAGACACTAAATGACAAAGCAATAAGATGTGTTTAACAATAGAAGAAATCATTAGTATTAGGAATACATGAGTGGAAAATCAAAGGGCTCTGTATGACATGGGTGGTGTGTGAGCAACAGTGACATGAAATGAGGCTAAACAGTATGCAGTGTAATCATGAAAATCTGTAAATTCTGTGTTTAGGAGTTTAAATTACGTCTTCTAGGTAGTATGAAGCCACTGGGGAATTTCAAGTAGGGGTCTAAAATATCAGAGAGGATTTTTGATTTAGGAATATTACTTCAGTGATTTGTAGATTATAGATGGGATAAAAATGGATATGAAAACTAAACTTGGCAAAGTTGCGTGCTCAGTTGATGAGGATCTGAGTTTCTCTAGTATAGGTAGAGAGGTTTGAGTGGAAAATAATAGAGGGAAATGAAAGATAGAATAGAAGGGCAGTACATTCATTAATAATCATAAGTGTTATGCATGAAAATAATCAGCTCTAAAGTTCTTCTCATTTTGTTTAATCAGTGTCATTGCAAGTGATTTTTCGTTAACACATTGTGGTTTTTAAAGCATTTTAAGTCTTGGAAAAGAGAATTGCTGGGTCAAGTTGACTGAGAAAAAGAAGTTATTAACACTAACCTGAAAGTCCATTATATTGCCATCGAAAGTGTTGTCGATATTTTTTCTTTGTCGTTGGTTGTAAAGTGACCTCAATTTTCTTTGTTGGCTAGATGACCCTGGTTTCCCCTGATGCCTACAAGATCCCAGATCTCCTTGCTGGTTAGATGACCCTGGCTTCCCCTGATGCTTAGAAGATTCTAGATCTCCTTGCTGGCTAGATGCCCCTGGCTTCCCTTGTTGACTAGATGCCCCTGGCTTCCCTTGTTGACTAGATGCCCCTGGCTTCCCTTGATGACTAGATGACCCTAGATTCCCTTGTTGGCTAGAAGACTCTGGCTTTCCCTGTTGGCTAGAAGATCCTATATTCCCTTGCTGGCTAGATAATCCTAGATTTCCTTGATGTCTGGATAACCCTGCCTTCCCCTGTTTGCTAGAAGGTCCTTGATTCCCTTGTTGGCTAGATAAATGTAGATTTCCTTGTTGGCTAGATGACCCTGGCTTCCCTTGTTGACTAGATGCCCCTGGCTTCCCCTGTTGGCTAGAAGATCCTGGCTTCCCCTGTTGGCCAGAAGATCCTAGATTTCCTTGTTGGTTAGACGACCCTGGCTTCCCCTGTTGGCTAGAAGACCCTGGATTTCCTTGTTGGCTAGAAGATCCTAGATTTCCCTGTTGGCTAGATGACCCTGGCTTCCCTTGCTGGTCAGATGATTCTGGCTTCTCTTGATGGCTAGATAAACCCAGATGCCCTTGTAGGCTAGAAGATCCTAAATTCCCTTTCTGGGTAGATGACCCTAGATTCCCTTGTTGGCTAGATGATCCTGGCTTCCCCTGTTGGCTAGATGACCCCACCATCACTTTCCGGCTAAATGACCCTGGTTTCCCTTGTTGGCCAGATGACCCTGGATTTCCCTGTTGGGTAGAAAACCCTGGTTTCCCTAGTTGGCTAGAAGATCCTGATTTTTCCTGCATATTAGAAGATTCTGGATTCCCTTTTTGGTTAGATTTTCCTGAATTCTTTAAAATCTCAGGCTGGTTTAAAACTCCTGCTCTCCCTGGCTTAAAGTTTCTTGGTTTCTCTAGCTTGTTAAAATATCCTGGTTGTCCTTGAAGACTAAATGTTTCCGGATTTCCTTGTGTATAACTACCTCCTTGCTCATTAGAATCCCTTTGTCCTCCTAGATGGTTAGCTTCATTTTTTTTCTCCAGAATAAGTGCAGGTTCTGAATTCTCTTCTAGTTTGAAAACAGTGGTGTTTGAAATCTGGGTTGAAGATGCTGGAATAATAACACAACCAGAAAGAATGAAAATAAAGTTATTTACATTAAATAATTTTAAATCAACATTTGTCCAAGATATAGTATGTTTTTAATGTTTTCTTGTTTTTTAACCAAACCCCAAGATAAAATCTTCTTATTCTTCCTCATATCCTGAATATTTGGGTTCCTTTTTTTTTTTCTTTACTGTACTACATGGATTTCAAAAATTAGAGGATCAATCCAACTTGCCCCATTTCTAAATCATAAAGTCTGAATTATTTGAATTGAGCCTTCATTCTACTCCAATTCCTTTAAGTGGTTTTCTGATTAATCAAACTGGCTCTGCTCAATGCTCATTATAAACTTATTTTTTCACATCAAGTATTTTATTTCTAATTTTCCAGCTTCACTTTAAAGGTGACGCCATCAACTTTCCAGACAGGAAAAGGCTGTCAGACGTGAGCCCCACTTTATTCTTCACTCTTCAATCTCTATACATGCTATCTGTAGCCATCTTTCTTTCCATTTCCATCCCCAAAACAGATGTTTTCTTTCTCCTTCAGAACATGTTTTTTCAATCAGCTTTATGTTCACCATTTCCAACAAAAGGCCTAGGATCAATGACGCTCTCTCTGGTAGTTATATTTCTTCTTTCTGTTTTGGTCAAACTACTTAAGAGAATGGTAAATATCACGATTATTTGTTAAAACCTGTTTTATTGCTTCTCCAACTTATTTGGGAAGCCCACCTATGCCCTAATGAAATATATATAATTGTGTGTATGTGTATATGTTTTATGTTTTTTCAGATTATATTCCAAAGTAAGCAGGATCTAAAAAACAATAAATAAACAAATGGAGTGACTTTAGAGCTAAGTATAAAAGTAATGCATTAGGTCTATGCTTCTTATCCTTTTTTTTTTTTTTTTTTTTTTTTTGGCAGAAGTGTTATTTTTCTCATCCTTTCCTTCTTGCTTGAAAATTCCTCTTTCTTTATTCACTTTCCTAATGTGGGGTTCTCTTAAAGGTTTTAATTAGGCTTACATTTTGTTTTCTGCATAGGCTTTCTTGGTAGTTTTTTCAATCTATGCATTTTTAAATCATTCCGATGTTGATTATTTCAGATGTATACTTAGGGTCTCACTTGAATTTTCAATTGCTCTGCTTTACATTTCCATAAATATGTACATTTGTACCTTCAAGTCAATTTAAGTAAAGTCAAATGATAATCAATTATAATGCTCATGCACTGAGCATGCTATGGTATACTACTGCAGGTGATTAAGGTCCTAGTCAAGACACAGAAACTTAGTAGTTAGCAACCTGCTTAACTAAACTGTTGCACAGTGTGGATATGGTTTGTGGGTATAACTTAGACATTCATTCAATTTAACAAAAAATATGAATTTAAAGAATTCGTTATTATGAAAGAACCTTAGAAAGAGCTAGGAATGAACAAGATATTCATGGCCCTGCCCACATGAAGCTGAGAAGTCTAGTAGTTGGGCAAATAAGTAGGACTTTATATTCTAGTAGAATGATCAATGCTATCAAGTGAGGAGTAAACTAGACAATAGTCTACTAATCAAGGAAGCAGAGAGTATGGAATCCTTTCTTCTTCCTGGAGGAGGAGGTACATAAGAAACGTAAGATTCAACCAGAGAAATTAATGAGAAAAAATAATTTTCTTTAGCTGAGACATGAGTACATGTATGGATTCTTTCAGTTCTAGGAATAAAACATTGCTCATTAACAGTTACTAACACCAAGTAGAAATCAATTAAAGTAGATATATGGATGAAATAGGAAAAAAAAGTTGGCAGCATATTTTTATTAATGATTTCCAGTTTTTTTTAACGGGTGACACAAGTAAATGGAGCCAAATCCTAAAGATGCAAAGAGTAAACAGTTTAAAATTACTCTCCTTTTCTTTCCAGTCTGCACCCCCCACTCCAAATGCCCCACAAAAATAATTTCCTACCTAGGACATAATTATTTCCTATTTCCTAGGAAATGGTAAAAGTAACGTGCCTAAGACACCATCACATTTACAGGTTTTTGTGAATTATTTGATGGATATCCTATGTATTTACAAACATATATGAATATAATTATCCACACAATTGGTGGTACACTCTACACAGAGTTCTACTCCTTGTTTTCTCCAAGGACAATCAGTATAATGATGGTTTTGCTACATCAATACATATAGAGCATGTTTATTTATTTCCCCTCACTGGTTGCATAGTATCCTATTTTATGGGTTTACCATAATTTACTTAACCAGTGTTCTGGTAATAAACAGGTAGTTTATTTCCCTCTTTTGCTATTGTAAATAATGAATCAATGAAAATCCTAATAATACGTCATTTCTTACATAGATACGTAAATTTATGAAATAAAAACTAGGGGTAAATTTTTGAGTAATAAGAGGCAATTAAGATATTATAATGTGGTTTTACCATCTATTTTTTAAGCTAAAACCTTGGAAAATAAGTATCTTCAGCTTTGTTTTAGTTTGCATTTCTTCCCTTCTGATTTTACAAACTCTAGGTTGTGCTTAGCATTGCTTTTCTGGTTCATCTCTCTTCTTCATCTTCCAATCTATATAATCATTGAATCTGGTATTAGTTAATACACTTTCTTCCATCACAAAATACTTTCTAGCACTTAGCAAGGCACTGAAGGTCACAGTAGTTCTAGTACTTGCCATCATGAAATATGAAATATATGTTCTATAAAGGAATTTTATCTGAATATCTGTTTTTCCCCCTTACACACACACACACACACACACACACACACACACACACACACACACCCCTATTGCTCTCCTCTTTTCTCTAATTCTATGACTTAACTCTCCTTTTTTTTTTCTTGGCTCTGTTACTTCAGCAGCTCCTCAGTGGCATTACTGTACAACTTTTCTTACATGTAATTCATTTTTAATATTACCACAAGACGGATATTTCTTAACAAGATGAATATTATCACTCTTGTACTCAAAACTCTGAAACAGCTTTGAAGTTTTTCCAATGAGAAGAGAACCACTATTTTGATGTTACACATATAAGAAGAGGGGGGTCTGAGGCCCTTTACTTTTATTATTTCATTTCACTAGGTATAAGAAAGATGGTCAAGTGGGAGCTTAATGATTTGGGGATAAATTAGAATCAGCTTCATTATCGTAATTTTTGTTTTGAGAAACATATTAACTGTGTTGTTTATTACCTTGAGAAATTTACATCTCAAAGCTAGAAATTTACATGTCTGAAAATCACCTAACTTTACTGAGGTAAGGAATAGAGAAAAGTAAGTTGAGAGTCAAGTACCTAAGAAAACACAAGTAATGGTAACTAAAGCTATTATCTGTATAGTTCCTGAAACAACCCTATAGGAAAGAATAATAATTTCCATTTTACAAATGAGAAAATTGAGATTCAAGTAAGTTAAACAAGTTTTCTCGAATCACATGGATGGGAAAAAGAATCAGGATTTGAACACATTATTATTTAACATGCAACCCAGGATCATATCACAAAACCATTTCCTTACAAATTATGAACTTGAACATTCACAAACTCATAAGTCCCTTAGTCTAAATTCATCTTTCCAGTCTAATGTCTTGCCTTTCCTATTCCCTTGTATCTGTTTCTCTTCAGCCACACCAAACTATTCACTCTTATTTCATTCAGTCACTGTTTTTATGACTCCGGATCTACATTTATTTTGTTGGAAATTTACCTTCTTCCATTTCTCTGTTTAATGGATTGCCTATTTTTAAATATTTTGACAATGTATTGCTAAATCACTTAACATTTTTAATTCTTTGCTTTGAGATTTGGAAGGAAAGCTATTGACTGTGACTTTCTTACCTGAGAACATGGCCAGGAGCATGAAGAGAGAGAAAATGAAAGCCCTCATGGTACCGCCAGTTGTTTCAGACTTGGCTGTTGGGTGGAGTTAAGCCTAACTCTGCAGTAGGTGCTCTTCAAAGAAACCATGCTCACTACCACCATGTTATATATTGGAAAAATTCTTCACCCTAACTGGCAAACACTGTCACTGTCTTTCATAAATTACAGAGTAAGTTTCGCAAACTGGAAGGTATTGCTTCTTGAATAAACTGTCATTTTCAAAATTAGCTCCATCCATGCCCCAACTCCCATAAATATTCAAACTTTAATATCTGTGTATTAGATATCTTCCTTCCAGAAGAAAATTAAAATGATGAAACCCATCTGGGAAAGTGGTAAATTCGGTGTTCACTTTTTTATTGTTAAGGGATGGCTTATTTTTAGTTAGTATTATTTGTTCTCCACGTTTATATGGCCACAAGAGAAACTTTCAAGTGATTTATGTGTCAATTATTTACCTTAAATTATCTTTTAAAAGCAAGTAAAAATGCATTGAATATTTGTCATTAGTAGTAATGAATGCATACAGTATTCATGAAGATGAATGATGACAAGTAACGCATTTTTATGAGGTAACAGGAGACAGTAGAGCTCATGTTTAAGAAATAACATTACACAATAGGCATTGTTGCTTCAAGTTATTACGTCAAACAGCAGCTCATGGGAAAATCACCTTGGGATTTTTAGTTGGTCACAAGCTCAATGTTATTAGACATTGGAAAATTGTCTTCAAGATTGGTTTCTCTAAATAAGAGAACCTTGAATCAGTTGGAGCATGTCCAAAAGATAACTTTGATAATGTGAGGTCTGGAGACCATAAAGCATGAAGTAGATTTATGGCAGTAGGAAATGTAAGCTCAGAAAAGCACAAGCTCAGGAGTGTTACGGTCATTGGCTGCATCTTCTCAAGGGCATCACTATGGAGAAGAAAGATATCATTTGAACTGTTTAGTTACAAAGAGCAGAAATAGTATAAGGAAGTTCAGGATAAATATTTTAGAATTCTAAAGAAAATTTCAACTTTGGGAGGAGAGATGAACTAGACCATTTTTCCAATTACTTCCAATTCTAAGACTTTCAGATTTAGTGGTTCTGGATTGTGTTTGATTTTCTCTTCAAGTTACTTAGCAGAAGGAGAAGTTTGAAAATAATAAATGGTTTCTTTTAAACAAACAAGCAATTTTATGGCATCAAAAGAGACAAAGTTTAAGTTTCCTATAGTAAGAAAGCAACTTTTTCTCCCTGCATAATTATCTTCTAAACTGACTGGAATTCACATGAGTATCAAAGGAAACTTATGGAACCAGATAGAGTTGAATTGTTTATACAACATAAATATATATATATATATATATATATATATATATATATATATATATTTTACACACATAAATATATATACATATATACTCACACATATATGGATGGATTGTTTATATATATACAAACACATACATGTGTATGTATACGTGTGTGTGTGTATATACACTTATAGCTCAGGTTAATTTTTCAAAAATTTTATTATGAACTGCTGTAATATTCAAATAAAGTTAAAGAATTCTGCAGTGAAAACCCACTGATATGGTTTGGCTGTGTCCCTACCCAAATCTCTTATTGAATCTCATCATTCCCACATGTTGTGGGAGGGACCCAATGGGAAATAATTAAATCATGAAGGCAGTTTCTCTCTTACTGTTCTTGTTTAGTGAATAATTCTCACAAGATCTGGTGGTTTTATAAGGAGAAACCCCTTTTGCTTGATTCTCTCTTCTCTTATCTGCCTCCATGTAAGACATGCCTTTTGCCTTCTGCCATGATTGTGAGCCCTCCCCAGCCACATGAAACTGTGAGGCCATTAAATCTCTTTCTTGGTAAATTACCCAGTCTCAGGTATATCGGTATAAGCAGCATGAAAATGAGCTAATCAATACACACACCATCATGATTAGTCAATTAACATTTTGCTATATTTGTTCTACTATATCTCTATCAAAATAGGTAAATTTTATAGAAGTTATTTTCACATGCAGATACTCATTAATGGAACTCAATGTAGTAAATTTCCAAATAACAAATGGGTCACAAGAGATGCATTTGTATTTTGCCTAAACAATTGCCTCTTAAACACTTAGTGCTCTCATCTGTCCTGCCCATGCTTTCTTCTAACTCTAGTACTGCTGATATAACACAATAGCAATATTAATAATAAAAGTTGTTGAGTGTCTTGTAGGTTAGACAGTAATAAAGTAAATTCTCAAGTTCATACTCTGAGGTCTTAGAGACTGTCTATTTGTTGAAGGTGTTCTTGGTTGCATGGAGTAAGATTGCTCCATCTCTCTTTATGTACCTATTTTCCAAATCATTTCAGAAGGCTTCTTGATGAATTTTTTTAGATGCTACAGTTATCTTAACTGAAACGTTAAATTTTTCTTATAATAATGGAAATTTTCCCACCTGTGGAATTGTTTTGCATTTTTACTCTCCTTCATATTTGAGAGTAAGGTCAAAATTCTGGCTTGGAGCAGGCTGATCACACCCACATATTTAAGAAGGAGGATAATGTGTTTCATATGTCTTGGAGTGAAATGATAGATCAAGGCTTTTCTTTCAGTAGTCATTATATTTGGTGGAAACAACAATAGCAATGGAGTCAAATGACCCAAAGTGTCTGTCCTTTTTTAGCTATGTGTTATGCAAGTTAATCTTAATCTCTCTCTCTCTGTCTTTCTCTCTCTCTCCTCTTTCTCTATATACTTACCTATCTAGTCATCTCTTCACTTTGCCTACCCAGAGGGTAAAAAATAACAACAGCTATTTGTAAAATAGGAGGATCTCAGCAAAATTCTAGCGGTTGAAGCTCTTTAGACAATAATTTGTTGGAGGTGACTTAAGATGAGAATTTCTGATTCAATATACATTTATTTTTTTAAAGATGAAACTTGTCTGTAAATGTATGTTGTTAATTGTGGTTTACTAAGGGGAACATAACTCCTAATCCTGGGACTCCTAGATTAAGAGGCCTGTTTGACCTAGAGCAGGTCTTCTCATTTTGACATGTAACATTGCTTTTTGAATTGGATAAAGCTATCTCTTCCCTAGCATTTCAGTGAAAATTAAAGGAGCTAATTTATAAATAAAAAATCCTTCTAAATTAAAAGTGTGATTTGTAGTCACTATGATTAACTATCTTTATTATCTTCATAAAGAAAATCATGTTACAACTTCAGTCATTGACCGGTCTGTTCCAGAATTCCATAAAACTCACCTGCAAAGAGGAATAAACAGGCCGCACTAATAAAAAGCAGAAGGGTAACTGATGGCTTCTTGGTAAATGAGATCTGCATGGTTTATAGGAAATATGTTAATAGAGTTCACTGTTTACATTCTACAGGCTGTATTTTAAGTGAATATATGAATGAATCTAAGTACCTATAAATATGGTAATCAGTTACAACCCCTACCTTAATTATGTGATGTATTTCCCTGAAGAGTAGAAACACCAGAAACCAAAGAAACTTCAGGCCTTAACAGACAGGAACAATAGTCAAAAACTAATGTTTAGGTAGAATGAAATGTACTACAAGTAACATACCCATAGTTTCCACTGTTTAGCCCATGGTGATAATTACAATCGAGTCATCATCTCCAATTTGCATAAGTTAGACTTGCCTCCAGTAAAGCCTTGGGTCAGAGAGCTTTCACTATGCAGTAACCTATAGGATGATTTGCACAATTTGTGCACAATTTTATTACTAATAAGGCTTGGTGGCACAACTACCATGGAAATAAAAATGCTGATGTGAGGAATTTTGAAGTCAAGGGATTTAATGGACAAAGTAAGAGGGTACTCTCAACAATCATTGAATTAGAAACTCTAGATATTCAAGGTGAATGTGAATCATGGGGCTGTTTCCTTCGGCCTCTTGCTTTTAGTTAGCCTATGCATGATGGTTTCTTGTTTACTTGGTTTACCTCTTTTACTTGGTTTACTTGTTACTTAGTCTTGTTTACGTGTTAATTTTAACAAGTAATTCACAGGTTGACTTTGGTCCTTGTACATATATGCCATGCATACTTGTGTTCTTTCTCTTTCTCAAATCCATCATTCACTGTTTACCTTATTGTTGTTACTGTTTCCTCTGCCTGGAAAACTACTGAGCCAGAAATGTAAATGGCCATTTCTTCTTTCCAGAAGTAACAGTTCAAACATTACTGGTTCAGTAAAGATTTTCCTAACTATTTAAAATACTCCAACCTAAATCAGTGTGTGTTATTGTCATCATAATACTTTTCAATATCTGAAATTATCTTTTTTATTTCATTAATTGTGTATATATTTTCTCACCATCAAATCTACACTTACATACACACAAATATACATACAAACACAGGTGCATACACACTAGGATATTGCTCATGGATCTTTTGTTTTGCACATGGAAGCACATAGACACCATTTGATTTTACAAATGTGAACCAATGAAAAGTCCTTTCTTCTCTGAAAATAATAATTGAGGACTGATTATTCTAAGTATTATTAGATGCTGAAAATATAGTAACAACAAAGATATATTCATAGAGCTTACATTATTCATTTTTTTCTCAAACACTTACTGGGTGGAACCTACTGATTATTAGTATTTTAAAGATGAGTAAGAGAAGCTCATAGGCAACAGGAGAAAAAATTTAATACACAAATAAGTACAAATAAGTAGAGAACCACTAAAGAGATCATATTCACTTGGAAGTAGGGTGGAGGAATGGCTGAGCTGAGATGGTCATGACCAGGCTCCACAAAGGACCTGGCCCTCAGAGATATTAGAAAGTGTTGAAGCACTTGAAGGGATAACCAGCATTCTAAGAATAAAGAATACTATAGAAATAAAACAAATAAGAATGAAAGTATATTTTTTTTGGAAATGAGAGTAATGGTTAGACTCAAATGCAGAGATGAAATTTTAAAAAAAGGTTTTTATGTGTCCTTCATGTTTCTTGTGCTTGAGATCTACTAAGATCTTTGTATCTATGGGTTTGTAGTTTCTATCAAATTAAGATTATTTCTGTTATTTCTTCACATTTTTCATAATTTTTACCACTTCTCATAAACTGCATGAAGTTCCACAACTTACTAATGCTCTCTTCATTTTTTTCTTCAGAATATTTTTTCTGTTTTCTTTTTGTTGATTTCTAATGTTGTGTCTTCAAGTTTACAAGCCTTTTTTTCTGCATTATCTAATCTGTTGTTAATAACCATATAATACATTTTCCTCTCCAAGCATTGTGTTTTCTCATCTTTAAAAATACACTTTTAAAAAATACATATCTTTCTTGAATCTGCTTAATATGTTCTATTTTTCTTTTACCTTCTTGAACACATAGGATAGCTGATTTAATGCCCTCATCATCAGTTATACTATTTGTCTCATTTCTGAGTCTGTTTACCTGATTTATATTTTTTCATATTATGGGTTATATTTTCCTGCTTCTGTGGATACTAGAGTTTGAATTTCACTTTGTTGGACATTGGATTTTAAAAAATTTTCTTTAAATATTTTTCATCTTTGTCCCTGGATACAATTAAATTACTTGGAAAAGGTTTGATATTTGTGTATGTGTGAGACTTGCTTTAATGTTTTGTTAGATGAACCAGAGTAGACTTTATTCTAGGGCCACTTGTACCGGCACACTACAGAGGCAATGCCCTACCGAACACTCTACATGCTACTCGTGTATTATGAAGTTTTTCACTCTGCTGGTAGGACCACAAAATATTTTCAGTCCTGTGTGAACTCCAAGGATTATTATCTATGTACTTCATTTAGGATGTTCTTTTCTTGGCCTTGTGTAGTTTCCTAACACACACATCGTGATCAACATCGAGCTGAAGACTAGAAAGGGTGTCTCTGTAGAGCTCCCAACCTCTCTTACTCTGCCCTCTGAACTCCAGTTGCTTGTCTTCACCTCATGGAGATTTAAGGTCTGCTTAGGTTTCACCTTCCTGTGCTTTCACCTGAAAAATCTCCAAGGAGCAAACTGGTGCCATTTTAGGTCTCACTTCATTTATTTCTTCCCTTGAGAATCAATGTCCTGTGCCTGGTGTCCAATGTATGAGAAACATTGTTAAGTATATTTTGTCTAGTTTATTAGCTGTTTTAGGTATGAGGGTAAAACCACTCCCTCTTACTGCATCTTGGTCGAATCTAGAGTTTTATGCTGGAGACTTGGGTTTATCTTATTCTTACTATAAAGGTAATGAGAGTCATATAAAAAGCATCGTGATTAAAAATAATTTCAAAGATCATTGCTTTCACTTCATGAAAAATTACTTGAAGGGTGTAAGGGTTGTGGGGTACTGGAGTGTATTTGTGAAATTATTGTCTAAATATACAATAATAAGTGAGAGCTTGTATCCTCAACTAACATGTTAAATATTGAATCTCACAACTTATCCTCTCTAACTTATTGCATCTCATACCAGTATCATCAATAATTCAGAACCCAGAAAAAATGTCACATACTTACAGCCATAAAGTCAACAAAAAATACACTGAGGAAAGGACACCCCATTCATTAAACGGTGCTTTGAAAAGTGGATAGCCATATGTAGAAAAAAGAACTGGTCTCCTAGCTCTCAACATAAACAAAAAATTAACAAAAAGATGAATTAAAGTCTTAAATGTAAGACCTGAAACTATAAAAATTTCAGAAGAAAACCTAGGAAAAATTCTTCCTCACATTGTCCTAGGCGAAATGTTCATAACAAAGACCTCAAAAGCAAATGCAACAATAACAAAAGTAGATCAATGGGACTAAATTAAACTAAAATGTTTCTTCACAGCAAAAGAAATAATCAAGAAAATGAATAGAAAACCTACAGAATGGGATTTGCAAAGTATGCATTCAACAGGGGACTAATATCCAGAATCTACAAGTAACTCAAACAATTCAGCAAGAAAAACAAACAAACTAACAAGCAAACAACAAAAAAAGTGAACAAAGAACATAGGCATTTTCCAAAAGAACACATACAGTTGGCCAAGAAGACATATTTTAAAAAAGCACAACATGACTAATAATCAGAGAAAGGCAAAATACAACCACAATGAGGTGCCATCTTTCATCAGCCAGAATGGCTATTATTAAAAAGTCAAAAATTAGCAGATGTTGATGAGGATGCAGAGGAAAGGGAATATTTAGACACTTAGTAAGAATGTAAATTAGCACAACCTCTATTGAAACAGTATGGAGATTTTCAAAGAACTAAAAAGAAAACTACAATTCAATTCAGCAATCCAAAAAAGAAATCATTATATCAAAAAGATACCTGCACTTAGAAGTTTATCACAGCACTACTCACAATAACAAAGATATGGAATCAACGATCAACCTAAGTGTCTATAAGTGTATGTCTACATAAAGAAAATGGAATACTGCTTAGACATAAAAAATGAAATCATGTATTTTGCAGCAACAGGTAACAGGACCTGGAGACCATTATCTTAAGTGAAATTATTCAGGAAAAGAAACTCAAGTACTGCATGTTCTCATGTTCTCAATTATAAATGAGAGCTAAATAATATGTATACATGGATATAGGGAGTGGAATAATAAACATTGAAGTCTCAGAAAAGTGGGAGGATGAGAGAGAGAGGTAAAGTATAAGAAGTTAACTAATGGATACAATGCACACTATTGGGGTGGTAGTTACATTGAAAGCCCAGATTTTATCACTATGCAAAAATTCACATAACAAAAATGCAGGTGTACCCCCATATCTATTTTTAAAAGTGAATATTCTTCTTTAACATATTTTAGCTTTACACAGTCTACTTACTAGACTACACATTTCTATTCCTCTCAGTGTATTTCTACCATGTCATATTTCTCATCTAAGCACAATAGTACAACCACTTCCTACAAACCAGGTATGTACATTGCTTATTAGCAAGTTGAAGTGAGTTTCTTTCCAGATTCTCGGATTTTAAAAACAAAACGCTAGTGTCCTTAGAGGCGGGGCGGGGGAAGGAATTCATACACAGTGATGTGTTTGTGAGATTTTTATGTGTTTATGAATATAAAACAGTAAGAAACTTTTCAGTAAGTCCCAGAAATCAACCTATAATTAGTTATGACACATATAGGAGGGGCTGGATGCTACTTTAAAAACTCAGTAAGAAAGTATTTAATGATGTTTGCTTAAGCCTATAAAACTTTCCAAAGCATTGCTCATCTAACAAGATCAGTGCCACAGAATGAGTTAGATTTTATTGGGTGAGCTAACAGTTTCCTGTGAAGTGAGAAGTTAAGGACTGTGCTTATTAAGTCAAACTATTCATATAATAAAGTAATTTAGGTAATTGCCATTGTTGCTCTGACCTGAGATTTATGAGATTCTTTCTACTACTACCATTTTCGTTGCTCAGCAAATGACCTCATATACTTTTGTAGCAACAAAATTGAGAGTTTATTTTCTTTATTTCTCACTACTAGTTTGTTGGCATCCACTCTTGTACCCTTACTCCATTCCTGAATATCAACCCATCTCTGACTGCTATATATCTCCTATTCTCATTTCATCCCCTTAGAAATTTTTAGATTAAAAAGTCATCTTGGTTGTATTCTTTTTTTTTTTTTTTTTTTTTTTTTTGAGACGGAGTCTTGCTCTGCCGCCCAGGCTGGAGTGCAGTGGCCGGCTCTCAGCTCGCTGCAAGCTCCGCCTCCCAGGTTTACGCCATTCTCCTATCTCAGCCTCCCGAGTAGCTGGGACTACAGGCGCCCGCCTCGTCGCCCGGCTAGTTTTTTGTATTTTTTAGTAGAGACGGGGTTTCACCGTATTAGCCAGGATGGTCTCGATCTCCTGACCTCGTGATCCGCCCGTCTCGGCCTCCCAAAGTGCTGGGATTACAGGCTTGAGCCGCCGCGCCCGGCCTCTTTTTTTAATAATTTAATTCACAAACTATATTTCCCCAAGTGTTTTAAATTATTTACATATCCACATATATATATATCCACATATACATATACACATGTTTATACATATATATGTATATACTTTTTAATATTGGAACACGCCTTCCCCTAGTGGAAAAGCATGAGTTTCTAAAGCAGCAGAGATACATGGACTGCGCCTAGTTCACATGTTTTCTGTTCTATCTTTGCTGCTATGGTTTTTGTCTTGATGGGGCATTTAGTTTACAGGTCACCACATTTCTTATAATTTCTAATATCCTATCACCAGGTGCTTTACACCAGACTGGACTCTAGACATTTGATTTTTTAAAAACTTTACTATACAGGCCAAAGTTGTTAACCATTAAATATAACAAATCTCCAATAACATTCCAATGTAAATTTGGTTATAATTTAAGTTCTTGATCCCACATCCCATTTATTAGCACTAAGTATATGTCACTCATTGCCTTATAGATTGGGAATACAATAAATAAAAGACTAAGAATACTCCTACACTGGAGATATCCCTACCCAAAAGGGATAAAGAAAAAATAAAAGGTAACAATTTTTAGTTCTTTGGGAAAAATAAAACTATTTATAAAATGTGTGTTACTAGCCAAGCATTCATAGCAAGATTGGTAGTTATGAAATATCTATGTTGGTGCATTAAAAAAAAGAACGAACTCAAATCAGCTACCAAGCTGTGTAACTTAAATGACTAGACAAAGAAGGGCAATCTAAATTCAAAGCTAACTGAAGAAAGGAAAAGAGTAATGATGAAAGCAAAGATGCATGAAATAGACACTACAAAAACAACAGAAAAAATCAACAAAACCAAAATACGGCTTTTCAAAATGATAAAGCTTTAGATATATTGACTAAGAGAAAAAGAGAGCTCTCAAATTACTAAGATCAGAAATAAAAGTTATATATTAATATGAATCTTACGGAAATTTTTGAAAATTAAGAGACTATGAACAATTGTATGCCAACAAATTAGATTAACTAAATAAAATGAATAAGTTTCTGGAAACACAGAATCTACCAACATTTAATGATGAATAAATAGAAAATCTGACTAAACCTATAACTACAAGATTTAATCAGTAATCAAAACCACCTATTGAAGAAAAATTCTTGATCAGATGACTTAACTAGTGAATTCTGCCAAACATTTAAAGAAGAATTAACACCATTTTCCCCCAAATATTAAAAGGGAACACTGTCTAACTCACTCTATGAGCTCTGTATTACCCTGATATTAAAGACAGGTAAAGAGAGTACACAAAAAAGGAAACTACAGACCAATAACGTCTGTGAATATTGATGCAAAAATTGCTCAACAAAATACTAGCAAACCATATTCAGCAGCATATTAAAAGAATCACATACCATGATCAAGTGGGATTTATTCTTTGCTCCAAGAATGGTTCACCATAGAAAGTTCAGCCAATGAAATACACTAAATTAGTAGAAAAAAGGGGAGAAAAAAAGCTCAGGATCATCTCAATTGATGCATATTTGACAAAATTCAACATGACTTTATGATAAAAACACTCAATAAACTAGGGATACAAGGAAGTTTTCTCAACTAGTAAAGGCCGTATATAACAAACGCAGAGCTAACATCAAACTCGGTGGGTAAAGAATGAAAGCTTTTTCCTTATGAGAGGAACAAGATATGGATGCCTATTTTTTCTATTTCTACTCAATACAGAATTGGAAGTTCTAGCCAGATAAACTAGGTAAGAAAAAGCAATAAAATACATCCAAATTTGAAAGCAAAAAATTAAATTATTTCTGTTTGCAGATGACATAATCTTATATGCAATACCCTAAAGATGCTGTAAAAGAACTTTTAAAGCTAATAAAAATATTGAAGTTGCAAGGTACAAAATCAACACACAAAAATCACTTGTGTTTCTCCACATAAACAACAATCCCAAAAAATGAAATAAGAAAAGTTCACTTACAATAGCGTCAAAAAGATTAAAATACTTAGAAATAACTTTAATAAAGACGTGAAAGCCTTGTATATTGAAAACTACAGGTTCTATCCTCTTCCACTGTCCCCGTGGTTCTCAGTTCCTTTATCTGCCGGAGGAGCGGGAATGGCCAGGTAGCTCAGCCTCACCAAGGCTTTCGGTGCGCTGGGGCCTGCAGGCACCCAGCACTTGTCCTCCCAATGGCAAAAATGCCCAAAAGAAGGTCAACTCAGCCTAATGTAGGGGCTGTGAGGGAAGAGCCCAAGATCTGCCTAGTTGTCAGGTGAACCTGCTCCTGCAAAAGTGGAAACAAAGCCGAAAAAGGCATCAGGAAAGGATAAATCTTCAGACCAAAAAAAGTGAAAAACGAAAAGGGGAAAGCGGGAGCAAAGAGAAAACAGGCCAAAGTTGACAACCAGAAACTATTTACCTGCTTAAAATGGAGAAACTAAAACCGAGAAGAGTCCAGCTTCTAATGAAGCCAGAGAGGAAGAAAACAGGTCTGATTAAAACTATATACCGTGTTTTATCAGTGGTCCTTGTCTCTCTACATGTACAATCCAAAGGAATATTTTAATCAACTATTTTGTAAACTGTAAGTTTTTTAATAGCTCTAGAAACATATTTAAGAAGGAGAGAATCCCATCTTCCCATTATATAAGTGTAAGTGCTTTTTATTTAAAAGGTGAAATGGTTCACTGGTAGTTATTTTTGGGTACAACCAGAAACTAGTGTGGGGTGTTGAATTATGGGAGGCTTTGACTATCTTAGACGTCAGCTTAATATTCCACAAATGAGGGGTTAATTTTTATATCCTCTAATACAATGCATACATTAAATGGTAATATGGAGTCAGAGTCTTGCATTTAATGTCTTCAACATTTTAAATTGCATCTATTCCCATGTTGTTTTTTGTCGAACTGTTTGTTTCCTGAAGAAAACCACTCTTGATTATGGGTCTCCCTGTCAGAATTGTGTTCACTCTGTAACATCTTTTTGGTCGTGGTAGTCCTGTTTTCCTCACAACTTTGTCAATGTGCTGTGAAAGATTAAAGTTTTGAGTACATAGTATGTGTATTAGATTGTGAATTGGTGGGACATATGTGATAACTTATTAACATGTGAACATACTGGGACTTTATAGCCTCTTTTTTTTTTATTATTATACTTTAAGTTCTAGGGTACATGTGCATAACGTGCAGGTTTGTTACATATGTATACTTGTGCCATGTTGGTGTGCTGCACCCATCAACTCGTCAGCACCCATCAATTCATCATTTATATCATGTATAACTCCCCAAGGCAATCCCTCCCTCCTCCCCCCTCCCCATGATAGGCCCCAATGTGTGATGTTCCCCTTCCCGAGTCCAAGTGATCTCATTGTTCAGTTCCCACCTATGAGTGAGAACATGCGGTGTTTGGTTTTCTCTTCTTGTGATAGTTTGCTAAGAATGATGGTTTCCAGCTGCATCCATGTCCCTACAAAGGACGCAAACTCATCCTTTTTTATGACTGCATAGTATTCCATGGTGTATATGTGCCACATTTTCTTAATCCAGTCTGTCACAGATGGACATTTGGGTCAGGAAACAACAGTTGTTGGAGAGGATGTGGAGAAGTAGGAACACTTTTACACTGTTGGTGGGATTGTAAACTAGTTCAACCATTATGGAAAACAGTATGGCAATTCCTCAAGGATCTAGAACTAGATGTACCATATGACCCAGCCATCCCACTACTGGGTATATACCCAAAGGATTATAAATTATTCTACTACAAAGACACATGCACACGTATGTTTATTGCGGCACTATTCACAATAGCAAAGACTTTATAGCCTCTTAAGGAAAATTTGCCTCCAAATTTTAAGTTAGAAAGCCACTGGAATAACTTTTTAAAAAAATCACAATGCATGGCTTTTTAGATTTTCAGTTTGTATCTTAAGAATTGTGTACAAATTGAAATGTCTTTGTACTGACCTTCAACACATGCAATAAAATCTCAATTATGAAAGAAAACTACAAATCACTGTGATAGAAACTAGAGAAGTCATAAATACATCACAAGACAACTTCTACTCATGGATTGGAAAATGTATTGCTAAGCTGACAATACTAACCAAAGTGATGTAGAATGATTCCAAGCAGACACATAACTGTGCTTTATTACTTGGATTCTTTTAGTATGCTCATCAAATCTGAAGGGTAGCTGTAGTGAACTAAACTTGGCCATTAAGGGTACCTGTTTTTATTTGGTCTAAATCTTCTCTAACTAAATCAGGGGAAATCTGTTCTGCCTATCTCTCCCTTTACTCAAACTGCAGAACTGAAATTAACATTTTAAAAAGTCACAGGTGCTAAAGCTAGAAGAAAAAAGAAAGTCCAAGAAAGAAAAAAGCAGTTGATTAGATGTCCAGTTGAGAGTTAGTCAGCCTATTTGGACACAGGCCTTCTCAGGATTAAACGGTAGTCCCATCACAAAATTAATATAATAGTGCTCATATTGGAAGTTATGGCTGAGACATGTCACCCTCTTTAAACATTCACTTAAGCCTTTGTTGAATTATGAATATTTCTATTTCTGATGTCACCAAATATATAAGACTAATCTGTCCAATTCAACATCTACATCCAAGTCACTCAATTTATCATAATTATGTGTTACATAGTTTAGAAAATGCGATTGATACTAAGTAGCTTAAATTTAAAATCAGTAAATTTAAACTCAGTAAACGGGTTAGTTGACATACAGTAATGAGTTATTTCAATGTTTATCTTAGTTATTTTTTCTCTGACCTTTTTTTTTCCATGTTGTACCCTTTTTAACGTGTGTGTGTGTGTGTGTGTGTGTGTGTGTGTATTTTGCTTATAAAACCTTCACATTGTCATAGACAGAGAGGGAGGCTCCAGAAAACCCCTTTCACTCAAGCCTAATCATTGACACACCACATCATTTTTGTCATGAATTTACCTTCAAAAACAAGTAAGAAGAGAAAAGAAATAAGTGTCTTGGCACCAATCATAGTGCAGGAATAAGGAGAGTTAACGGTTAAAGATTTGGAATGATTTAATTTTAACAATGCTGTCATTGTCATCTGAAAGTATAACAATTAATATGGATGTTGAGATCAAATACATTATCTTTTTATGCTTTGAAGTTTGAATACAAATCATATGTGAAACAGCATGTTTTGTCCTGGATATCACAAAAAAGAGGAACATAAACAATTGCAAATATCTGACCCTGTTGACACAATCTTTCTGTGTGTGTTTTGCCATTTTTTAAAATTATGTTTTAAGTTCTGGGGTACATGTGCATAACGTGCAAGTTTGTTACATAGGTATACACGTGTCACGGTGGTTTGCTGCGCCCATCAACGTGTCATCTACATTAGGTATTTCTCCTAACGCTGTCTCTCCCCTATACCCTCCACCCCACAGCAAACCCTGGTGTGTGATATTCCCCTCCCTGTGTCCATGTGTTCTCATTGTTCAACTCCCACTTATGAGTGAGAACATGTGGTGTTTTTTTTTCCTGCTCTTGTGTTAGTTTGCTGAGAATGATGGTTTCCAGCTTCATCCATGTCCCTGCAAAGGACATGAACTCATCCTTTTTCATGACTGCATAGTATTCCATGGTGTATATGTGCCTCATTTTGTTTATCCAATGTATCGTTGATGGACATTTGGGTTGGTTCCAAGTTTTTGCTATTGTGAACAGTGCTGCAGTAAACACACGTGTGCATGTGTCTTTATAGTATAATAGTTTATAATTCTTTGGATGTATACCCAGTAATGGGATTGCTGGGTCAAATGGTATTTCTGGTTCTAGATGCCTGAGGAATCACCACACTATCTTCCACAATGGTTGAACTAATTTACACTCCCACCAATAGTGTAAAAGCATTCCTTTTTCTCCACATTCTCTCCAGCATCTGCTGTTTCCTGACTTTTTAGTTATCGCCGTTCTAACTGGCATCAGATGGTATGTCTTTGTGATTTTGATTTGCATATCTCTAACGACCAGTGATGATGAGCTTCTTTCGTGTTTGTTGGCTCATACATGTCTTCTTTTGAGAAGCGTTTGTTCATATTCTTCACCCACTTTTTGATGGTGTTGTTTGTTTTTCCCTTGTAAATTTGTTTGCATTCTTTGTAGATTCTGGATATTAGACCTTTGTCAGATGGATAGATTGCAAAAATTTTCTCCCATTCTGTGGGTTGCCTGTTCACTCTGATGAGAGTTTCTTTTGCTGTGCAGAAGCTCTTTAGTTTAATTAGATCCCATTTGTCTATTTTGGCTTTTGTTGCCATTTTTTTTTTGGTGTTTTAGTCATGAAATTTTTGCCCATGCCTATGCCCTGAATGGTATTGCCTAGGTTTTCTTCTAGAGTTTTTGTGGTTTTAGGTCTTATGTTTAAGTCTTTAATCCATCTTGAGTTAATTTTTGTATCAGGTGTGAGGAAGGAATCCAGTTTCAGCTTTCTGTGTATGGCTAGCCAGTTTTCCCAACACCATTTATTAAATAGGGAATCCTTTCCCCATTGCTTGTTTTTGTCAGGTTTGTCAAAAACAAGAAAACTACAATATGCATAAATCTGAAGTGTGTGTTCACCGAGGTTTGAAAATGTGGATATCTCTGTAGCCCAAATCCGTATATTTTGACTGTTGACTTCTTTTTTATGTGACGTGCTTCTTCTTTCTAAGAAGTGTAAGTCATCTAGTCTTCTGTGGTTTATTTTTATATGCTTTCCCTTCATTTCCAAAGAATAGCTCAGAACGAGACAAGAGATAGTTTATGACAATTTTCAGATATAGCCCCTGATATAAACCTTAAAATAAATGGTGCAATTAGATTCAGATTTGTATGAGAAAAGAAGAGTTAGGCAGTGTGGCAGAAGATATCACAAAAGACATTTCAGACAGACAAAGGCAAAGTGGTGAATCTGAACCTTTTGTGTGGAAGATGGCTGGTAGGAATCTGGTCTGGATGATGGGGAGGTTCTAATAGGAGATATAAGTACTTTCACCAAGGTCCAACATGGTGGCTCATGCCTGTAATCCCAGCACTTTGGGAGGCAAAGGTGGGTGGATCACTTGAAGCCAGGAGTTCAAGATCAGCCTGGCCAACAGGGTGTAACTCTGTCTCTACTAAAAATACAAAAATTAGCTGAACATGGTGGTGGGTGCCTGTAGTCTCAGCTATTCAGAGGCTGAGGCATGAGAATTGCTTCGATTATGGAAGTGGAGGTTGCAGTGACTTGAGACTGCACCACTGCACTCCAACTTCGGTGACAAAGTGAGACTTTGTCTCATAAAAAAAAAAAAAAAAAGGCACTTTCACCACTGCATAGTGATTCTACTATCAAACCTGTACATAATTTTCTGCATGTTTACATTAAAAGTAGCTAAATTGTTTCAGGGAGTAGAAACTAAAGAAGAGAATTAGACTTACTTTTCCTAATGAGCATGGAATTTAGTCTACAAAGAGAATGGGAAGGTGGAGAGAAACAGCTGAGATAAGCATTTACAAAAATTGTAAATGTAAAGATAGACATTTTTAGACTAGGAAATAGAACACAAAAAGACCCTGATTGGTGAAGACAATATAATGCTGAAACTGATGACAGAGCTTAATAATAACAGCCACTAACTTCTCGGCTTTTGTTACATATTAGTGGTTAAGTGCTTTACATGCATCATATCCTTAGTCTTCATCGTAAAATGAGAACATAGATATTATTGCCCTTGTTTTTCAGATGAAGAAACTATGATACAAAGAAGTCTAAATGACTTGCTCAAAGGCACGTAACTTACATCAGAGCCATGATTCACATTCTGGTCTGTGTGACTTGAGGATACCGTCTCTTTATCAATGCTGTACCCAAATAATAGATTATGTGTTCATTTTTGTCCTTCAAGGGGAATAATCTTTAACCAGGGAACAGAATGCTCATATAGTTTTTCTAGCATAATATAACCTATTCCCTGGCTCTTTATCTAGATATTGAATACATCTCTCAGTCTGGCCAGTTCAGTCTTCTTTAATTATGTACAATTAGGGATAACATCTATGTGGATAAAATATATTTGGTATTTTAAAAGCAGAAATATAATCTTAATATGCATTGTTAGAAACACATTTCGTGCATCAAGGTAAAAGAAAAAATGTTAACAGTAACTACAAAGTCTTTCCTGAATCAGGCTCATTCCTCTTTGACATCTTCTGTTATTTGCCCATTTAGTCAGTCACCAATGCTGCCTTTCTAAATCTTGAACAAAACAAGCATGCTCCACAACCTTAATAGCTATGTTTTAGTGTCTCCTTTTGCTCTTCTTCAATATATTTATTTGGCCAGTCTCTTCATCTCTAGGTCTTCGAATAAAAACTAGGGGAACCAACTGATTTAGTACTGCAAATGGTTACCACCTTTCCCTAAGTATTTTTCATCCATATTAACATATTCTTTTATTGTTTTTAATAGCCTTTATAACATTCTATCTTATTATGCCATTTATTATAATATTTATTGTTTTAGTCTATTTCTTCCTGTTGGAATTTAAACTTCATTAAGTATTGAAGGGTCATTGGCCCCTCTCACTCCCATCCACACTGTATCCAAGGCACCTAGAACAGAATCTACCACAGAGTAGGCCCCAGTAAATGTTTGTTGCTGGAGTGATGGTTATTACATTGTAGCTAGAGATGTATTGTGTCTGAGTTTCCCAAGTAAGGTGTTATTTATAGAAGCACGCTTTACTACATGAAAATACTCAAAGAAAGAGTTCTCAATACTTTCATGTAAATGTTCAGAATAAGATGTATATGTATCAAACCGTGGATTTTCATAGCGTTGAGGCAGTACATGGAGATTGAGCTTATTATCAAAAGAGCTGAGCTTTAACCTTCAGTCTTCTTTTAACTGGAGCTGTTTTATTTGCTAAGTGACTGTATTGAATATTCACCATTTGTTGTATATTTTGTTATGTTATATCTGGTATACCTTATGATATTGCTATTACAGAAAACCAAATACTGTATGTCTTTAGAAATTATACAGTCCAAATTTTCCATTCCAGATGCCTAAAAAAATGGTCTGTAGAGAACAAATGTTTTACTTTTATATAACATGCTTTTTCTGAAATTGGGAAGAATGAATATTATGTGATCTAATAAATGATAGATATTTTAAGTAACTAAGCATAACATATGGTCATGTTGCCAAAATCCTTCATTATAAACCTGGAGATTCTAAGAATAAAAGAAAGGAAGGGATTTTCCCAAGATCTCACAATGACTGGATGGTTAAGTTAGATAAAGAAAATAGGTTTCTTGATCCAAGTTTATCCCAGGTCAATTATTCTCTGTTGTATGCATATATTTTCTTGATCTCAAAGTAAGAACACAGTCAATGCTTTTGCAGAATGTACTTTATTGACAAGTGAATCAAGAGAAATAGACATAGGTTCAGCTCCTCAAGACCCAGGCAGAGTAGGTATGTCTTTATGAGTTGAAAGAATCCACTAGCAAAAGTATAAGCAGAAGTGAGAAAAGAAGGCTGCAAGAGCTGGCAAGTCACCAAGAAACACTGGCTTTCACTCAGCATTTTCCGGGATGCTTTAGGCTAATCTTCCCACCACTTTTCCTACAAAAAAAAAGAAAGACAAATATATATTCAGTGCACTGTCGTAAGTAGTCACCACAGAAGTTCGAAACAGGTTTAACAATGGCACTGTCCATTTAATTATTTTATTCTATAAATTCCATTTATATGATTCAGAAGATGTTAATTAAATGCACTCAGAGGTGACGTCTGGTCAACTGTGGAAAGCATGAATCTTAAACAAATCTCAGAGTTTTCATAAGTGTTAGACTTTTTGGTACCAATTGCTCATTCTCCAAGAGTAAATATGTATACAATTTAAAAAGGTAGAGGTCACAGGAGAGAGAATGACAGAGACTATAGTTCTTTCTGACAGAAGATGTAAGAAGTTGAACCAGATATTCAGGTGTTTGACATTTTAGAGCAAGTGACACATTCAAGCCCTCTCAGTAATATGCATCTATTAATTCAAATCTCATATTACACCACCAACTTTATTCTGAGAAAAGTTTAGTATTAATCAGTCAGATGTGTTATATATATAAGTATAGACATATGTTCATTACGTATTGATTATTGCAAGTTTTAATTAGAAACAAATGAAAACGTTAAAACGTGTCAAAATTATTAAATATAATAAGTTATAATGTATAAGATGTATGAATGTTTTAAAAAACTTCTCTAAGATAATCAAAATTAATAATAAAGCAAAGTGATTAAGATTATGTTTTCAAATAATTTAGTATGTAATGTTTTTGCTGCTTTTGACCCATCTGTTTTCAATCAAATTGCCTGAAGCTTGCTTCTTCAGTCTCTATGGGGAGGTATGGGTGTTTTCTATAATACCTCAAAAAGGTGTCATAGTCTTATTCTAGAAGTTTGCGTTTGCGAGGATCAGCTTTGATGAATATAATACTTACACCATGGCCTTACAGAAGGCACATTTATTGCCATATGTCTGGCCATCAGAGCCACAGTGTGGGTTAGATTCCCGAGTGCAGTAGACCTTGGGGTCCTGAAACTCACCACAGTCAACCTACCAAAGTAAGCAAAGTGACATTGACATCAGTGCATTCTAAGAGATCATCCTTCAGAACAGAAGCTTTAGACAGCAAACTTTAAAAGTCATATATAAATAGTTGTGACATTAAAGCATTCTGAAATACAAAATTGCTCTCCTTATCCGATGTATTCTACTTATCTGCTTAAGTAAAACACATTAAATATACTTGAAACATTTTCTTTGAGTCACAGTTAACTCATTACAAGGAATACAGATGTATTCAGGAGTAAATTAATGATGTAGTCAAGTGCTATATGGGTAAAACTTCTTGCTCCAACATTAAACTATTCCAACTGAGAGTGGTTTTGGGTCATGAAATGACTTTTTAAACATCATATTAATGTGCTCTAACAGCACTCCTTCTGTATTGCTATCAAAACATGGATGGGCCAGACGCGGTGGCTCAGGCCTGTAATCCCAGCACTTTGGGAGGCTAACTCGGGTGGATCACAAGGTCAGGAGATGGAGACCATCCTGGCTAACACGGTGAAACGCCATCTCTACTAAAAATGAAAAAAAAAAAAAAATTAGCCGGGTGTGGTGGCGGGCACCTATAGTCCCAGCTACTCAGGAGACTGAGGCAGGAGAATGGGGTGAACCCGGGAGGCGGAGCTTGCAGTGAGCCGAGATCGCGCCACTGCACTCCAGCCTGGGTGACAGACCAAGACTCCATCAAAAAATAAAAACAAAAACAAAAACAAAACATGGATGAACCTTACAATGGGCACCAGACATC